>NC_134083.1:41782236-42084544 GCF_000715075.1 Nicotiana tabacum | reverse complement strand
TTGCAGAATATGCAAGCCTAGCTGCCAGAGCTGTTGTAGAACTTTAAAGGCAATATTGTGTTGATGATGGTGGTTCATGCCACTTAGTTTGCAAGGATAAAAGGTTGGAACATGAGCAATCATTTCCTGGAGATGGTAATGGTAATATTTCTGTTGGCAGGAAGAATTGGAACATGAAATTTAAGGATGTTACCCCTGCTGCTCAAGCAGCGGCTGAGTATGCATAACATGCAAGCCTAGCTGCCAGAGCTGTTGTAGAACTTTCAAGGCAATATTGTGTTGATGATGGTGGTTCATGCCACTTAGGTTTCAAGGATGAAAGGTTGGAACACGGGCAATCTTTCCTAGAGATGGTAATGGTAATTTTTCTGTTGGCAGGCAGAATTGGAACATGAAATTTAAGGATGCTACCTCTGCTGCTCAAGCAGCGGCTGAGTTTGCGTAACATGCAAGCCTAGCTGCCAGAGCTGTTGTAGAACTTTCAAGGCAATATTGTGTTGATGATGGTGGTTCATGCCACTTAGGTTTCAAGGATGAAAGGTTGGAACATGGGCAATCATTTCCTAGAGATGGTAATGGTAATTTTTCTGTTGGCAGGCAGAATTGGAACATGAAATTTAAGGATGCTACCTCTGCTGCTCAAGCAGCGGCTGAGTTTGCAGAACATGCAAGCCTAGCTGCCAGAGCTGTTGTAGAACTTTAAAGGCACTATTGTGTTGATGATGGTGGTTCATGCCACTTAGGTTTCAAGGATGAAAGGTTGGAACATGAGCAATCATTTCCTAGAGATGGTAATGGTAATTCTTCTGTTGGCAGGCAGAATTGGAACATGAAATTTATGGATGCTACCTCTGCTGCTCTAGCAGCGGCTGAGGTTGCAGAACATGCAAGCCTAGCTGCCAGAGCTGTTGTAGAACTTTCAAGGCAAGATTGTGTTGATGATGGTGGTGGTCCATGCCACTTAGGTTTCAAGGATGAAAGGTTGGAACGTGGGCAATCATTTCCTTGAGATGGTAATGGTAAATTTTTTGTTGGTAGGCAAAATTGGAACATGAAATTTTAATTGAAATATTTCTGTTGGCAGGAAGAATTGGAACATGAAATTTAAGGATGCTACCCCTGCTGCTCAAGCAGCGGCTGAGTTTGCATAACATGCAAGCCTAGCTGCCAGAGCTGTTGTAGAACTTTCAAGGCAATATTGTGTTGATGATGGTGGTTCATGCCACTTAGGTTTCAAGGATGAAAGGTTGGAACACGGGCAATCTTTCCTAGAGATGGTAATGGTAATTTTTCTGTTGGCAGGCAGAATTGGAACATGAAATTTAAGGATGCTACCTCTGCTGCTCAAGCAGCGGCTGAGTTTGCGTAACATGCAAGCCTAGCTGCCAGAGCTGTTGTAGAACTTTCAAGGCAATATTGTGTTGATGATGGTGGTTCATGCCACTTAGGTTTCAAGGATGAAAGGTTGGAACATGGGCAATCATTTCCTGGAGATGGTAATGGTAAATTTTCTGTTGGCAGGCAGAATTGGAACATGAAATTTAAGGATGCTACCTCTACTGCTCAAGCAGCGGCTGAGTTTGCAGAACATGCAAGCCTAGCTGCCAGAGCTGTTGTAGAACTTTAAAGGCACTATTGTGTTGATGATGGTGGTTCATGCCACTTAGGTTTCAAGGATGAAAGGTTGGAACATGAGCAATCATTTTCTAGAGATGGTAATGGTAATTCTTCTGTTGGCAGGCAGAATTGGAACATGAAATTTATGGATGCTACCTCTGCTGCTCTAGCAGCGGCTGAGGTTGCAGAATATGCAAGCCTAGCTGCCAGAGCTGTTGTAGAACTTTCAAGGCAAGATTGTGTTGATGATGGTGGTGGTCCATGCCACTTAGGTTTCAAGGATGAAAGGTTGGAACGTGGGCAATCATTTCCTTGAGATGGTAATGGTAAATTTTTTGTTGGTAGGCAAAATTGGAACATGAAATTTTAATTGAAATATTTCTGTTGGCAGGAAGAATTGGAACATGAAATTTAAGGATGCTACCCCTGCTGCTCAAGCAGCGGCTGAGTTTGCATAACATGCAAGCCTAGCTGCCAGAGCTGTTGTAGAACTTTCAAGGCAATATTGTGTTGATGATGGTGGTTCATGCCACTTAGGTTTCAAGGATGAAAGGTTGGAACACGGGCAATCTTTCCTAGAGATGGTAATGGTAATTTTTTTGTTGGCAGGCAGAATTGGAACATGAAATTTAAGGATGCTACCTCTGCTGCTCAAGCAGCGGCTGAGTTTGCGTAACATGCAAGCCTAGCTGCCAGAGCTGTTGTAGAACTTTCAAGGCAATATTGTGTTGATGATGGTGGTTCATGCCACTTAGGTTTCAAGGATGAAAGGTTGGAACATGGGCAATCATTTCCTAGAGATGGTAATGGTAATTTTTCTGTTGGTAGGCAGAATTGGAACATGAGATTTAAGGATGCTACCTCTGCTGCTCAAGCAGCGGCTGAGTTTGCATAACATGCAAACCTAGCTGCCAGAACTGTTTTAGAACTTTCAAGGCAATATTGTGTTGATGGTGGTGGTTCATGCCACTTAGGTTTCAAGGATGATAGGTTGGAACATGGGCAATCATTTCCTGGAGATGGTAATGGTAAATTTTCTGTTGGTAGGCAGAATTGGAACATGAAATTTAGGGATGCTACCTCTGCTGCTCAAGCAGCGGCTGAGGTTGCAGAACATGCAAGCCTAGCTGCCAGAGCTATTGTAGAACTTTCAAGGCAAGATTGTGTTGATGATGGTGGTGGTCCATGCCACTTAGGTTTCACAGATGAAAGGTTGGAACGTGGGCGATCATTTCCTTGAGATGGTAATGGTAAATTTTTTGTTGGTAGGCAGAATTGGAACATGAAATTTAAGGATGCTACCTCTGCTGCTCAAGCAGCGGCTGAGTTTGCAGATCATGCAAGCCTAACTGCCAGAGCTGTTGTAGAACTTTAAAGGCAATATTGTGTTGATGATGGTGGTTCATGCCACTTACATTGCAAGGATAAAAGGTTGGAACATGAGCAATCATTTCCTGGAGATGGTAATGGTAATATTTCTGTTGGCAGGAAGAATTGGAACATGAAATTTAAGGATGTTACCCCTGCTGCTCAAGCAGCGGCTGAGTATGCATAACATGCAAGCCTAGCTGCCAGAGCTGTTGTAGAACTTTCAAGGCAATATTGTGTTGATGATGGTGGTTCATGCCACTTAGGTTTCAAGGATGAAAGGTTGGAACACGGGCAATCTTTCCTAGAGATGGTAATGGTAATTTTTCTGTTGGCAGGCAGAATTGGAACATGAAATTTAAGGATGCTACCTCTGCTGCTCAAGCAGTGGCTGAGTTTGCGTAACATGCAAGCCTAGCTGCCAGAGCTGTTGTAGAACTTTCAAGGCAATATTGTGTTGATGATGGTGGTTCGTGCCACTTAGGTTTCAAGGATAAAAGGTTGGAACATGGGCAATCTTACCTAAAGATGGTAATGGTAATTTTTCTGTTGGCAGGCAGAATTGGAACATGAAATTTAAGGATGCTACCTCTACTGCTCAAGCAGCGGCTGAGTTTGCGTAACATGCAAGCCTAGCTGCCAGAGCTGTTGTAGAACTTTCAAGGCAATATTGTGTTGATGATGGTGGTTCATGCCACTTAGGTTTCAAGGATGAAAGGTTGGAACACGGGCAATCTTTCCTAGAGATGGTAATGGTAATTTTTCTGTTGGCAGGCAGAATTGGAACATGAAATTTAAGGATGCTACCTCTGCTGCTCAAGCAGCGGCTGAGTTTGTAGAACATGAAAGCCTAACTGCCAGAGCTGTTGTAGAACTTTCAAGGCAATATTGTGTTGATGATGGTGGTTCATGCCACTTAGGTTTCAAGGATGAAAGGTTGGAACATGAGCAATTATTTCCTAGAGATGGTAATGGTAATTTTTCTGTTGGCAGGCAGAATTGGAACATGAAATTTAAGGATGCTACCTCTGCTGCTCAAGCAGCGACTGAGTTTGCAGAACATGAAAGCCTAGCTGCCAGAGCTGTTGTAGAACTTTCAAGGCAATATTGTGTTGATGATGGTGGTCCATGCCACTTAGGTTTCAAGGATGAAAGGTTGGAACACGGGCAATCATTTTCTGGAGATGGTAATGGTAAATTTTCTGTTGGCAGGCAGAATTGGAACATGAAATTTAAGGATGCTACCTCTGCTGCTCAAGCAGCGACTGAGTTTGCAGAACATGAAAGCCTAGCTGCCAGAGCTGTTGTAGAACTTTCAAGGCAATATTGTGTTGATGATGGTGGTCTATGCCACTTAGGTTTCAAGGATGAAAGGTTGGAACATGGGCAATCATTTCCTGGAGATGGTAATGGTAAATTTTCTGTTGGCAGGCAGAATTGGAACATGAAATTTAAGGATGCTACCTCTGCTGCTCAAGCAGCGGCTGAGTTTGCAGAACATGCAAGCCTAGCTGCCAAGAGCTGTTGTAGAACTTTAAAGGCACTATTGTGTTGATGATGGTGGTTCATGCCACTTAGGTTTCAAGGATGAAAGGTTGGAACATGAGCAATCATTTCCTAGAGATGGTAATGGTAATTCTTCTGTTGGCAGGCAGAATTGGAACATGAAATTTATGGATGCTACCTCTGCTGCTCTAGCAGCGGCTGAGGTTGCAGAACATGCAAGCCTAGCTGCCAGAGCTGTTGTAGAACTTTCAAGGCAAGATTGTGTTGATGATGGTGGTGGTCCATGCCACTTAGGTTTCAAGGATGAAAGGTTGGAACGTGGGCAATCATTTCCTTGAGATGGTAATGGTAAATTTTTTGTTGGTAGGCAAAATTGGAACATGAAATTTTAATTGAAATATTTCTGTTGGCAGGAAGAATTGGAACATGAAATTTAAGGATGCTACCCCTGCTGCTCAAGCAGCGGCTGAGTTTGCATAACATGCAAGCCTAGCTGCCAGAGCTGTTGTAGAACTTTCAAGGCAATATTGTGTTGATGATGGTGGTTCATGCCACTTAGGTTTCAAGGATGAAAGGTTGGAACATGGGCAATCGTTTCCTAGAGATGGTAATGGTAATTCTTCTGTTGGCAGGCAGAATTGGAACATGAAATTTAAGGATGCTACCTCTGCTGCTCAAGCAGCGGCTGAGTTTGCAGAACATTAAAGCCTAACTGCCAGAGCCGTTGTAGAACTTTAAAGGCAATATTGTGTTGATGATGGTGGTTCATGCCACTTAGTTTTCAAGGATGAAAGGTTGGAATATGGGCAATCATTTCCTGGAGATGGTAATGATAATTTTTCTGTTGGCGGGCAGAATTGGAACATGAAATTTAAGGATGCTACCCCTGCTTCTCAAGCAGCGGCTGAGTTTGCATAACATACAAGCCTAGCTGCCAGAGCTATTGTAGAACTTTCATGGCAATATTGTGTTGATGATGGTGGTTGATGCCACTTAGGTTTCAAGGATGAAAGGTTGGAACATGGGCCATCATTTCCTAGAGATGGTAATGGTAATTTTTCTGTTGGCAGGTAGAATTGGAACATGAAATTTAAGGATGCTACCTCTGCTGCTCAAGCAGCGGCTGAGTTTGCAGAACATGCAAGCCTAACTGCCAGAGCTGTTGTAGAACTTTAAAGGCAATATTGTGTTGATAATGGTGGTTTATGCCACTTAGTTTGCAAGGATAAAAGGTTGGAACATGAGCAATCATTTCCTGGAGATGGTAATGGAAATATTTCTGTTGGCAGGAAGAATTGGAACATGAAATTTAAGGATGCTACCCCTGCTGCTCAAGCAGCGGCTGAGTTTGCATAACATGCAAGCCTAGCTGCCAGAGCTGTTGTAGAACTTTCAAGGCAATATTGTGTTGATGATGGTGGTTCATGCCACTTAGGTTTCAAGGATGAAAGGTTGGAACACGGGCAATCTTTCCTAGAGATGGTAATGGTAATTTTTCTGTTGGCAGGCAGAATTGGAACATGAAATTTAAGGATGCTACCTCTGCTGCTCAAGCAGCGGCTGAGTTTGCGTAACATGCAAGTTTAGCTGCCAGAGCTGTTGTAGAACTTTCAAGGCAATATTGAGTTGATGATGGTGGTTCATGCCACTTAGGTTTCAAGGATGAAAGGTTGGAACATGGGCAATCATTTCCTAGAGATGGTAATGGTAATTTTTCTGTTGGCAGGCAGAATTGGAACATGAGATTTAAGGATGCTACCTCTGCTGCTCAAGCAGCGGCTGAGTTTGCATAACATGCAAACCTAGTTGCCAGAACTGTTTTAGAACTTTCAAGGCAATATTGTGTTGATGGTGGTGGTTCATGCCACTTAGGTTTCAAGGATGATATGTTGGAACATGGGCAATCATTTCCTGGAGATGGTAATGGTAAATTTTCTGTTGGTAGGCAGAAGTGGAACATGAAATTTAAGGATGCTACCTCTGCTGCTCAAGAAGCGGCTGAGGTTGCAGAACATGCAAGCCTAGCTGCCAGAGCTGTTGTAGAACTTTCAAGGCAAGATTGTGTTGATGATGGTGGTGGTCCATGCCACTTAGGTTTCAAGGATGAAAGGTTAGTACGTGGGCAATCATTTCCTTGAGATGGTAATGGTAAATTTTTTGTTGGTAGGCAGAATTGGAACATGAAATTTAAGGATGCTACCTCTACTGCTCAAGCAGCGGCTGAGTTTGCAGATCATGCAAGCCTAACTGCCAGAGCTGTTGTAGAACTTTAAAGGCAATATTGTGTTGATGATGGTGGTTCATGCCACTTAGTTTGCAAGGATAAAAGGTTGGAACATGAGCAATCATTTCCTGGAGATGGTAATGGTAATATTTCTGTTGGCAGGAAGAATTGGAACATGAAATTTAAGGATGCTACCCCTGCTGCTCAAGCAGCGGCTGAGTTTGCATAACATGCAAGCCTAGCTGCCAGAGCTGTTGTAGAACTTTCAAGGCAATATTGTGTTGATGATGGTGGTTCATGCCACTTAGGTTTCAAGGATGAAAGGTTGGAACACGGGCAATCTTTCCTAGAGATGGTAATGGTAATTTTTCTGTTGGCAGGCAGAATTGGAACATGAAATTTAAGGATGCTACCTCTGCTGCTCAAGCAGCGGCTGAGTTTGCGTAACATGCAAGCCTAGCTGCCAGAGCTGTTGTAGAACTTTCAAGGCAATATTGTGTTGATGATGGTGGTTCATGCCACTTAGGTTTCAAGGATGAAAGGTTGGAACACGGGCAATCTTTCCTAGAGATGGTAATGGTAATTTTTCTGTTGGCAGGCAGAATTGGAACATGAAATTTAAGGATGCTACCACTGCTGCTCAAGCAGCGGCTGAGTTTGCGTAACATGCAAGCCTAGCTGCCAGAGCTGTTGTAGAACTTTCAAGGCAATATTGTGTTGATGATGGTGGTTCATGCCACTTAGGTTTCAAGGATGAAAGGTTGGAACACGGGCAATCTTTCCTAGAGATGGTAATGGTAATTTTTCTGTTGGCAGGCAGAATTGGAACATGAAATTTAAGGATGCTACCTCTGCTGCTCAAGCAGCGGCTGAGTTTGTAGAACATGAAAGCCTAACTGCCAGAGCTGTTGTAGAACTTTCAAGGCAATATTGTGTTGATGATGGTGGTTCATGCCACTTAGTTTTCAAGGATGAAAGGTTGGAACATCGGCAATCATTTCCTGGAGATAGTAATGGTAATTTTTCTGTTGGCAGGCAAAATTGGAACATGAAATTTAAGGATGCTACTTCTGCTGCTCAAGCAGCGACTGAGTTTGCAGAATATGCAATCCTAGCTGCCAGAGCTGTTGTAGAACTTTAACGGTAATATTGTGTTGATGATGGTGGTTTATGCCACTTAGGTTTCAAGGATGAAAGGTTGAAACATGGGCAATCATTTCCTGGAGATGGTAATGGTAATTTTTCTGTTGGCAGGCAGAATTGGAACATAAAATTTAAGGATGCTACCTCTGTTGCTCAAGCAGCGACTGAGTTTGCAGAACATGAAAGCCTAGCTGCCAGAGCTGTTGTAGAACTTTAAAGGCACTATTGTGTTGATGATGGTGGTTCATGCCACTTAGGTTTCAAGGATGAAAGGTTGGAACATGGGCAATCATTTCCTAGAGATGGTAATGGTAATTTTTCTGTTGGCAGGCAGAATTGGAACATGAAATTTAAGGATGCTACCTCTGCTGCTCAAGCAGCGGCTGAGTTTGCATAACATGCAAGCCTAGCTGCCAGAGCTGTTGTAGAACTTTCAAGGCAATATTGTGTTGATGATGGTGGTTCATGCCACATAGGTTTCAAGGATGAAAGGTTGAAACATGGGCAATTATTTCCTGGAGATGGTAATGGTAATTTTTCTGTTGGCAGGCAGAATTGGAACATGAAATTTAAGGATGCTACCTCTGTTGCTCAAGCAGCGGCTGAGTTTGCAGAACATGAAAGCCTAGCTTCCAGAGCTGTTGTAGAACTTTCAAGGCAATATTGTGTTGATGATGGTGGTCCATGCCACTTATGTTTCAAGGATGAAAGGTTGGAACATGGGCAATCATTTCCAGGAGATGGTAATGGTAAATTTTATGTTGGCAGGCAGAATTGGAACATGAAATTAAAGGATGCTACCTCTGCTGCTCAAGCAGCGGCTGAGTTTGTAGAACATTCAAGCCTAACTGCCAGAGCTGTTGTAGAACTTTAAAGGCAATATTATGTTGATGATGGTGGTTCATGCCACTTAGGTTTCAAGGATGAAAGGTTGGAACATAAGCAATCATTTCCTGGAGATGGTAATGGTAATTTTTCTATTGGCAGGCAGAATTGGAACATGAAATTTAAGTATGCTACCTCTGCTGCTCAAGCAGCGGCTGAGTTTGCATAACATGCAAACCTAGCTGCTAGAGTTTGTTGTAGAACTTTCAAGGCAATATTGTGTTGATGATGGTGGTTCATGCCACTTAGGTTTCAAGGATGAAAGGTTGGAACATGGGCAATCATTTCCTAGAGATGGTAATGGTAATTTTTCTGTTGGCAGGCAGAATTGGAACATGAAATTTAAGGATGCTACCTCTGCTGCTCAAGCAGCGGCTGAGTTTGCAGAACATGCAAGCCTAGCTGCCAGAGCTGTTGTAGAACTTTCAAGGCAATATTGTGTTGATGATGGTGGTTCATACCACTTAGGTTTCAAGGATGAAAGGTTGAAACATGGGCAATTATTTCCTGGAGATGGTAATGGTAATTTTTCTGTTGGCAGGCAGAATTGGAACATGAAATTTAAGGATGCTACCTCTGTTGCTCAAGCAGCGGCTGAGTTTGCAGAACATGAAAGCCTAGCTGCTAGAGCTGTTGTAGAACTTTCAAGGCAATATTGTGTTGATGATGGTGGTCCATGCCACTTATGTTTCAAGGATGAAAGGTTGGAACATGGGCAATCATTTCCTGGAGATGGTAATGGTAAATTTTCTGTTGGCAGGCAGAATTGGAACATGAAATTTAAGGATGCTACCTCTGTTGCTCAAGCAGCGACTGAGTTTGCAGAACATGAAAGCCTAGCTGCCAGAGCTGTTGTAGAACTTTCAAGGCAATATTGTGTTGATGATGGTGGTCTATGCCACTTAGGTTTCAAGGATGAAAGGTTGGAACATGGACAATCATTTCCTAGAGATGGTAATGGTAAATTTTCTGTTGGCAGGCAGAATTGGAACATGAAATTTAAGGATGCTACCTCTGCTGCTCAAGCAGCGGCTGAGTTTGCAGAACATGCAAGCCTAGCTGCCAGAGCTGTTGTAGAACTTTAAAGGCACTATTGTGTTGATGATGGTGGTTCATGCCACTTAGGTTTCAAGGATGAAAGGTTGGAACATGGGCAATCATTTCCTAGAGATGGTAATGGTAATTCTTCTGTTGGCAGGCAGAATTGGAACATGAAATTTAAGGATGCTACCTCTACTGCTCAAGCAGCAGCTGAGTTTGCAGAACATGCAAGCCTAGCTACCAGAGCTGTTGTAGAACTTTAAAGGCACTATTGTGTTGATGATGGTGGTTCATGCCACTTAGGTTTCAAGGATGAAAGGTTGGAATATGGGCAATCATTTCCTGGAGATGGTAATGATAATTTTTCTGTTGGCGGGCAGAATTGGAACATGAAATTTAAGGATGCTACCCCTGCTGCTCAAGCAGCGGCTGAGTTTGCATAACATACAGGCCTAGCTGCCAGAGCTATTGTAGAACTTTCATGGCAATATTGTGTTGATGATGGTGGTTGATGCCACTTAGGTTTCAAGGATGAAAGGTTGGAACATGGGCAATCATTTCCTAGAGATGGTAATGGTAATTTTTCTGTTGGCAGGCAGAATTGGAACATGAAATTTAAGGATGCTACCTCTGCTGCTCAAGCAGCAGCTGAGTTTGCAGAACCTGCAAGCCTAACTGCCAGAGCTGTTGTAGAACTTTAAAGGCAATATTGTGTTGATAATGGTGGTTCATGCCACTTAGTTTGCAAGGATAAAAAGTTGGAACATGAGCAATCATTTCCTGGAGATGGTAATGGAAATATTTCTGTTGGCAGGAAGAATTGGAACATGAAATTTAAGGATGCTACCCCTGCTGCTCAAGCAGCGGCTGAGTTTGCATAACATGCAAGCCTAGCTGCCAGAGCTGTTCTAGAACTTTCAAGGCAATATTGTGTTGCTGATGGTGGTTCATGCCACTTAGGTTTCAAGGATGAAAGGTTGGAACACGGGCAATCTTTCCTAGAGATGGTAATGGTAATTTTTCTGTTGGCAGGCAGAATTGGAACATGAAATTTAAGGATGCTACCTGTGCTGCTCAAGCAGCGGCTGAGTTTGCAGAACATGAAAGCCTAGCTGCCAGAGCTGTTCTAGAACTTTCAAGGCAATATTGTGTTGATGATGGTGGTCCATGCCACTTATGTTTCAAGGATGAAAGGTTGGAACATGGGCAATCATTTCCTGGAGATGGTAATGGTAAATTTTCTGTTGGCAGGCAGAATTGGAACATGAAATTTAAGGATGCTACCTCTGTTGCTCAAGCAGCGACTGAGTTTGCAGAACATGCAAGCCTAGCTGCCAGAGCTGTTCTAGAACTTTCAAGGCAATATTGTGTTGCTGATGGTGGTTCATGCCACTTAGGTTTCAAGGATGAAAGGTTGGAACATGGGCAATCATTTCCTGGAGATTGTAATGGTAAATTTTCTGTTGGCAGGCAGAATTGGAACATGAAATTTAAGGATGCTACCTCTGCTGCTCAAGCAGCGGCAGAGTTTGCATAACATTAAAGCCTAACTGCCAGAGCTGTTGTAGAACTTTAAAGGCAATATTGTGTTGATAATGGTGGTTCATGCCACTTAGTTTGCAAGGATAAAAGGTTGGAACATGAGCAATCATTTCCTGGAGATGGTAATGGAAATATTTCTGTTGGCAGGAAGAATTGGAACATGAAATTTAAGGATGCTACCCCTGCTGCTCAAGCAGCGGCTGAGTTTGCATAACTTGCAAGCCTAGCTGCCAGAGCTGTTCTAGAACTTTCAAGGCAATATTGTGTTGATGATGGTGGTCCATGCCACTTATGTTTCAAGGATGAAAGGTTGGAACATGGGCAATCATTTCCTGGAGATGGTAATGGTAAATTTTCTGTTGGCAGGCAGAATTGGAACATGAAATTTAAGGATGCTACCTCTGTTGCTCAAGCAGCGACTGAGTTTGCAGAACATGCAAGCCTAGCTGCCAGAGCTGTTCTAGAACTTTCAAGGCAATATTGTGTTGCTGATGGTGGTTCATGCCACTTAGGTTTCAAGGATGAAAGGTTGGAACATGGCAATCATTTCCTGGAGATTGTAATGGTAAATTTTCTGTTGGCAGGCAGAATTGGAACATGAAATTTAAGGATGCTACCTCTGCTGCTCAAGCAGCGGCAGAGTTTGCATAACATTAAAGCCTAACTGCCAGAGCTGTTGTAGAACTTTAAAGGCAATATTGTGTTGATAATGGTGGTTCATGCCACTTAGTTTGCAAGGATAAAAGGTTGGAACATGAGCAATCATTTCCTGGAGATGGTAATCGAAATATTTCTGTTGGCAGGAAGAATTGGAACATGAAATTTAAGGATGCTACCCCTGCTGCTCAAGCAGCGGCTGAGTTTGCATAACTTGCAAGCCTAGCTGCCAGAGCTGTTCTAGAACTTTCAAGGCAATATTGTGTTGATGATGGTGGTCCATGCCACTTAGGTTTCAAGGATGAAAGGTTGGAACATGGGCAATCATTTCCTGGAGATTGTAATGGTAAATTTTCTGTTGGCGCCCATGTTCCAACCTTTCATCCTTGAAACCAAAGTGTCATGAACCACCATCATCAACACAATAGTGCCTTTAAAGTTCTACAACAGCTCTGGCAGCTAGGCTTGCATGTTCTGCAAACTCAGCCGCTGCTTGAGCAGCATCGGTAGCATTCTTAAATTTCATGTTCCAATTCTTCCCGCCAACAGAAAAATTACCATTACCATCTCCAGGAAATGATTGCCCATATTCCAACCTTTCATCCTTGAAAACTAAGTGGCATGAACCACCATCATCAACACAATATTGCCTTTAAAGTTCTACAACAGCTCTGGCAGTTAGGCTTTAATGTTATGCAAACTCAGCCGCTGCTTGAGCAGCAGAGGTAGCATCCTTAAATTTCATGTTCCAATTCTGCCATTTCCTGGAGATGGTAATGGTAATTTTTCTGTTGGCAGGCAGAATTGGAACATGAAATTTAAGGATGCTACTTCTGCTGCCCAAGCAGCGACTGAGTTTGCAGAATATGCAAGCCTAGCTGCCAGAGCTATTGTAGAACTTTAACGGTAATATTGTGTTGATGATGGTGGTTCATGCCACTTAGGTTTCAAGGATGAAAGGTTGGAACATAGGCAATCATTTTCTAGAGATGGTAATGGTAATTTTTCTATTGGCAGGCAGAATTGGAACATGAAATTTAAGGATGCTACCTCTGCTGCTCAAGCAACGGCTAAGTTTGCAGAACATGAAAGCCTAACTGCCATAGCTATTGTAGAACTTTCAAGGCAATATTATGTTGATGATGGTGGTTCATGCCACTTAGTTTTCAAGGATGAAAGGTTGGAACATGGGCAATCATTTCCTGGAGATGGTAATGGTAATTTTTCTGTTGGCAGGCAGAATTGGAACATGAAATTTAAGGATGCTACTTCTGCTGCCCAAGCAGCGACTGAGTTTGCAGAATATGCAAGCCTAGCTGCCAGAGCTGTTGTAGAACTTTAACGGTAATATTGTGTTGATGATGGTGGTTCATGCCACTTAGGTTTCAAGGATGAAAGGTTGGAACATGGGCAATCATTTCCTGGAGATGGTAATGGTAATATTTCTGTTGGCAGGCAGAATTGGAACATGAAATTTAAGGATGCTACCTCTGCTGCTCAAGCAGCGGCTGAGTTTGCAGAATATGAAAGCCTAACTGCCAGAGCTGTTGTAGAACTTTCAAGGCAATATTGTGTTGATGATGGTGGTTCATGCCACTTAGTTTTCAAGGATGAAAGGTTGGAACATGGGCAATCATTTCCTGGAGATAGTAATGGTAATTTTTCTGTTGGCAGGCAGAATTGGAACATGAAATTTAAGGATGCTACTTCTGCTGCTCAAGCAGCAACTGCGTTTGCAGAATATGCAAGCCTAGCTGCCATAGCTGTTGTAGAACTTTAACGGTAATATTATGTTGATGATAGTGGTTCATGCCACTTAGGTTTCAAGGATGAAAGGTTGAAACATGGGCAATCATTTCCTGGAGATGGTAATGGTAATTTTTCTGTTGGCAGGCAGAATTGGAACATGAAATTTAAGGATGCTACCTGTGCTGCTCAAGCAGCGGCTGAGTTTGCAGAACATGAAAGCCTAGCTGCCAGAGCTGTTGTAGAACTTTCAAGGCAATATTGTGTTGATGATGGTGGTCCATGCCACTTAGGTTTCAAGGATGAAAGGTTGGAACATGGGCAATCATTTCCTAGAGATGGTAATGGTAAATTTTCTGTTGGCAGGCAGAATTGGAACATGAAATTTAAGGATGCTACCTCTGCTGCTCAAGCAGCGGCTGAGTTTGCAGAACATTAAAGCCCAACTGCCAGAGCTGTTGTAGAACTTTAATGGCAATATTGTGTTGATGGTGGTGGTTCATGCGATTTAGTTTTCAGGGATGAAAGGATGGAATATGGGCAATCATTTCCTGGAGATGGTAATGGTATTTTTTCTGTTGGCGGGAAGAATTGGAACATGAAATTTAAGAATGCTACCGATGCTGCTCAAGCAGCGGCTGAGTTTGCAGAACATGCAAGCCTAGCTGCCAGAGCTGTTGTAGAACTTAAAAGGCACTATTGTGTTGATGATGGTGGTTCATGACACTTTGGTTTCAAGGATGAAAGGTTGGAACATGGGCAATCATTTCCTGGAGATGGTAATGATAATTTTTCTATTGGCAGGCAGAATTGGAACATGAAATTTAAGGATGCTACCTCTGCTGCTCAAGCAGCGGCTGAGTTTGCAGAACATGAAAGCCTAATTGCCAGAGCTGTTGTAGAACTTTCAAGGCAATATTGTGTTGATGATGGTGGTCCATGCCACTTAGGTTTCAAGGATGAAAGGTTGGAACATGGGCAATTATTTCCTGGAGATGGTAATGGTAATTTTTCTGTTGGCAGGCAGAATTGGAACATGAAATTTAAGGATGCTACCTCTGTTGCTCAAGCAGCGGCTGAGTTTGCAGAACATGAAAGCCTAGCTGCCAGAGCTGTTGTAGAACTTTCAAGGCAATATTGTGTTGATGATGGTGGTCCATGCCACTTATGTTTCAAGGATGAAAGGTTGGAACATGGGCAATCATTTCCAGGAGATGGTAATGGTAAATTTTATGTTGGCAGGCAGAATTGGAACATGAAATTAAAGGATGCTACCTCTGTTGCTCAAGCAGCGGCTGAGTTTGTAGAACATTCAAGCCTAGCTGCCAGAGCTGTTGTAGAACTTTAAAGGCAATATTGTGTTGATGATGGTGGTTCATGCCACTTAGGTTTCAAGGATGAAAGGTTGGAACATAAGCAATCATTTCCTGGAGATGGTAATGGTAATTTTTCTATTGGCAGGCAGAATTGGAACATGAAATTTAAGTATGCTACCTCTGCTGCTCAAGCAGCGGCTGAGTTTGCATAACATGCAAACCTAGCTGCTAGAGTTGTTGTAGAACTTTCAAGGCAATATTGTGTTGATGATGGTGGTTCATGCCACTTAGGTTTCAAGGATGAAAGGTTGGAACATGGGCAATCATTTCCTGGAGATGGTAATGGTAATTTTTCTGTTGGCAGGCAGAATTGGAACATGAAATTTAAGGATGCTACCTCTGCTGCTCAAGCAGCGGCTGAGTTTGCATAACATGCAAACCTAGCTGCCAGAGTTTTTGTAGAACTTTAAAGGCAATATTGTGTTGATGATGGTGGTTCATGCCACTTAGTTTTCAAGGATGAAAGGTTGGAATATGGGCAATCATTTCCTGGAGATGGTAATGGTAATTTTTCTGTTGGCGGGAAGAATTGGAACATGAAATTTAAGAATGCTACCGATGCTGCTCAAGCAGCGGCTGAGTTTGCAGAACATGCAAGCCTAGCTGCCAGAGCTGTTGTAGAACTTTAAAGGTACTATTGTGTTGATGATGGTGGTTCATGACACTTTGGTTTCAAGGATGAAAGGTTGGAACATGGGCAATCATTTCCTGGAGATAGTAATGGTAATTTTTCTGTTGGCAGGCAGAATTGGAACATGAAATTTAAGGATGCTACTTCTGCTGCCCAAGCAGCGACTGAGTTTGCAGAATATGCTAGCCTAGCTGCCAGAGCTATTGTAGAACTTTAACGGTAATATTGTGTTGATGATGGTGGTTCATGCCACTTAGGTTTCAAGGATGAAAGGTTGGAACATGGGCAATCATTTTCTAGAGATGGTAATGGTAATTTTTCTATTGGCAGGCAGAATTGGAACATGAAATTTAAGGATGCTACCTCTGCTGCTCAAGCAGCGGCTGAGTTTGCAGAACATGAAAGCCTAACTGCCAGAGCTGTTGTAGAACTTTCAAGGCAATATTGTGTTGATGATGGTGGTTCATGCCACTTAGTTTTCAAGGATGAAAGGTTGGAACATGGGCAATCATTTCCTGGAGATGGTAATGGTAATTTTTCTGTTGGCAGGCAGAATTGGAACATGAAATTTAAGGATGCTACTTCTGCTGCCCAAGCAGCGACTGAGTTTGCAGAATATGCAAGCCTAGCTGCTAGAGCTGTTGTAGAACTTTAACGTTAATATTGTGTTGATGATGGTGGTTCATGCCACTTAGGTTTCAAGGATGAAAGGTTGGAACATGGGCAATCATTTCCTGGAGATGGTAATGGTAATTTTTCTGTTGGTAGGCAGAATTGGAACATGAAATTTAAGGATGCTACCTCTGCTGCTCAAGCAGCGGCTGAGTTTGCAGAATATGAAAGCCTAACTGCCAGAGCTGTTGTAGAACTTTCAAGGCAATATTGTGTTGATGATGGTGGTTCATGCCACTTAGTTCTCAAGGATGGAAGGTTGGAACATGGGCAATCATTTCCTGGAGATGGTAATGGTAATTTTTCTGTTGGCAGGCAGAATTGGAACATGAAATTTAAGGATGCTACTTCTGCTGCTCAAGCAGCAACTGAGTTTGCAGAATATGCAAGCCTAGCTGCCATAGCTGTTATAGAACTTTAACGGTAATATTATGTTGATGATAGTGGTTCATGCCACTTAGGTTTCAAGGATGAAAGGTTGAAACATGGGCAATCATTTCCTGGAGATGGTAATGGTAATTTTTCTGTTGGCAGGCAGAATTGGAACATGAAATTTAAGGATGCTACCTGTGCTGCTCAAGCAGCGGCTGAGTTTGCAGAACATGAAAGCCTAGCTGCCAGAGCTGTTGTAGAACTTTCAAGGCAATATTGTGTTGATGATGGTGGTCCATGCCACTTAGGTTTCAAGGATGAAAGGTTGGAACATGGGCAATCATTTCCTAGAGATGGTAATGGTAAATTTTCTGTTGGCAGGCAGAATTGGAACATGAAATTTAAGGATGCTACCTCTGCTGTTCAAGCAGCGGCTGAGTTTGCAGAACATTAAAGCCCAACTGCCAGAGCTGTTGTAGAACTTTAAAGGCAATATTGTGTTGATGGTGGTGGTTCATGCCATTTAGTTTTCAGGGATGAAAGGATGGAATATGGGCAATCATTTCCTGGAGATGGTAATGGTAATTTTTCTGTTGGCAGGAAGAATTGGAACATGAAATTTAAAAATGCTACCGATGCTGCTCAAGCAGCGGCTGAGTTTGCAAAACATGTAAGCCTAGGTGCCAGAGTTGTTGTAGAACTTTAAAGGCACTATTGTGTTGATGATGGTGGTTCATGCCACTTAGGTTTCAAGGATGAAAGGTTGGAACATGGGCAATCATTTCCTGGAGATGGTAATGGTAACTTTTCTGTTGGCTGGCAGAATTGGAACATGAAATTTAAGGATGCTACCTCTGCTGCTCAAGCAGCGGCTGAGTTTGCATAACATTAAAGCCTAACTGCCAAAGCTGTTGTAGAACTTTAAAGGCAATATTGTGTTGATGATGGTGGTTCATGCCACTTAGTTTTCAAGGATGAAAGGTTGGAATATGGGCAATCATTTCCTGGAGATGGTAATGGTAATTTTTCTGTTGGCGGGAAGAATTGGAACATGAAATTTAAGAATGCTACCGATGCTGCTCAAGCAGCGGCTGAGTTTGCAGAACATTCAAGCCTAGCTGCCTGAGCTGTTGTAGAACTTTAAAGGCACTATTGTGTTGATGCTGGTGGTTCATGACACTTTGGTTTCAAGGATGAAAGGTTGGAACATGGGAAATCATTTCCTGGAGATGGTAATGGTAATTTTTCTGTTGGCAGGCAGAATTGGAACATGAAATTTAAGGATGCTACTTTTGCTGCCCAAGCAGCGACTGAGTTTGCAGAATATGCAAGCCTAGCTTCCAGAGCTATTGTAGAACTTTAACGGTAATATTGTGTTGATGATGGTGGTTCATGCCACTTAGGTTTCAAGGATGAAAGGTTGGAACATGGGCAATCATTTTCTAGAGATGGTAATGGTAATTTTTCTATTGGCAGGAAAAATTAGAACATGAAATTTAAGGATGCTACCTCTGCTGCTCAAGCAGCGGCTGAGTTTGCAGAACATGAAAGCCTAACTGCCAGAGCTATTGTAGAACTTTCAAGGCAATATTGTGTTGATGATGGTGGTTCATGCCACTTAATTTTCAAGGATGAAAGGTTGGAACATGGGCAATCATTTCCTGGAGATGGTAATGGTAATTTTTCTGTTGGCAGGCAGAATTGGAACATGAAATTTAAGGATGCTACTTCTGCTGCCCAAGCAGCGACTGAGTTTGCAGAATATGCAAGCCTAGCTGCCAGAGCTGTTGTAGAACTTTAACGGTAATATTGTGTTGATGATGGTGGTTCATGCCACTTAGGTTTCAAGGATGAAAGGTTGGAACATGGGCAATCATTTCCTGGAGATGGTAATGGTAATTTTTCTGTTGGCAGGCAGAATTGGAACATGAAATTTAAGGATGCTACCTCTGCTGCTCAAGCAGCGGCTGAGTTTGCAGAATATGAAAGCCTAACTGCCAGAGCTGTTGTAGAACTTTCAAGGCAATATTGTGTTGATGATGGTGGTTCATGCCACTTAGTTTTCAAGGATGAAAGGTTCGAACATGGGCAATCATTTCCTGGAGATGGTAATGGTAATTTTTCTTTTGGCAGGCAGAATTGGAACATGAAATTTAAGGATGCTACTTCTGCTGCTCAAGCAGCAACTGAGTTTGCAGAATATGCAATCCTAGCTGCCATAGCTGTTGTAGAACTTTAACGGTAATATTATGTTGATGATAGTGGTTCATGCCACTTAGGTTTCAAGGATGAAAGGTTGAAACATGGGCAATCATTTCCTGGAGATGGTAATGGTAATTTTTCTGTTGGCAGGCAGAATTGGAACATGAAATTAAAGGATGCTACCTGTGCTGCTCAAGCAGCGGCTGAGTTTGCAGAACATGAAAGCCTAGCTGCCAGAGCTGTTGTAGAACTTTCAAGGCAATATTGTGTTGATGATGGTGGTCCATGCCACTTAGGTTTCAAGGATGAAAGGTTGGAACATGGGCAATCATTTCCTAGAGATGGTAATGGTAAATTTTCTGTTGGCAGGCAGAATTGGAACATGAAATTTAAGGATGCTACCTCTGCTGCTCAAGCAGCGGCTGAGTTTGCAGAACATTAAAGCCCAACTGCCAGAGCTGTTGTAGAACTTTAAAGGCAATATTGTGTTGATGGTGGTGGTTCATGCCATTTAGTTTTCAGGGATGAAAGGATGGAATATGGGCAATCATTTCCTGAAGATGGTAATGGTAATTTTTCTGTTGGCAGGAAGAATTGGAACATGAAATTTAAGAATGCTACCGATGCTGCTCAAGCAGCGGCTGAGTTTGCAGAACATGTAAGCCTAGGTGCCAGAGTTGTTGTAGAACTTTAAAGGCACTATTGTGTTGATGATGGTGGTTCATGCCACTTAGGTTTCAAGGATGAAAGGTTGGAACACGGGCAATCTTTCCTAGAGATGGTAATGGTAATTTTTCTGTTGGCAGGCAGAATTGGAACATGAAATTTAAGGATGCTACCTCTGCTGCTCAAGCAGCGGCTGAGTTTGCATAACATGCAAGCCTAGCTGCCAGAGCTGTTGTAGAACTTTCAAGGCAATATTGTGTTGATGATGGTGGTTCATGCCACTTAGGTTTCAAGGATGAAAGGTTGAAACATGGGCAATTATTTCCTGGAGATGGTAATGGTAATTTTTCTGTTGGCAGGCAGAATTGGAACATGAAATTTAAGGATGCTACCTCTGTTGCTCAAGCAGCGGCTGAGTTTGCAGAACATGAAAGCCTAGCTGCCAGAGATGTTGTAGAACTTTCAAGGCAATATTGTGTTGATGATGGTGGTCCATGCCACTTATGTTTCAAGGATGAAAGGTTGGAACATGGGCAATCATTTCCTGGATATGGTAATGGTAAATTTTATGTTGGCAGGCAGAATTGGAACATGAAATTAAAGGATGCTACCTCTGCTGCTCAAGCAGCGGCTGAGTTTGTAGAACATTCAAGCCTAACTGCCAGAGCTGTTGTAGAACTTTAAAGGCAATATTGTGTTGATAATGGTGGTCCATGCCACTTAGGTTTCAAGGATGAAGGGTTGGAACATGGGCAATCATTTCCTGGATATGGTAATGGTAAATTTTATGTTGGCAGGCAGAATTGGAACATGAAATTGAAGGATGCTACCTCTGCTGCTCAAGCAGCGGCTGAGTTTGTAGAACATTCAAGCCTAACTGCCAGAGCTGTTGTAGAACTTTAAAGGCAATATTGTGTTGATGATGGTGGTTCATGCCACTTAGGTTTCAAGGATGAAAGGTTG
The DNA here is from genome assembly GCF_000715075.1 of Nicotiana tabacum. NCBI lineage: Eukaryota > Viridiplantae > Streptophyta > Magnoliopsida > Solanales > Solanaceae > Nicotiana > Nicotiana tabacum. The sequence continues at coordinate 42,063,933 of NC_134083.1, read as the reverse complement.
GAACATAAGCAATCATTTCCTGGAGATGGTAATGGTAATTTTTCTATTGGCAGGCAGAATTGGAACATGAAATTTAAGTATGCTACCTCTGCTGCTCAAGCAGCGGCTGAGTTTGCATAACATGCAAACCTAGCTGCTAGAGTTGTTGTTGAACTTTCAAGGCAATATTGTGTTGATGATGGTGGTTCATGCCACTTAGGTTTCAAGGATGATAGGTGGGAAAATGGGCAATCATTTCCTGGAGATGGTAATGGTAAATTTTCTGTTGGCAGGCAGAATTGGAACATGAAATTTAAGGATGCTACCTCTGCTGCTCAAGCAGCGGCTGAGTTTGCAGAAGATTAAAGCCTAACTGCCAGAGCTGTTGTAGAACATTAAAGGCAATATTGTGTTGATGATGGTGGTTCATGCCACTTAGTTTTCAAGGATGAAAGGTTGGAATATGGGCAATCATTTCCTGGAGATGGTAATGGTAATTTTTCTGTTGGCAGGAAGAATTGGAACATGAAATTTAAGAATGCTACCGATGCTGCTCAAGCAGCGGCTGAGTTTGCAGAACATGCAAGCCTAGCTGCCAGAGCTGTTGTAGAACTTTCAAGGCAATATTGTGTTGATGATGGTGGTTCATGCCACTTAGGTGTCAAGGATTAAAGGTTGGAACATGGGCAATCATTTCCTGGACATGGTAATGGTAAATTTTCTATTGGCAGGCAGAATTAGAACATAAAATTTAAGGATGCTACCTCTGCTACGCAAGCAGCGGCTGAGTTTGCAGAAGATTAAAGCCTAACTGCCAGAGCTGTTGTAGAACATTAAAGGCAATATTGTGTTGATGATGGTGGTTCATGCCACTTAGTTTTCAAGGATGAAAGGTTGGAATATGGGCAATCATTTCCTGGAGATGGTAATGGTAATTTTTCTGTTGGCAGGAAGAATTGGAACATGAAATTTAAGAATGCTACCGATGCTGCTCAAGCAGCGGCTGAGTTTGCAGAACATGCAAGCCTAGCTGCCAAAGATGTTGTAGAACTTTAAAGGCACTATTGTGTTGATGATGGTGGTTCATGCCACTTAGGTTTCAAGGATGAAAGGTTTGAACATGGGCAATCATTTCCTGGAGATGGTAATGGTAATTTTTCTGTTGGCAGGTAGAATTGGAACATGAAATTTAAGGATGCTACCTCTGCTGCTCAAGCAGCGGCTGAGTTTGCATAACATGCAAGCCTAGCTGCCAGAGCTGTTGTAGAACTTTCAAGGCTATATTGTGTTGATGATGGTGGTTCAAGCCACTTAGGTTTCAAGGATGAAAGGTTGAAACATGGGCAATTATTTCCTGGAGATGGTAATGGTAATTTTTTTGTTGGCAGGCAGAATTGGAACATGAAATTTAAGGATGCTACCTCTGTTGCTCAAGCAGCGGCTGAGTTTGCAGAACATAAAAGCCTAGCTGCCAGAGCTGTTGTAGATCTTTCAAGGCAATATTGTGTTGATGATGGTGGTCCATGCCACTTATGTTTCGAGGATGAAAGGTTGGAACATGGGCAATCATTTCTTGGAGATGGTAATGGTAAATTTTCTGTTGGCAGGCAGAATTGGAACATGAAATTAAGGGATGCTACCTCTGCTGCTCAAGCAGCGGGCTGAGTTTGCAGAACATTCAAGCCTAACTGCCAGAGCTGTTGTAGAACTTTAAAGGCAATATTGTGTTGATGATGGTGGTTCATGCCACTTAGGTTTCAAGGATGAAAGGTTGGAACATGGGCAATCATTTCCTGGAGATGGTAATGGTAATTTTTCTATTGGCAGGCAGAATTGGAACATGAAATTTAAGTATGCTACCTCTGCTGCTCAAGCAGCGGCTGAGTTTGCATAACATGCAAACCTAGCTGCCAGAGCTGTTGTAGAACTTTCAAGGCAATATTGTGTTGATGATGGTGGTTCATGCCACTTAGGTTTCAAGGATGATAGGTTGGAACATGGGCAATCATTTCCTGGAGATGGTAATGGTAAATTTTCTGTTGGCAGGCAGAATTGGAACATGAAATTTAAGGATGCTACCTCTGCTGCTCAAGCAGGGGCTGAGTTTGCACAACATGCAAGCCTAGCTGCCAAGGCTGTTGTAGAACTTTCAAGGCAAGATTGTGTTGTTGATGATGGTGGTCCATGCCACTTAGGTTTCAAGGATGAAAGGCTGGAACATGGGCAATCATTTCCTGGAGATGGTAATGGTAAATTTTCTGTTGCTAGGCAGAATTGGAACATGAAATTTAAGGATGCTACCTCTGCTGCTCAAGCAGCGTCTGAGTTTGCAGAACATTAAAGCCTAACTACCAGACCTGTTGTAGAACTTTAAAGGCAATATTGTGTCGATGATGGTGGTTCATGCCACTTAGTTTTCAAGGATGAAAGGTTGGAATATGGGCAATCATTTCCTGGAGATGGTAATGGTAATTTTTCTGTTGGCAGGAAGCATTGGAACATGAAATTTAAGAATGCTACCGATGCTGCTCAAGCAGCGGCTGAGTTTGCAGAACATGCAAGCCTAGCTGCCAGAGCTGTTATAGAACTTTAAAGGCAATATTGTGTTGATGATGGTGGTTCATGCCACTTAGGTTTCAAGGATGAAAGGTTGGAACATAGGCAATCATTTCCTGGAGATAGTAATGGTAATTTTTCTGTTGGCAGGCAGAATTGGAACATGAAATTTAAGGATGCTACTTCTGCTGCTCAAGCAGCGATTGAGTTTGCAGAATATGCAAGCCTAGCTGCTAGAGCTATTGTAGAACTTTAACGGTAATATTGTGTTGATGATGGTGGTTCATGCCACTTAGGTTTCAAGGATGAAAGGTTGGAACATGGGCAATCATTTCCTAGAGATGGTAATGGTAATTTTTCTGTTGGCAGGCAAAATTGGAACATGAAATTTAAGGATGCTACCTCTGCTGCTCAAGCAGCGGCTGAGTTTGCAGAACATGAAAGCCTAAGTGCCAGAGCTGTTGTAGAACTTTCAAGGCAATATTGTTTTGATGATGGTGGTTCATGCCACATAGTTTTCAAGGATGAAAGGTTGGAACATGGGCAATCATTTCTGGAGATGGTAATGGTAATTTTTCTGTTGGCAGGCAGAATTGGAACATGAAATTTAAGGATGCTACTTCTGCTGCTCAAACAGCAACTGAGTTTGCAGAATATGCAAGCCTAGCTGCCAGAGCTGTTGTAGAACTTTAAGGGTAATATTGTGTTGATGATGGTGGTTCATGACACTTAGGTTTCAAGGATGAAAGGTTGAAACATGGGAAATCATTTCCTTGAGATGGTAATGGTAATTTTTCTGTTGGCAGGCAGAATTGGAACATGAAATTTAAGGATGCTACCTCTGTTGCTCACGCAGCGGCTGAGTTTGCTGAACATGAAAGACTAGCTGCCAGAGCTGTTGTAGAACTTTCAAGGCAATATTGTGTTGATGATGGTGGTCCATGCCACTTATGTTTCAAGGATGAAAGGTTGGAACATGGGCAATCATTTCCTGGAGATGGTAATGGTAAATTTTCTGTTGGCAGGCAGAATTGGATCATGAAATTAAGGGATGCTACCTCAGCTGCTCAAGCAACGGCTGAGTTTTCAGAACATTCAAGCCTAACTGCCAGAGCTGTTGTAGAACTTTAAAGGCAATATTGTGTTGATGATGGTGGTTCATGCCACTTAGGTTTCAAGGATGAATGGTTGGAACATGGGCAATCATTTCCTGGAGATGGTAATGGTAATTTTTCTATTGGCAGGCAGAATTGGAACATGAAATTTAAGTATGCTACCTCTGCTGCTCAAGCAGCGGCTGAGTTTGCATAACATGCAAACCTTGCTGCCACAGCTGTTGTAGAACTTTCAAGGCAATATTGTGTTAATGATGGTGGTTCATGCCACTTAGGTTTCAAGGATGATAGGTTGGAACATGGGCAATCATTTCCTGGAGATGTTAATGGTAAATTTTCTGTTGGCAAGCAGAATTGGAACATGAAATTTAAGGATACTACCTCTGCTGCTCAAGCAGCGGCTGAGTTTGCCCAACATGCAAGCCTAGCTGCCAGAGCTGTTGTAGAACTTTCAAGGCAAGATTGTGTTGATGATGGTGGTGGTCCATGCCACTTAGGTTTCAAGGATGAAAGGTTGGAACATGGGCAATCATTTCCTGGAGATGGTAATGGTAAATTTTCTGTTGGCAGGCAGAATTGGAACATGAAATTTAAGGATGCTACCTCTGCTGCTCAAGCAGCGGCTGAGTTTGCAGAACATTCAAGTCTAACTGCCAGAGCTGTTGTAGAACTTTAAAGGCAATATTGTGTTGATGATGGTGGTTCATGCCACTTAGGTTTCAAGGAGGAAAGGTTGGAACATGGGCAATCATTTCCTGGAGATGGTAATGGTAATTTTTCTATTGGCAGGCAGAATTGGAACATGAAATTTAAGTATGCTACCTCTGCTGCTCAAGCAGCGGCTGAGTTTGCATAACATGCAAACCTAGCTGCCAGAGCTGTTGTAGAACTTTCAAGGCAATATTGTGTTGATGATGGTGGTTCATGCCACTTAGGTTTCAAGGATGATAGGTTGGAACATGGGTAATCATTTCCTGGAGATTGTAATGGTAAATTTTCTGTTGGCAGGCAGAATTGGAACATGAAATTTAAGGATGCTACCTCTACTGCTCAAGCAGCGGCTGAGTTTGAACAATATGCAAGCCTAGCTGCCAGAGCTGTTGTATCACTTTCAAGGCAAGATTGTGTTGTTGATAATGGTGGTCCATGCCACTTAGGTTTCAAGGATGAAGGGTTGGAACATGGGCAATCATTTCCTGGATATGGTAATGGTAAATTTTCTGTTGGCAGGCAGAATTGGAACATGAAATTTAAGGATGCTACCTCTGCTGCTCAAGCAGCGGCTGAGTTTGCCGAACATTCAAGTCTAACTGCCAGAGCTGTTGTAGAACTTTAAAGGCAATATTGTGTTGATGATGGTGGTTCATGCCACTTAGGTTTCAAGGAGGAAAGGTTGGAACATGGGCAATCATTTCCTGGAGATGGTAATGGTAATTTTTCTATTGGCATGCAGAATTGGAACATGAAATTTAAGTATGCTACCTCTGCTGCTCAAGCAGCGGCTGAGTTTGCATAACATGCAAACCTAGCTGCCAGAGCTGTTGTAGAACTTTCAAGGCAATATTGTGTTGATGATGGTGGTTCATGCCACTTAGGTTTCAAGGATGATAGGTTGGAACATGGGTAATCATTTCCTGGAGATTGTAATGGTAAATTTTCTGTTGGCAGGCAGAATTGGAACATGAAATTTAAGGATGCTACCTCTACTGCTCAAGCAGCGGCTGAGTTTGAACAATATGCAAGCCTAGCTGCCAGAGCTGTTGTATCACTTTCAAGGCAAGATTGTGTTGTTGATAATGGTGGTCCATGCCACTTAGGTTTCAAGGATGAAGGGTTGGAACATGGGCAATCATTTCCTGGATATGGTAATGGTAAATTTTCTGTTGGCAGGCAGAATTGGAACATGAAATTTAAGGATGCTACCTCTGCTGCTCAAGCAGCGGCTGAGTTTGTAGAACATTCAAGCCTAACTGCCAGAGCTGTTGTAGAACTTTAAAGGCAGTATTGTGTTGATGATGGTGGTTCATGCCACTTAGTTTTCAAGGATGAAAGGTTGGAACATGGGCAATCATTTCCTAGAGATGTTAATGGTAAATTTTCTGTTGGCAGGCAGAATTGGAACGTGAAATTTAAGGATGCTACCTCTGCTGCTCAAGCAGCGGCTGAGTTTGCACAACATGCAAGCCTAGCTGCCAGAGCTGTTGTAGAACTTTCAAGGCAAGATTGTGTTGATAATGGTGGTGGTCCATGCCACTTAGGCTTCAAGGATGAAAGGTTTGAACATGGGCAATCATTTCCTGGAGATGGTAATGGTAATTTTTCTGTTGGCAGGCAGAATTGGAACATGAAATTTAAGGATGCTACTTCTACTGCTCAAGCAGCGATTGAGTTTGCAGAATATGCAAGCCTAGCTGCCAGAGCTGTTGTAGAACTTTAACGGTAATATTGTGTTGATGATGGTGGTTCATGCCACTTAGGTTTCAAGGATGAAAGGTTGGAACATGGGCAATCATTTCCTAGAGATGGTAATGGTAATTTTTCTGTTGGCAGGCAGAATTGGAACATGAAATTTAAGGATGCTACCTCTGCTGCTCAAGCAGCAGCTGAGTTTGCAGAACATGAAAGCCTAACTGCCAGAGCTGTTGTAGAACTTTCAAGGCAATATTGTGTTGATGATGGTGGTTCATGCCACTTAGTTTTCAAGGATGAAAGGTTGGAACATGGGCAATCATTTCCTGGAGATGGTAATGGTAATTTTTCTGTTGGCAGGCAGAATTGGAACATGAAATTTAAGGATGCTACTTCTGCTGCTCAAGCAGCAACTGAGTTTGCAGAATATGCAAGCCTAGCTGCCAGAGCTATTGTAGAACTTTAACGGTAATATTGTGTTGATTATGGTGGTTCATGCCACTTAGGTTTCAAGGATGAAAGGTTGAAATATGGGAAATCATTTCCTGGAGATGGTAATGGTAATTTTTCTGTTGGCAGGCAGAATTGGAACATAAAATTTAAGGATGCTACCTATGTTGCTCAAGCAGCGGCTGAGTTTGCAGAACATGAAAGCCTAGCTGCCAGAGCTGTTGTAGAACTTTCAAGGCAATATTGTGTTGATGATGGTGGTCCATGCCACTTATGTTTCAAGGATGAAAGGTTGGAACATGGGCAATCATTTCCTGGCGATGGTAATGGTAAATTTTCTGTTGGCAGGCAGAATTGGAACATGAAATTAAGGGATGCTACCTCTGCTGCTCAAGCAGCGGCTGAGTTTGCAGAACATTCAAGCCTAACTGCCAGAGCTGTTGTAGAACTTTAAAGGCAATATTGTGTTGATGATGGTGGTTCATGCCACTTAGGTTTCAAGGATGAAAGGTTGGAACATGGGCAATCATTTCCTGGAGATGGTAATGGTAATTTTTCTATTGGCAGGCAGAATTGGAACATGAAATTTAAGTATGCTACCTCTGCTGCTCAAGCAGCGGCTGAGTTTGCATAACATGCAAACCTAGCTGCCAGAGCTGTTGTAGAACTTTCAAGGCAATATTGTGTTGATGATGGTGGTTCATGCCACTTAGGTTTCAAGGATGAAAGGTTGGAACATAGGCAATCATTTCCTGGAGATAGTAATGGTAATTTTTCTGTTGGCAGGCAGAATTGGAACATGAAATTTAAGGATGCTACTTCTGCTGCTCAAGCAGCGATTGAGTTTGCAGAATATGCAAGCCTAGCTGCTAGAGCTATTGTAGAACTTTAACGGTAATATTGTGTTGATGATGGTGGTTCATGCCACTTAGGTTTCAAGGATGAAAGGTTGGAACATGGGCAATCATTTCCTAGAGATGGTAATGGTAATTTTTCTGTTGGCAGGCAGAATTGGAACATGAAATTTAAGGATGCTACCTCTGCTGCTCAAGCAGCAGCTGAGTTTGCAGAACATGAAAGCCTAACTGCCTGAGCTGTTGTAGAACTTTCAAGGCAATATTGTGTTGATGATGGTGGTTCATACCACTTTGTTTTCAAGGATGAAAGGTTGGAACATGGGCAATCATTTCCTGGAGATGGTAATGGTAATTGTTCTATTAGCAGGCAGAATTGGAACATGAAATTTAAGGATGCTACTTCTGCTGCTCAAGCAGCAACTGAGTTTGCAGAATATGCAAGCCTAGCTGCCAAAGCTGTTGTAGAACTTTAACGGTAATATTGTGTTGATGATGGTGGTTCATGCCACTTAGGTTTCAAGGATGAAAGGTTGAAACATGGGAAATCATTTCCTGGAGATGGTAATGGTAATATTTCTGTTGGCAGGCAGAATTGGAACATGAAATTTAAGGATGCTACCTCTGTTGCTCAAGCAGCGGCTGAGTTTGCAGAACATGGAAGCCTAGCTGCCAGAGCTGTTGTAGAACTTTCAAGGCAATATTGTGTTGATGATGGTGGTCCATGCCACTTATGTTTCAAGGATTAAAGGTTGGAACATGGGCAATCATTTCCTGGCGATGGTAATGGTAAATTTTCTGTTGGCAGGCAGAATTGGAACATGAAATTAAGGGATGCTACCTCTGCTGCTCAAGCAGCGGCTGAGTTTGCAGAACATTCAAGCCTAACTGCCAGAGCTGTTGTAGAACTTTAAAGGCAATATTGTGTTGATGATGGTGGTTCATGCCACTTAGGTTTCAAGGATGAAAGGTTGGAACATGGGCAATCATTTCCTGGAGATGGTAATGGTAATTTTTCTATTGGCAGGCAGAATTGGAACATGTAATTTAAGTATGCTACCTCTGCTGCTCAAGCAGCGGCTGAGTTTGCATAACATGCAAACCTAGCTGCCAGAGCTATTGTAGAACTTTCAAGGCAATATTGTGTTTATGATGGTGGTTCATGCCACTTAGGTTTCAAGGATGAAAGGTTGGAACATAGGCAATCATTTCCTGGAGATAGTAATGGTAATTTTTCTGTTGGCAGGCAGAATTGGAACATGAAATTTAAGGATGCTACTTCTGCTGCTCAAGCAACGATTGAGTTTGCCGAATATGCAAGCCTAGCTGCCAGAGCTGTTGTAGAACTTTAATGGTAATATTGTTTTGATGATGGTGGTTCATGCCACTTAGGTTTCAAGGATGAAATGTTGTAACATGGGCAAGCATTTCCTGGAGATGGTAACGGTAATTTTTCTATTGGCAGGCAGAATTGGAACATGAAATTTAAGGATGCTACTTCTACTGCTCAAGCAGCGATTGAGTTTGCAGAATATGCAAGCCTAGCTGCCAGAGCTGTTGTAGAACTTTAACGGTAATATTGTGTTGATGATGGTGGTTCATGCCACTTAGGTTTCAAGGATGAAATGTTGTAACATGGGCAAGCATTTCCTGGAGATGGTAATGGTAATTTTTCTGTTGGCAGGCAGAATTGGAACATGAAATTTAAGGATGCTACTTCTACTGCTCAAGCAGCGATTGAGTTTGCAGAATATGCAAGCCTAGCTGCCAGAGCTGTTGTAGAACTTTAACGGTAATATTGTGTTGATGATGGTGGTTCATGCCACTTAGGTTTCAAGGATGAAAGGTTGGAACATGGGCAATCATTTCCTGGCGATGGTAATGGTAATTTTTCTGTTGGCAGGCAGAATTGGAACATGAAATTTAAGGATGCTACCTCAGTTGCTCAAGCAGCGGCTGAGTTTGCCGAACATGAAAGCCTAACTGCCAGAGCTGTTGTAGAACTTTCAAGGCAATATTGTGTTGATGATGGTGGTTCATGCCACTTAGTTTTCAAGGATGAAAGGTTGGAACATGGGCAATCATTTCCTGGAGATGGTAATGGTAATTTTTCTGTTGGCAGGCAGAATTGGAACATGAAATTTAAGTATGCTACCTCTGCTGCTCAAGCAGCAACTGAGTTTGCAGAATATGCAAGCCTAGCTGCCAGAGCTATTGTAGAACTTTAACGGTAATATTGTGTTGATTATGGTGGTTCATGCCACTTAGGTTTCAAGGATGAAAGGTTGAAATATGGGAAATCATTTCCTGGAGATGGTAATGGTAATTTTTCTGTTGGCAGGCAGAATTGGAACATGAAATTTAAGGATGCTACCACTGCTGCTCAAGCAGCGGCTGAGTTTGCACAACATGCAAGCCTAGCTGCCAGAGCTGTTGTAGAACTTTCAAGGCAATATTGTGTTGATGGTGGTGGTCCATGCCACTTATGTTTCAAGGATTAAAGGTTGGAACATGGGCAATCATTTCCTGGCGATGGTAATGGTAAATTTTCTGTTGGCAGGCAGAATTGGAACATGAAATTAAGGGATGCTACCTCTGCTGCTCAAGCAGCGGCTGAGTTTGCAGAACATTCAAGCCTAACTGCCAGAGCTGTTGTAGAACTTTAAAGGCAATATTGTGTTGATGATGGTGGTTCATGCCACTTAGGTTTCAAGGATGAAAGGTTGGAACATGGGCAATCATTTCCTGGAGATGGTAATGGTAATTTTTCTATTGGCAGGCAGAATTGGAACATGTAATTTAAGTATGCTACCTCTGCTGCTCAAGCAGCGGCTGAGTTTGCATAACATGCAAACCTAGCTGCCAGAGCTATTGTAGAACTTTCAAGGCAATATTGTGTTTATGATGGTGGTTCATGCCACTTAGGTTTCAAGGATGAAAGGTTGGAACATAGGCAATCATTTCCTGGAGATAGTAATGGTAATTTTTCTGTTGGCAGGCAGAATTGGAACATGAAATTTAAGGATGCTACTTCTGCTGCTCAAGCAACGATTGAGTTTGCCGAATATGCAAGCCTAGCTGCCAGAGCTGTTGTAGAACTTTAACGGTAATATTGTTTTGATGATGGTGGTTCATGCCACTTAGGTTTCAAGGATGAAATGTTGTAACATGGGCAAGCATTTCCTGGAGATGGTAACGGTAATTTTTCTATTGGCAGGCAGAATTGGAACATGAAATTTAAGGATGCTACTTCTACTGCTCAAGCAGCGATTGAGTTTGCAGAATATGCAAGCCTAGCTGCCAGAGCTGTTGTAGAACTTTAACGGTAATATTGTGTTGATGATGGTGGTTCATGCCACTTAGGTTTCAAGGATGAAATGTTGTAACATGGGCAAGCATTTCCTGGAGATGGTAATGGTAATTTTTCTGTTGGCAGGCAGAATTGGAACATGAAATTTAAGGATGCTACTTCTACTGCTCAAGCAGCGATTGAGTTTGCAGAATATGCAAGCCTAGCTGCCAGAGCTGTTGTAGAACTTTAACGGTAATATTGTGTTGATGATGGTGGTTCATGCCACTTAGGTTTCAAGGATGAAAGGTTGGAACATGGGCAATCATTTCCTGGCGATGGTAATGGTAATTTTTCTGTTGGCAGGCAGAATTGGAACATGAAATTTAAGGATGCTACCTCAGCTGCTCAAGCAGCGGCTGAGTTTGCCGAACATGAAAGCCTAACTGCCAGAGCTGTTGTAGAACTTTCAAGGCAAAATTGTGTTGATGATGGTGGTTCATGCCACTTAGTTTTCAAGGATGAAAGGTTGGAACATGGGCAATCATTTCCTGGAGATGGTAATGGTAATTTTTCTGTTGGCAGGCAGAATTGGAACATGAAATTTAAGTATGCTACCTCTGCTGCTCAAGCAGCAACTGAGTTTGCAGAATATGCAAGCCTAGCTGCCAGAGCTATTGTAGAACTTTAACGGTAATATTGTGTTGATTATGGTGGTTCATGCCACTTAGGTTTCAAGGATGAAAGGTTGAAATATGGGAAATCATTTCCTGGAGATGGTAATGGTAATTTTTCTGTTGGCAGGCAGAATTGGAACATGAAATTTAAGGATGCTACCACTGCTGCTCAAGCAGCGGCTGAGTTTGCACAACATGCAAGCCTAGCTGCCAGAGCTGTTGTAGAACTTTCAAGGCAATATTGTGTTGATGGTGGTGGTCCATGCCACTTATGTTTCAAGGATGAAAGGTTGGAACATGGGCAATCATTTCCTGGCGATGGTAATGGTAAATTTTCTGTTGGCAGGCAGAATTGGAACATGAAATTAAGGGATGCTACCTCTGCTGCTCAAGCAGCGGCTGAGTTTGCAGAACATTCAAGCCTAACTGCCAGAGCTGTTGTAGAACTTTAAAGGCAATATTGTGTTGATGATGGTGGTTCATGCCACTTAGGTTTCAAGGATGAAAGGTTGGAACATGGGCAATCATTTCCTGGAGATGGTAATGGTAATTTTTCTATTGGCAGGCAGAATTGGAACATGAAATTTAAGTATGCTACCTCTGCTGCTCAAGCAGCGGCTGAGTTTGCATAACATGCAAACCTAGCTGCCAGAGCTATTGTAGAACTTTCAAGGCAATATTGTGTTTATGATGGTGGTTCATGCCACTTAGGTTTCAAGGATGAAAGGTTGGAACATAGGCAATAATTTCCTGGAGATAGTAATGGTAATTTTTCTGTTGGCAGGCAGAATTGGAACATGAAATTTAAGGATGCTACTTCTGCTGCTCAAGCAACGATTGAGTTTGCCGAATATGCAAGCCTAGCTGCCAGAGCTGTTGTAGAACTTTAACGGTAATATTGTTTTGATGATGGTGGTTCATGCCACTTAGGTTTCAAGGATGAAATGTTGTAACATGGGCAAGCATTTCCTGGAGATGGTAATGGTAATTTTTCTATTGGCAGGCAGAATTGGAACATGAAATTTAAGGATTCTACTTCTACTGCTCAAGCAGCGATTGAGTTTGCAGAATATGCAAGCCTAGCTGCCAGAGCTGTTGTAGAACTTTAACGGTAATATTGTGTTGATGATGGTGGTTCATGCCACTTAGGTTTCAAGGATGAAATGTTGTAACATGGGCAAGCATTTCCTGGAGATGGTAATGGTAATTTTTCTGTTGGCAGGCAGAATTGGAACATGAAATTTAAGGATGCTACTTCTACTGCTCAAGCAGCGATTGAGTTTGCAGAATATGCAAGCCTAGCTGCCAGAGCTGTTGTAGAACTTTAACGGTAATATTGTGTTGATGATGGTGGTTCATGCCACTTAGGTTTCAAGGATGAAAGGTTGGAACATGGGCAATCATTTCCTGGCGATGGTAATGGTAATTTTTCTGTTGGCAGGCAGAATTGGAACATGAAATTTAAGGATGCTACCTCTGCTGCTCAAGCAGCAGCTGAGTTTGCAGAACATGAAAGCCTAACTGCCAGAGCTGTTGTAGAACTTTCAAGGCAATATTGTGTTGATGATGGTGGTTCATACCACTTTGTTTTCAAGGATGAAAGGTTGGAACATGGGCAATCATTTCCTGGAGATGGTAATGGTAATTGTTCTATTAGCAGGCAGAATTGGAACATGAAATTTAAGGATGCTACTTCTGCTGCTCAAGCAGCAACTGAGTTTGCAGAATATGCAACCCTAGCTACCAGAGCTGTTGTAGAACTTTAACGATAATATTGTGTTGATGATGGTGGTTCATGCCACTTAGGTTTCAAGGATGAAAGGTTGAAACATGGGAAATCATTTCCTGGAGATGGTAATGGTAATTTTTCTGTTGGCAGGCAGAATTGGAACATGAAATTTAAGGATGCTACCTCTGTTGCTCAAGCAGCGGCTGAGTTTGCAGAACATGAAAGCCTAGCTGCCAGAGCTGTTGTAGAACTTTCAAGGCAATATTGTGTTGATGATGGTGGTCCATGCCACTTATGTTTCAAGGATGAAAGGTTGGAACATGGGCAATCATTTCCTGGCGATGGTAATGGTAAATTTTCTGTTGGCAGGCAGAATTGGAACATGAAATTAAGGGATGCTACCTCTGCTGCTCAAGCAGCGGCTGAGTTTGCAGAACATTCAAGCCTAACTGCCAGAGCTGTTGTAGAACTTTAAAGGCAATATTGTGTTGATGATGGTGGTTCATGCTACTTAGGTTTCAAGGATGAAAGGTTGGAACATGAGCAATCATTTCCTGGAGATGGTAATGGTAATTTTTCTATTGGCAGGCAGAATAGGAACATGAAATTTAAGTATGCTACCTCTGCTGCTCAAGCAGCGGCTGAGTTTGCATAACATGCAAACCTAGCTGCCAGAGCTGTTGTAGAACTTTCAAGGCAATATTGTGTTGATGATGGTGGTTCATGCCACTTAGGTTTCAAGGATGAAAGGTTGGAACATAGGCAATCATTTCCTGGCGATAGTAATGGTAATTTTTCTGTTGGCAGGCAAAATTGGAACATGAAATTTAAGGATGCTACTTCTGCTGCTCAAGCAGCGATTGAGTTTGCCGAATATGCAAGCCTAGCTGCCAGAGCTGTTGTAGAACTTTAACGGTAATATTGTGTTGATGATGGTGGTTCATGCCACTTAGGTTTCAAGGATGAAAGGTTGGAACATGGGCAATCATTTCCTGGAGATGGTAATGGTAATTTTTCTATTGGCAGGCAGAATTGAAACATGAAATTTAATGATGCTACCTCTGCTGCTCAAGTAGCGACTGAGTTTGCAGAACATGCAAGCCTAGCTACCAGAGGTGTTGTAGAACATTCAAGGCAATATTGTGTTGATGATGGTGGTTCATGCCACTTAGTTTTCAAGGATGAAAGGTTGGAACATGGGCAATCATTTCCTAGAGATGGTAATGGTAATTTTTCTGTTGGCAGGCAGAATTGGAACATGAAATTTAAGGATGCTACCTCTGCTGCTCAAGAAGCAGCTGAGTTTGTAGAACATGAAAGCCTAACTGCCAGAGCTGTTGTAGAACTTTCAAGGCAATATTGTGTTGATGATGATGGTTCATACCACTTTGTTTTCAAGGATGAAAGGTTAGAACATGGGCAATCATTTCCTGGAGATGGTAATGGTAATTGTTCTATTGGCAGGCAGAATTGGAATATGAAATTTAAGGATGCTACTTCTGCTGCTCAAGCAGCAACTGAGTTTGCAGAATATGCAAGCCTAGCTGCCAGAGCTGTTGTAGAACTTTAACGGTAATATTGTGTTGATGATGGTGGTTCATGCCACTTAGGTTTCAAGGATGAAAGGTTGAAACATGGGAAATCATTTCCTGGAGATGGTAATGGTAATTTTTCTGTTGGCAGGCAGAATTGGAACATGAAATTTAAGGATGCTACCTCTGTTGCTCAAGCAGCGGCTGAGTTTGCAGAACATGAAAGCCTAGCTGCCAGAGCTGTTGTAGAACTTTCAAGGCAATATTATGTTGATGATGGTGGTTCATACCACTTTGTTTTCAAGGATGAAAGGTTGGAACATGGGCAATCATTTCCTGGAGATGGTAATGGTAATTGTTCTATTAGCAGGCAGAATTGGAACATGAAATTTAAGGATGCTACTTCTGCTGCTCAAGCAGCAACTGAGTTTGCAGAATATGCAACCCTAGCTACCAGAGCTGTTGTAGAACTTTAACGATAATATTGTGTTGATGATGGTGGTTCATGCCACTTAGGTTTCAAGGATGAAAGGTTGAAACATGGGAAATCATTTCCTGGAGATGGTAATGGTAATTTTTCTGTTGGCAGGCAGAATTGGAACATGAAATTTAAGGATGCTACCTCTGTTGCTCAAGCAGCGGCTGAGTTTGCAGAACATGAAAGCCTAGCTGCCAGAGCTGTTGTAGAACTTTCAAGGCAATATTGTGTTGATGATGGTGGTCCATGCCACTTATGTTTCAAGGATGAAAGGTTGGAACATGGGCAATCATTTCCTGGCGATGGTAATGGTAAATTTTCTGTTGGCAGGCAGAATTGGAACATGAAATTAAGGGATGCTACCTCTGCTGCTCAAGCAGCGGCTGAGTTTGCAGAACATTCAAGCCTAACTGCCAGAGCTGTTGTAGAACTTTAAAGGCAATATTGTGTTGATGATGGTGGTTCATGCTACTTAGGTTTCAAGGATGAAAGGTTGGAACATGGGCAATCATTTCCTGGAGATGGTAATGGTAATTTTTCTATTGGCAGGCAGAATTGGAACATGAAATTTAAGTATGCTACCTCTGCTGCTCAAGCAGCGGCTGAGTTTGCATAACATGCAAACCTAGCTGCCAGAGCTGTTGTAGAACTTTCAAGGCAATATTGTGTTGATGATGGTGGTTCATGCCACTTAGGTTTCAAGGATGAAAGGTTGGAACATAGGCAATCATTTCCTGGCGATAGTAATGGTAATTTTTCTGTTGGCAGGCAAAATTGGAACATGAAATTTAAGGATGCTACTTCTGCTGCTCAAGCAGCGATTGAGTTTGCCGAATATGCAAGCCTAGCTGCCAGAGCTGTTGTAGAACTTTAACGGTAATATTGTGTTGATGATGGTGGTTCATGCCACTTAGGTTTCAAGGATGAAAGGTTGGAACATGGGCAATCATTTCCTGGAGATGGTAATGGTAATTTTTCTATTGGCAGGCAGAATTGAAACATGAAATTTAATGATGCTACCTCTGCTGCTCAAGTAGCGACTGAGTTTGCAGAATATGCAAGCCTAGCTACCAGAGGTGTTGTAGAACATTCAAGGCAATATTGTGTTGATGATGGTGGTTCATGCCACTTAGTTTTCAAGGATGAAAGGTTGGAACATGGGCAATCATTTCCTAGAGATGTTAATGGTAATTTTTCTGTTGGCAGGCAGAATTGGAACATGAAATTTAAGGATGCTACCTCTGCTGCTCAAGAAGCAGCTGAGTTTGTAGAACATGAAAGCCTAACTGCCAGAGCTGTTGTAGAACTTTCAAGGCAATATTGTGTTGATGATGATGGTTCATACCACTTTGTTTTCAAGGATGAAAGGTTAGAACATGGGCAATCATTTCCTGGAGATGGTAATGGTAATTGTTCTATTGGCAGGCAGAATTGGAATATGAAATTTAAGGATGCTACTTCTGCTGCTCAAGCAGCAACTGAGTTTGCAGAATATGCAAGCCTAGCTGCCAGAGCTGTTGTAGAACTTTAACGGTAATATTGTGTTGATGATGGTGGTTCATGCCACTTAGGTTTCAAGGATGAAAGGTTGAAACATGGGAAATCATTTCCTGGAGATGGTAATGGTAATTTTTCTGTTGGCAGGCAGAATTGGAACATGAAATTTAAGGATGCTACCTCTGTTGCTCAAGCAGCGGCTGAGTTTGCAGAACATGAAAGCCTAGCTGCCAGAGCTGTTGTAGAACTTTAAAGGCAATATTGTGTTGATGATGGTGTTCCATGCCACTTATGTTTCAAGGATGAAAGGTTGGAACATGGGCAATCATTTCCTGGAGATGGTAATGGTAAATTTTCTGTTGGCAGGCAGAATTGGAACATGAAATTAAGGGATGCTACCTCTGCTGCTCAAGCAGCGGCTGAGTTTGCAGAACATTCAAGCCTAACTGCCAGAGCTGTTGTAGAACTTTAAAGGCAATATTGTGTTGATGATGGTGGTTCATGCCACTTAGATTTCAAGGATGAAAGGTTAGAACATGGGCAATCATTTCCTGGAGATGGTAATGGTAATTTTTCTATTGGCAGGCAGAATTGGAACACGAAATTTAAGTATGCTACCTCTGCTGCTCAAGCAGCGGCTGAGTTTGCATAACATGCAAACCTAGCTGCCAGAGCTGTTGTAGAACTTTCAAGGCAATATTGTGTTGATGATGGTGGTTCATGCCACTTAGGTTTCAAGGATGAAAGGTTGGAACACGGGCAATCATTTCCTGGAGATGGTAATTTTTCTATTGGCAGGATGAATTGGAACATGAAATTTAAGGATGCTACTTCTGCTGCTCAAGCAGCGATTGAGTTTGCCGAATACGCAAGCCTAGCTGCCAGAGCTGTTGTAGAACTTTAACGGTAATATTGTGTTGATGATGGTGGTTCATGGCACTTATGTTTCAAGGATGAAAGGTTGGAACATAGGCAATCATTTCCTGGAGATAGTAATGGTAATTTTTCTGTTGGCAGGCAGAATTGGAATATGAAATTTAAGGATGCTACTTCTGCTGCTCAAGCAGTGATTGAGTTTGCCGAATATGCAAGCCTAGCTGCCAGAGCTGTTGTAGAACTTTAACGGTAATATTGTGTTGATGATGGTGGTTCATGCCACTTAGGTTTCAAGGATGAAAGGTTGGAACATGGGCAATCATTTCCTAGAGATGGTAATGGTAATTTTTCTGTTGGCAGGCAGAATCTGAACATGAAATTTAAGGATGCTACCTCTGCTGCTCAAGCAGCAGCTGAGTTTGCAGAACATGAAAGCCTAACTGCCAGAGCTGTTGTAGAACTTTCAAGGCAATATTGTGTTGATGATGGTGGTTCATACCACTTTGTTTTCAAGGATGAAAGGTTGGAACATGGGCAATCATTTCCTGGAGATGGTAATGGTAATTGTTCTATTGGCAGGCAGAATTGGAATATGAATTTTAAGGATGCTACTTCTGCTGCTCAAGCAGCAACTGAGTTTGCAGAATATGCAAGCCTAGCTGCCAGAGCTGTTGTAGAACTTTAACGGTAATATTGTGTTGATAATGGTGGTTCATGCCACTTAGGTTTCAAGGATGAAAGGTTGAAACATGGGAAATCATTTCCTGGAGATGGTAATGGTAATTTTTCTGTTGGCAGGCAGAATTGGAACATGAAATTTAAGGATGCTGCCTCTGTTGCTCAAGTAGCGGCTGAGTTTGCAGAACAAGAAAGCCTAGCTGCCAGAGCTGTTGTAGAACTTTAAAGGCAATATTGTGTTGATGATGGTGTTCCATGCCACTTATGTTTCAAGGATGAAAGGTTGGAACATGGGCAATCATTTCCTGGAGATGGTAATGGTAAATTTTCTGTTGGCAGGCAGAATTGGAACATGAAATTAAGGGATGCTACCTCTGCTGCTCAAGCAGCGGCTGAGTTTGCAGAACATTCAAGCCTAACTGCCAGAGCTGTTGTAGAACTTTAAAGGCAATATTGTGTTGATGATGGTGGTTCATGCCACTTAGGTTTCAAGGATGAAAGGTTGGAACATGGGCAATCATTTCCTGGAGATGGTAATGGTAATTTTTCTATTGGCAGGCAGAATTGGAACATGAAATTTAAGTATGCTACCTCTGCTGCTCAAGCAGCGGCTGAGTTTGCATAACATGCAAACCTAGCTGCCAGAGCTATTGTAGAACTTTTAAGGTAATATTGTGTTGATGATGGTGATTCATGCCACTTAGGTTTCAAGGATGAAAGGTTGGAACATAGGCAATCATTTCCTGGAGATAGTAATGGTAATTTTTCTGTTGGCAGGCAGAATTGGAACATGAAATTTAAGGATGCTACTTCTGCTGCTCAAGCAGCGATTGAGTTTGCAGAATATGCAAGCCTAGCTGCCAGAGCTGTTGTAGAACTTTAACGGTAATATTGTGTTGATGATGGTGGTTCATGCCACTTAGGTTTCAAGGATGAAAGGTTGGAACATGGGCAATCATTTCCTAGAGATGGTAATGGTAATTTTTCTATTGGCAGGCAGAATTGGAACATGAAATTTAAGGATGCTACCTCTGCTGCTCAAGCAGCAGCTGACTTTGCAGAACATGAAAGCCTAACTGCCAGAGCTGTTGTAGAACTTTCAAGGCAATATTGTGTTGATGATGGTGGTTCATGCCACTTTGTTTTCAAGGATGAAAGGTTGGAACATGGGCAATCATTTCCTGGAGATGGTAATGGTAATTTTTCTATTGGCAGGCAGAATTGGAACATGAAATTTAAGGATGCTACTTCTGCTGCTCAAGCAGCAACTGAGTTTGCAGAATATGCAAGCCTAGCTGCCAGAGCTGTTGTAGAACTTTAACGGTAATATTGTGTTGATGATGGTGGTTCATGCCACTTAGGTTTCAAGGATGAAAGGTTGGAACATGGGCAATCATTTCCTGGAGATGGTAATGGTAATTTTTCTATTGGCAGGCAGAATTGGAACACGAAATTTAAGTATGCTACCTCTGCTGCTCAAGCAGCGGCTGAGTTTGCATAACATGCAAACCTAGCTGCCAGAGCTGTTGTAGAACTTTCAAGGCAATATTGTGTTGATGATGGTGGTTCATGCCACTTAGGTTTCAAGGATGAAAGGTTGGAACATGGGCAATCATTTCCTGGAGATGGTAATGGTAATTTTTCTATTGGCAGGCAGAATTGGAACATGAAATTTAAGTATGCTACCTCTGCTGCTCAAGCAGCGGCGGAGTTTGCATAACATGCAAACCTAGCTGCCAGAGCTGTTGTAGAACTTTCAAGGCAATATTGTGTTGATGATGGTGGTTCATGCCACTTAGGTTTCAAGGATGATAGGTTGGAACATGGGCAATCATTTCCTAGAGATGTTAATGGTAAATTTTCTGTTGGCAGGCAGAATTGGAACATGAAATTTAAGGATGCTACCTCTGCTGCTCAAGCAGCGGCTGAGTTTGCACAACATGCAAGCCTAGCTGCCAGAGCTATTGTAGAACTTTAACGGTAATATTGTGTTGATGATGGTGGTTCATGCCACTTAGGTTTCAAGGATGAAAGGTTGAAACATGGGAAATCATTTCCTGGAGATGGTAATGGTAATTGTTCTGTTGGCAGGCAGAATTGGAACATGAAATTTAAGGATGCTACCTCTGTTGCTCAAGCAGCGGCTGAGTTTGCAGAACATGAAAGCCTAGCTGCCAGAGCTGTTGTAGAACTTTCAAGGCAATATTCTGTTGATGATGGTGGTCCATGCCACTTATGTTTCAAGGATGAAAGGTTGGAACATGGGCAATCATTTCCTGGAGATGGTAATGGTAAATTTTCTGTTGGCAGGCAGAATTGGAACATGAAATTAAGGGATGCTACCTCTGCTGCTCAAGCAGCGACTGAGTTTGCAGAACATTCAAGCCTAACTGCCAGAGCTGTTGTAAAACTTTAAAGGCAATATTGTATTGATGATGGTGGTTCATGCCACTTAGGTTTCAAGGATGAAAGGTTGGAACATGGGCAATCATTAACTAGAGATGGTAATGGTAATTTTTCTATTGGCCGGCAGAATTGGAACATGAAATTTAAGTATGCTACCTCTGCTGCTCAAGCAGCGGCTGAGTTTGCATAACATGCAAACCTAGCTGCCAGAGCTGTTATAGAACTTTCAAGGTAATATTGTGTTGATGATGGTGGTTCATGCCACTTAGGTTTAAAGGATGATAGGTTGGAACATGGGCAATCATTTCCTAGAGATGTTAATGGTGAATTTTCTGTTGGCAGGCAGAATTGGAACATGAAATTTAAGGATGCTACCACTGCTGCTCAAGCAGCGGCTGAGTTTGCACAACATGCAAGCCTAGCTGCCAGAGCTGTTGTAGAACTTTCAAGGCAAGATTGTGTTGATAATGGTGGTGGTCCATGCCACTTAGGTTTCAAGGATGAAAGGTTGGAACATGGGCAATCATTTCCTGGAGATGGTAATGGTAAATTTTCTGTTGGTAGGCAGAATTGGAACATGAAATTTAAGGATGCTACCTCTGCTGCTCAAGCAGCGGCTGAGTTTGCAGAACAATCAAGCCTAACTGCCAGAGCTGTTGTAGAACTTTAAAGGCAATATTTTGTTGATGATGGTGGTTCATGCCACTTAGTTTGCAAGGATAAAAGGTTGGAACATGAGCAATCATTTCCTGGAGATGGTAATGGTAATTGTTCTGTTGGCAGGCAGAATTGGAACATGAAATTTAAGGATGCTACCCCTGCTGCTCAAGCAGCGGCTGAGTTTGCATAACATGCAAGCCTAGCTGCCAGAGCTGTCGTAGAACTTTTAAGGCAATATTGTGTTGATGATGGTGGTTCATGCCACTTAGGTTTCAAGGATGAAAGGTTGGAACATGGGCAATCATTTCCTAGAGATGGTAATGGTAATTTTTCTGTTGGCAGGCAGAATTGGAACATGAAATTTAAGGATGCTACCTCTGCTGCTCAAGCAGCGGCTGAGTTTGTATAACATGCAAACCTAGCTGCCAGAGCTGTGGTAGAACTTTCAAGGCAATATTGTGTTGATGATGGTGGCTCATGCCACTTAGGTTTCAAGGATGATAGGTTGGAACATGGGCAATCATTTCCTGGAGATGGTAATGGTAAATTTTCTGTTGGTAGGCAGAATTGGAACATGAAATTTAAGGACGCTACCTCTGCTGCTCAAGCAACGGCTGAGTTTGCAGAACATTCAAGCCTAACTTTCAGAGATGTTGTACAACTTTAAAGGCAATATTGTGTTGATGATGGTGATTAATGCCACTTAGTTTTCAAGGATGAAAGGTTGTAACATGGGCAATCATTTCCTGGAGATGGTAATGGTAATTTTTCTATTGGCAGGCCGGATTGGAACATGAAATTTAAGTATGCTACCTCTGCTGCTCAAGCAGCGGCTGAGTTTGCATAACCTGCAAACCTAGCTGCCAGAGCTGTTGTAGAACTTTCAAGGCAATATTGTGTTGATGATGGTGGTTCATGCCACTTAGGTTTCAAGGATGATAGGTTGGAACATGGGCAATCATTTCCTGGAGATGGTAATGGAAATGGTAAATTTTCTATTGGCAGGCAGAATTGGAACATGAAATTTAAGGATGCTACCTCTACTGCTCAAGCAGCGGCTGAGTTTGCAGAACATGCAAGCCTAGCTGCCAGAGCTGTTGTAGAACTTTCAAGGCAAGATTGTGTTGATGATAGTGGTGGTCCATGCCACTTAGGTTTCAAGGATGAAAGGTTGGAACATGGGAAATCATTTCCTTGAGATGGTAATGGTAATTTTTCTGTTGGCAAGTAGAATTGGAACATGAAATTTAAGGATGCTATCTCCGCTGCTCAAGCAGCGGCTGAGTTTGCAGATCATGAAAGCCTAACTGCCAGAGCTGTTGTAGAACTTTAACGGTAATATTGTGTTGATGATGGTGGTTCATGCCACTTAGTTTGCAAGGATAAAAGTTTGGAACATGAGCAATCATTCCCTATAGATGGTAATGGTAATTGTTCTGTTGGCAGGCAGAATTGGAACATGAAATTTAAGGATGCTACCCCTGCTGCTCAAGCAGCGGCTGAGTTTGCATAACATGCAAGCCTAGCTGCCAGAGCTGTTGTAGAACTTTCAAGGCAATATTGTGTTGATGGTGGTGGTTCATGCCACTTAGGTTTCAAGGATGATAGGTTGGAACATGGGCAATCATTTCCTGGAGATGGTAATGGTAAATTTTCTGTTGGCAGGCAGAATTGGATCATGAAATTAAAGGATGCTACCTCTGCTGCTCAAGCAGCGGCTGAGTTTGCAGAACATGCAAGCCTAACTGCCAGAGCTGTTGTAGAACTTTCAAGGCAATATTGTGTTGATGATGGTGGTTCATGCCACTTAGTTTTCAAGGATGAAAGGTTGGAACATGGGAAATCATTTCCTTGAGATGGTAATGGTTATTTTTCTGTTGGCAGGCAGAATTGGAACATGAAATTTAAGGATGCTACCTCTGCTGCTCAAGCAGCGGCTGAGTTTGCAGAATATGCAAGCCTAGCTGACAGAGCTGTTGTAGAACTTTAACGGTAATATTGTGTTGATGGTTGTGGTTCATGCCACTTAATTTTCAAGGATGAAAGGTTGGAACATGGGCAATCATTTCCTGGAGATGGTAATGGTAATTTTTTGTTGGCAGGCAGAATTGGAACATGAAATTTAAGGATGCTACCTCTGCTGCTCAAGCAGCGGCTGAGTTTGCAGAACATGAAAGCCTAGCTGCCAGAGCTGTTGTAGAACTTTCAAGGCAATATTGTGTTGATGATGGTGGTCCATGCCACTTAGGTTTCAAGGATGAAAGGTTGGAACATGGGCAATCATTTCCTGGAGATGGTAATGGTAAATTTTCTGTTGGCAGGCAAAAATGGAACATGAAATTGAAGGATGCTACCTCTGTTGCTCAAGCAGCGGCTGAGTTTGCAGAACATTCAAGCCTAACTGCCGGAGCTGTTGTAGAACTTTAAAGGAAATATTGTGTTGATGATGGTGGTTCATGCCACTTAGGTTTCAAGGATGAAAGGTTGGAACATGAGCAATCATTTCTTGGAGATGGTAATGGTAATTTTTCTATTGGCAGGCAGAATTGGAACATGAAATTTAAGTATGCTACCTCTGCTGCTCAAGCAGCGGCTGAGTTTGCAGAACATGCAAGCCTAACTGCTAGAGCTGTCGTAGAACTTTAAAGGCAATATTGTGTTGATGATGGTGGTTCATGCCACTTAGTTTGCAAGGATAAAAGGTTGGAACATGAGCAATCATTTCCTGGAGATGGTAATGGTAATTTTTCTGGTGGCAGGCAGAATTGGAACATGAAATTTAAGGATGCTACCCCTGCTGCTCAAGCAGCGGCTGAGTTTGCATAACATACAAGCCTAGCTGCCAGAGCTGTTGTAGAACTTTTAAGGCAATATTGTGTTGATGATGGTTGTTCATGACACTTTGGTTTCAAGGATGAAAGGTTGGAACATGGGCAATCATTTCCTGGAGATGGTAATGATAATTTTTCTATTGGCAGGCAGAATTGGAACATGAAATTTAAGGATGCTACCTCTGCTGCTCAAGCAGCGGCTGAGTTTGCAGAACATGAAAGCCTAACTGCCAGAGCTGTTGTAGAACTTTCAAGGCAACATTGTGTTGATGATGGTGGTTCATGCCACTTAGGTTTCAAGGATGAAAGGTTGAAACATGGGAAATCATTTCCTGGAGATGGTAATGGTAATTTTTCTGTTGGCAGGCAGAATTGGAACATGAAATTTAAGGATGCTACCTCTGTTGCTCAAGCAGCGGCTGAGTTTGCAGAACATGAAAGCCTAGCTGCCAGAGCTGTTGTAGAACTTTCAAGGCAATATTCTGTTGATGATGGTGGTCCATGCCACTTATGTTTCAAGGATGAAAGGTTGGAACATGGGCAATCATTTCCTGGAGATGGTAATGGTAAATTTTCTGTTGGCAGGCAGAATTGGAACATGAAATTAAGGGATGCTACCTTTGCTGCTCAAGCAGCGACTGAGTTTGCAGAACATTCAAGCCTAACTGCCAGAGCTGTTGTAGAACTTTAAAGGCAATATTGTGTTGATGATGGTGGTTCATGCCACTTAGGTTTCAAGGATGATAGGTTGGAACATGGGCAATCATTTCCTGGAGATGGTAATGGTAAATTTTCTATTGGCAGGCAGAATTGGAACATGAAATTTAAGGATGCTACCTCTACTGCTCAAGCAGCGGCTGAGTTTGCAGAACATGCAAGCCTAGCTGCCAGAGCTGTTGTAGAACTTTCAAGGCAAGATTGTGTTGATGATAGTGGTGGTCCATGCCACTTAGGTTTCAAGGATGAAAGGTTGGAACATGGGAAATCATTTCCTTGAGATGGTAATGGTAATTTTTATGTTGGCAGGTAGAATTTGAACATGAAATTTAAGGATGCTATCTCCGCTGCTCAAGCAGCGGCTGAGTTTGCAGATCATGAAAGCCTAACTGCCAGAGCTGTTGTAGAACTTTAACGGTAATATTGTGTTGATGATGGTGGTTCATGCCACTTAGTTTGCAAGGATAAAAGTTTGGAACATGAGCAATCATTCCCTATAGATGGTAATGGTAATTGTTCTGTTGGCAGGCAGAATTGGAACATGAAATTTAAGGATGCTACCCCTGCTGCTCAAGCAGCGGCTGAGTTTGCATAACATGCAAGCCTAGCTGCCAGAGCTGTTGTAGAACTTTCAAGGCAATATTGTGTTGATGATGGTGGTTCATGCCACTTAGGTTTCAAGGATGAAAGGTTGGAACATGGGCAATCATTTCCTGAAAATGGTAATGGTAAATTTTCTGTTGGCAGGCAGAATTGGATCATGAAATTAAAGGATGCTACCTCTGCTGCTCAAGCAGCGGCTGAGTTTGCAGAACATGCAAGCCTAACTGCCAGAGCTGTTGTAGAACTTTCAAGGCAATATTGTGTTGATGATGGTGGTTCATGCCACTTAGTTTTCAAGGATGAAAGGTTGGAACATGGGAAATCATTTCCTTGAGATGGTAATGGTTATTTTTCTGTTGGCAGGCAGAATTGGAACATGAAATTTAAGGATGCTACCTCTGCTGCTCAAGCAGCGGCTGAGTTTGCAGAATATGCAAGCCTAGCTGACAGAGCTGTTGTAGAACTTTAACGGTAATATTGTGTTGATGGTTGTGGTTCATGCCACTTAATTTTCAAGGATGAAAGGTTGGAACATGGGCAATCATTTCCTGGAGATGGTAATGGTAATTTTTTGTTGGCAGGCAGAATTGGAACATGAAATTTAAGGATGCTACCTCTGCTGCTCAAGCAGCGGCTGAGTTTGCAGAACATGAAAGCCTAGCTGCCAGAGCTGTTGTAGAACTTTCAAGGCAATATTGTGTTGATGATGGTGGTCCATGCCACTTAGGTTTCAAGGATGAAAGGTTGGAACATGGGCAATCATTTCCTGGAGATGGTAATGGTTATTTTTCTGTTGGCAGGCAGAATTGGAACATGAAATTTAAGGATGCTACCTCTGCTGCTCAAGCAGCGGCTGAGTTTGCAGAATATGCAAGCCTAGCTGACAGAGCTGTTGTAGAACTTTAACGGTAATATTGTGTTGATGGTTGTGGTTCATGCCACTTAATTTTCAAGGATGAAAGGTTGGAACATGGGCAATCATTTCCTGGAGATGGTAATGGTAATTTTTTGTTGGCAGGCAGAATTGGAACATGAAATTGAAGGATGCTACCTCTGCTGCTCAAGCAGCGGCTCAGTTTGCAGAACATTCAAGCCTAACTGCCGGAGCTGTAGTAGAACTTTAAAGGAAATATTGTGTTGATGATGGTGGTTCATGCCACTTAGGTTTCAAGGATGAAAGGTTGGAACATGAGCAATCATTTCTTGGAGATGGTAATGGTAATTTTTCTATTGGCAGGCAGAATTGGAACATGAAATTTAAGTATGCTACCTCTGCTGCTCAAGCAGCGGCTGAGTTTGCAGAACATGCAAGCCTAACTGCTAGAGCTGTCGTAGAACTTTAAAGGCAATATTGTGTTGATGATGGTGGTTCATGCCACTTAGTTTGCAAGGATAAAAGGTTGGAACATGAGCAATCATTTCCTGGAGATGGTAATGGTAATTTTTCTGGTGGCAGGCAGAATTGGAACATGAAATTTAAGGATGCTACCCCTGCTGCTCAAGCAGCGGCTGAGTTTGCATAACATACAAGCCTAGCTGCCAGAGCTGTTGTAGAACTTTTAAGGCAATATTGTGTTGATGATGGTTGTTCATGACACTTTGGTTTCAAGGATGAAAGGTTGGAACATGGGCAATCATTTCCTGGAGATGGTAATGATAATTTTTCTATTGGTAGGCAGAATTGGAACATGAAATTTAAGGATGCTACCTCTGCTGCTCAAGCAGCGGTTGAGTTTGCAGAACATGTAGGCCTAGCTGACAGAGCTGTTGTAGAACTTTAAAGGCAATATTGTGTTGATCATGATGGTTCATGCCACTTAGGTTTCAAGGATGATAGGTTGGAACATGGGCAATCATTTCCTGGAGATGGTAATGGTAAATTTTCTATTGGCAGGCAGAATTGGAACATGAAATTTAAGGATGCTACCTCTACTGCTCAAGCAGCGGCTGAGTTTGCAGAACATGCAAGCCTAGCTGCCAGAGCTGTTGTAGAACTTTCAAGGCAAGATTGTGTTGATGATAGTGGTGGTCCATGCCACTTAGGTTTCAAGGATGAAAGGTTGGAACATGGGAAATCATTTCCTTGAGATGGTAATGGTAATTTTTCTGTTGGCAAGTAGAATTGGAACATGAAATTTAAGGATGCTATCTCCGCTGCTCAAGCAGCGGCTGAGTTTGCAGATCATGAAAGCCTAACTGCCAGAGCTGTTGTAGAACTTTAACGGTAATATTGTGTTGATGATGGTGGTTCATGCCACTTAGTTTGCAAGGATAAAAGTTTGGAACATGAGCAATCATTCCCTATAGATGGTAATGGTAATTGTTCTGTTGGCAGGCAGAATTGGAACATGAAATTTAAGGATGCTACCCCTGCTGCTCAAGCAGCGGCTGAGTTTGCATAACATGCAAGCCTAGCTGCCAGAGCTGTTGTAGAACTTTCAAGGCAATATTGTGTTGATGATGGTGGTTCATGCCACTTAGGTTTCAAGGATGAAAGGTTGGAACATGGGCAATCATTTCCTGAAAATGGTAATGGTAAATTTTCTGTTGGCAGGCAGAATTGGATCATGAAATTAAAGGATGCTACCTCTGCTGCTCAAGCAGCGGCTGAGTTTGCAGAACATGCAAGCCTAACTGCCAGAGCTGTTGTAGAACTTTCAAGGCAATATTGTGTTGATGATGGTGGTTCATGCCACTTAGTTTTCAAGGATGAAAGGTTGGAACATGGGAAATCATTTCCTTGAGATGGTAATGGTTATTTTTCTGTTGGCAGGCAGAATTGGAACATGAAATTTAAGGATGCTACCTCTGCTGCTCAAGCAGCGGCTGAGTTTGCAGAATATGCAAGCCTAGCTGACAGAGCTGTTGTAGAACTTTAACGGTAATATTGTGTTGATGGTTGTGGTTCATGCCACTTAATTTTCAAGGATGAAAGGTTGGAACATGGGCAATCATTTCCTGGAGATGGTAATGGTAATTTTTTGTTGGCAGGCAGAATTGGAACATGAAATTTAAGGATGCTACCTCTGTTGCTCAAGCAGCGGCTGAGTTTGCAGAACATGAAAGCCTAGCTGCCAGAGCTGTTGTAGAACTTTCAAGGCAATATTCTGTTGATGATGGTGGTCCATGCCACTTATGTTTCAAGGATGAAAGGTTGGAACATGGGCAATCATTTCCTGGAGATGGTAATGGTAAATTTTCTGTTGGCAGGCAGAATTGGAACATGAAATTAAGGGATGCTACCTCTGCTGCTCAAGCAGCGACTGAGTTTGCAGAACATTCAAGCCTAACTGCCAGAGCTGTTGTAGAACTTTAAAGGCAATATTGTGTTGATGATGGTGGTTCATGCCACTTAGGTTTCAAGGATGATAGGTTGGAACATGGGCAATCATTTCCTGGAGATGGTAATGGTAAATTTTCTATTGGCAGGCAGAATTGGAACATGAAATTTAAGGATGCTACCTCTACTGCTCAAGCAGCGGCTGAGTTTGCAGAACATGCAAGCCTAGCTGCCAGAGCTGTTGTAGAACTTTCAAGGCAATATTGTGTTGATGATGGTGGTTCATGCCACTTAGGTTTCAAGGATGATAGGTTGGAACATGGGCAATCATTTCCTGAAAATGGTAATGGTAATTTTTCTGTTGGCAGGCAGAATTGGATCATGAAATTAAAGGATGCTACCTCTGCTGCTCAAGCAGCGGCTGAGTTTGCAGAACATGCAAGCCTAACTGCCAGAGCTGTTGTAGAAATTTCAAGGCAATATTGTGTTGATGATGGTGGTTCATGCCACTTAGTTTTCAAGGATGAAAGGTTGGAACATGGGAAATCATTTCCTTGAGATGTTAATGGTTATTTTTCTGTTGGCAGGCAGAATTGGAACATGAAATTTAAGGATGCTACCTCTGCTGCTCAAGCAGCGGCTGAGTTTGCAGAATATGCAAGCCTAGCTGACAGAGCTGTTGTAGAACTTTAACGGTAATATTGTGTTGATGGTTGTGGTTCATGCCACTTAATTTTCAAGGATGAAAGGTTGGAACATGGGCAATCATTTCCTGGAGATGGTAATGGTAATTTTTTGTTGGCAGGCAGAATTGGAACATGAAATTTAAGGATGCTACCTCTGCTGCTCAAGCAGCGGCTGAGTTTGCAGAACATGAAAGCCTAGCTGCCAGAGCTGTTGTAGAACTTTCAAGGCAATATTGTGTTGATGATGGTGGTCCATGCCACTTAGGTTTCAAGGATGAAAGGTTGGAACATGGGCAATCATTTCCTGGAGATGGTAATGGTAAATTTTCTGTTGGCAGGCAAAAATGGAACATGAAATTGAAGGATGCTACCTCTGCTGCTCAAGCAGTGGCTGAGTTTGCAGAACATTCAAGCCTAACTGCCGGAGCTGTAGTAGAACTTTAAAGGAAATATTGTGTTGATGATGGTGGTTCATGCCACTTAGGTTTCAAGGATGAAAGGTTGGAACATGAGCAATCATTTCTTGGAGATGGTAATGGTAATTTTTCTATTGGCAGGCAGAATTGGAACATGAAATTTAAGTATGCTACCTCTGCTGCTCAAGCAGCGGCTGAGTTTGCAGAACATGCAAGCCTAACTGCTAGAGCTGTCGTAGAACTTTAAAGGTAATATTGTGTTGATGATGGTGGTTCATGCCACTTAGTTTGCAAGGATAAAAGGTTGGAACATGAGCAATCATTTCCTGGAGATGGTAATGGTAATTTTTCTGGTGGCAGGCAGAATTGGAACATGAAATTTAAGGATGCTACTTCTGCTGCTCAAGCAGCGACTGAGTTTGCAGAATATGCAAGCCTAGCTACCAGAGCTATTGTAGAACTTTAACGGTAATATTGTGTTGATGATGGTGGTTCATGCCACTTAGGTTTCAAGGATGAAAGATTGGAACATGGAAAATCATTTCCTTGAGATGGTAATGGTAATTTTTCTGTTGGCAGGTAGAATTGGAACATGAAATTTAAGGATGCTATCTCTGCTGCTCAAGCAGCGGCTGAGTTTGCAGAACATGAAAGCCTAACTGCGAGAGCTGTTGTAGAACTTTAACGGTAATATTGTGTTGATGGTTATGGTTCATGCCACTTAGGTTTCAAGGATGAAAGGTTGGAACATGGGCAATCATTTCCTAGAGATGGTAATGGTAATTTTTCTGTTGGCAGGCAGAATTGGAACATGAAATTTAAGGATGCTACCTCTGCTGCTCAAGCAGCGGCTGAGTTTGCAGAACATGCAGGCCTAGCTGCCAGAGCTGTTGTAGAACTTTCAAGGCAATATTGTGTTGATGATGGTGGTTCATGCCACTTAGGTTTCAAGGATGAAAGGTTGGAACATGGGCAATCATTTCCTGGAGATGGTAATGGTAATTTTGGCAGGTATAATTGGAACATGAAAATTTTCTGTTGGCAGGCAGAATTGGAACATTAAATTTAAAGATGCTACCTCTGTTGCTCAAGCAGCGGCTGAGTTTGCAGAACATGCAAGCCTAGCTGCCAGAGCTGTTGTAGAACTTTAAAGGCAATATTGTGTTGATGATGGTGGTTCATGCCACTTAGGTTTCAAGGATGAAAGGTTGGAACATGGGCAATCTTTTCCTGGAGATGGTAATGGTAATTTTTCTATTGGCAGGCAGAATTGGAACATGAAATTTAAGTATGCTACCTCTGTTGCTCAAGCAGCGGCTGAGTTTGCAGAACATGCAAGCCTAACTGCCAGAGCTATCATAGAACTTTAAAGGCAATATTGTGTTGATGATGGTGGTTCATGCCACTTAGTTTGCAAGGATAAAGGATTGGAACATAAGCAATCATTTCCTGGAGATGGTA
This sequence comes from Nicotiana tabacum, assembly GCF_000715075.1. Classification (NCBI taxonomy): domain Eukaryota; kingdom Viridiplantae; phylum Streptophyta; class Magnoliopsida; order Solanales; family Solanaceae; genus Nicotiana; species Nicotiana tabacum. The sequence continues at coordinate 42,032,754 of NC_134083.1, read as the reverse complement.
ATGGTAATTTTTCTGGTGGCAGGCAGAATTGGAACATGAAATTTAAGGATGCTACCCCTGCTGCTCAAGCAGCGGCTGAGTTTGCATAACATACAAGCCTTGCTGCCAGAGCTGTTGTAGAACTTTTAAGGCAATATTGTGTTGATGATGGTTGTTCATGCCACTTAGGTTTCAAGGATGAAAGGTTGGAACATGGGCAATCATTTCCTAGAGATGGTAATGGTAATTTATCTGTTGGCAGGCAGAATTGGAACATGAAATTTAAGGATGCTACCTCTGCTGCTCAAGCCGCGGCTGAGTTTGCAGAACATGCAGGCCTAGCTGCTAGAGCTGTTGTAGAATTTTCAAGGCAATATTGTGTTGATCATGGTGGTTCATGCCATTTATTTTTCAAGGATGAAAGGTTGGAACATGGGCAATCATTTCCTGGAGATGGTAATTTTTCTGTTGGCAGGTATAATTGGAACATGAAATTTAAGGATGCTACCTCTGCTGCTCAAGCAGCAGCTGAGTTTGCAGAACATGCAAGCCTAGCTGCCAGAGCTGTTGTAGAACTTTCAAGGCAATATTATGTTGATGATGGTGGTTCATGCCACTTAGGTTTTAAGGATGAAAGGTTGGAACATGGGCAATCATTTCCTGGAGATGGTAGTGGTAATTTTTCTGTTGGCAGGCTGAATTGGAACATGAAATTTAAAGATGCTACCTCTGCTACTCAAGCAGCGGCTGAGTTTGCAGAACATGCAAGCCTAACTGCCAGAGCTGTTGTAGAACTTTCAAGGCAATATTGTGTTGATGATGGTGGTTCATGCCACTTAGGTTTCAAGGATGAAAGGCTGGAACATGGGCAATCATTTACTGGAGATGGTAATGGTAATATTTCTGTTGGCAGGCAGAATTGGAACATGAAATTTAAGGATGCTACTTCTGCTGCTCAAGCAGCGACTGAGTTTGCAGAATATGCAAGCCTAGCTGCCAGAGCTATTGTAGAACTTTAACGGTAATATTGTGTTGATGATGGTGGTTCATGCCACTTAGGTTTCAAGGATGAAAGATTGGAACATGGGAAATCATTTCCTTGAGATGGTAATGGTAATTTTTCTGTTGGCAGGTAGAATTGGAACATGAAATTTAAGGATGCTATCTCTGCTGCTCAAGCAGCGGCTGAGTTTGCAGAATATGCAAGCCTAGCTGACAGAGCTGTTGTAGAACTTTAACGGTAATATTGTGTTGATGGTTGTGGTTCATGCCACTTAATTTTCAAGGATGAAAGGTTGGAACATGGGCAATCATTTCCTGGAGATGGTAATGGTAATTTTTTGTTGGCAGGCAGAATTGGAACATGAAATTTAAGGATGCTACCTCTGTTGCTCAAGCAGCGGCTGAGTTTGCAGAACATGAAAGCCTAGCTGCCAGAGCTGTTGTAGAACTTTCAAGGCAATATTGTGTTGATGATGGTGGTCCATGCCACTTAGGTTTCAAGGATGAAAGGTTGGAACATCGGCAATCATTTCCTGGAGATGGTAATGGTAAATTTTCTGTTGGCAGGCAGAATTGGAACATTAAATTTAAAGATGCTACCTCTGTTGCTCAAGCAGCGGCTGAGTTTGCAGAACATTCAAGCCTAACTGCCAGAGCTGTTGTAGAACTTTAAAGGCAATATTGTGTTGATGATGGTGGTTCATGCCACTTAGGTTTCAAGGATGAAAGGTTGGAACATGGGCAATCATTTCCTGGAGATGGTAATGGTAATTTTTCTATTGGCAGGCAGAATTGGAACATGAAATTTAAGTATGCTACCTCTGCTGCTCAAGCAGCGGCTGAGTTTGCATAACATGCAAACCTAGCTGCCAGAGCTGTTGTAGAACTTTCAAGGCAATATTGTGTTGATGATGGTGGTTCATGCCACTTAGTTTGCAAGGATAAAAGATTGGAACATGAGCAATCATTTCCTGGAGATGGCAATGGTAATTTTTCTGTAGGCAGGCAGAATTGGAACATGAAATTTAAGGATCCTACCCCTGCTGCTCAAGCAGCGGCTGAGTTTGAAAAACATGCAAGCCTAGATGCCAGAGATATAGTAGAACTTTCAAGGCAATATTGTGTTGATGATGGTGGTTCATGCCACTTAGGTTTCAAGGATGAAAGGTAGGAACATGGGCAATCATTTCCTGGAGATGGTAATGGTAATTTTTCTGTTGGCAGGCAGAATTGGAACATAAAATTTAAGGATGCTACCTCTGCTGCTCAAGCAGCAGTTGAGTTTGCAGAACATGCAAACCTAGCTGCCAGAGCTGTTGTAGATCTTTCAAGGCAATATTGTGTTGATGATGGTGGTTCATGCTACTTAGGTTTCAAAGATGAAAGGTTGGAACATGGGCAATCATTTCCTGGACATGGTAATTGTAATTTTTCTGTTGGCAGGTAGAATTGGAACATGAAATTTAAGGATGCTACCTCTGCTGCTCAAGTAGCGGCTGAGTTTGCAGAACATGCAAGCCTAGCTGCCAGAACTGTTGTAGAACTTTCAAGGCAATATTGTGTTGATAATGGTGGTTCATGCCACTTAGGTTTCAAGGATGAAAGGTTGGAACATGGGCAATCATTTCCTGGAGATGGTAATGGTAATTTTTCAGTTGGCAGGCAGAATTGGAACATGAAATTAAAGGATGCTACCTCTGCCTCTCAAGCATCGGCTGAGTTTACAGAACATGCAGGCCTAGCTGCCAGAGCTGTTGTAGAACTTTCAAGGCAATATTGTGTTGATGATGGTGGTTCATGCCACTAAGGTTTCAAGGATGAAATGTTGGAACATGGGCAATCATTTCATGGATATGGTAATTTTTCTGTTGGCAGGCAGAATTGGAACATGAAATTTAAGGATGCTACCTCTGCTGCTCAAGCAGCGGCTGAGTTTGAAGAACATGCAAGCCTAGCTGCCAGAGATGTTGTAGAACTTTAAATGCAATATTGTGTTGATGATGATGGTTCATGCCACTTTGGTTTCAAGGATGAAAGGTTGGAACATGGGCAATCATTTCCTGGAGATGGTAATGGTAAATGTTCAGTTGGCAGGAAGAATTGGAACCTGAAATTAAAGGATGCTACCTCTGCTACTCAAGCAGCGGCAGAGTTTACAGAACATGCAGGCCTAACTGCCAGAGCTGTTGTAGAACTTTCAAGGCAATATTGTGTTGATGATGGTGGTTCATGCCACTTAGGTTTCAAGGTTGAATGGTTGGAACATGGGCAATCACTTCCTGGAGATGGTAATGGTAATTTTTCTGTTGGCAGGTAGAATTGGAACATGAAATTTAAGGATGCTACCTCTGCTGCTCAAGCAGCAGCTGAGTTTGCAGAACATGCAAGCCTAGCTGCCAGAGCTGTTGTAGAACTTTCAAGGCAATATTATGTTGATGATGGTAGTTCATGCCACTTAGGTTTCAAGGATGAAAGGTTAGAACATGGGCAATCATTTCATGGATATGGTAATTTTTCAGTTGGCAGGCAGAATTGGAACATGAAATTAAAGGATGCTACCTCTGCTGCTCAAGCAACGGCTGAGTTTGCAGAACATGCAAGCCTAGCTGCCAGAGCTGTTGTAGAACTTTAAATGCAATATTGTGTTGATGATGGTGGTTCATGCCACTTAGGTTTCAAGGATGAAAGGTTGGAACATGGGCAATCATTTCCTGGAGATGGTAATGGTAATTGTTTCTTTTGGCAGGCATAATTGGTACATGAAATTTAAGGATGCTACCTCTGCTGCTCAAGTAGAGGTTGAGTTTGTATAACATTCAAGCTTAGCTGCCAGATCTGTTGTAGAACTTTAAAGGCAATATTGTGTTGATGATGGTGGTTCATGCCACTTAAGTTTCAAGGATGAAAGGTTAGGCAATCATTTCCTGGAGATGGTAATTTTTCTGTTGGCAAGAAGAATTGGAACATGAAATTTAAGGATGGTACCTCTGCTGCTCAAGCAGCGGCTGAGTTTGCAGAACATGCAAGCCTAGCTGCCAGAGCTGTTGTAGATCTTTCAAGGCAATATTGTGTTGATGATGGTGGTTCATGCCACTTAGGTTTAAAATATGAAAGGCTAGAACATGGGAAATCATTTTCTTGGGATGGTAATGGTAATTTTTCTGTTGCCAGGTAGAATTGGAACATGAAATTTAAGGATGCTACCTCAGATGCTCAAGCAGCGACTGAGTTTGCAGAACATACAAGCCTAGCTGCAGAGATATAGTAGAACTTTCAATGCAATATTGTGTTGATGATGGTGGTCATGCCACTTAGGTATCAAGGATGCAAGGTTGGAACATGGGCAATCATTTCTTGGAGATGGTAAATTTTCTATTGGCAGGCAGAATTAGAACATGAAATTTAAGGATGCTACCTCAGCTGCTCAAGCAGCAACTGAGTTTGCAGAACATGGTGGCCTAGCTGCCAGAGCTGTTGTAGAACTTTCAAGGAAATATTGTGTTGATGATGGTATTTCATGCAACTTAGGTTTCAAGGATGAAAGATTGGAACAAGGGCAATCATTTCCTGGAGATGGTAATGGTAATTTTTCTATTAGCAGGCAGAATTGGAACATGAAATTTATGATGCTACCTCTGCTGCTCAAGCAACGGCTGAGTTTGCAGAACATGCAAGCCTAGCTGCCAGAGCTGTTGTAGAACTTTCAAGGCAATATTGTGTTGATGATGGTGGTTCATGCCACTTAGGTTTCAAGGTTGAAAGGTTGGAATATGGGCAATCATTTGCTGGAGGTGGTAGTAGTAATTTTTCGGTTGGCAAGCAGAATTGGAACATGAAATTTAAGGATGCTACCTCTATTTCTCAAGCAGCGGCTGATTTTGTAGAACATGCAAGCCTAGCTGCCAGAGCTGTTGGCAATCATTTCCTAGAGATGGTAATGGTAATATTTCTTTTGTCAGGTAGAATTGGAACATGAAATTTAAGGATGCTACCTCTGTTGCTCAAGCAGCAGCTGATTTTGCAGAACATGCAAGCCTAGCTGCCAGAGCTACTGTAGAACTTTCAAGGCAATACTGTGTTGATGTTGGTGGTTCATGCCACTTAGGTTTCAAAGATGAAAGGTTGGAACATGGGCAATCATTTTCTGGAGATGGTAATTGTAATTTTTCTGTTTGTAGGTAGAATTTGACAATGAAATTTAAGGATGCTACCTCTGCTGCTCAAGTAGCGGCTGAGTTTGTAGAACATGCAGGCCTAGCTGCCAGAGCTGTTGTAGAACGTTCCAAGCAATATTGTGTTGATGATGGGGGTTCATGCCACTTAGGTTTCAAGGATGAAAGGTTGGAACATGGGCAATTATTTCCTCGAGATGGTAATGGTAATTTTTCTGTTGGCAGGCAGAATTGGAACATGAAATTTAAGGATGCTACCTCTGCTGCTCAAGCAGTGGCTGAGTCTGCAGAACATGCAAACCTAGCTTCCAGAGCTGTTGTAGAACTTTCAAGGCAATATTGTGTTGATGATGGTGGTTCATGCCACTTAGGTTTCAAAGATGAAAGGTTGGAACATGGGCAATCATATCCTGGAGATGGTAATTGTAATTTTTCTGTTGGCAGGTAGAATTGGAACATGAAATTTAAGGATGCTACCTCTGCCGCTCAAGCAGCGGTTGAGTTTACAGAACATGCAGGCCTAGCTGCCAGAGCTGTTGTAGAACTTTCAAGGCAGTATTGTGTTGATGTTTGTTGTTCGTGCCACTTAGGTTTCAAGGATGAAAGGTTGGAACATGGGCAATCATTTCATGGATATAGTAATTTTTCTGTTGGCAGGCAGATTTGGAACATGAAATTTAAGGATGCTACCTCTGCTGCTCAAGCAGCGGCTGAGTTTGCAGAACATGCAAGCCTAGCTGCCAGAGCTGTTGTAGAACTTTAAAGGCAATAGTGTGTTGATAATGGTGGTTCATGCCACTTAGGTTTCAATGATGAAAGGTTGGAACATGGGCAATCATTTCCTGGAGATGGTAATGGTAATTGTTTTGTTGGCAGGCAGAATTGGAACATGAAATTTAAGGATGCTACCTCTGCAGCTCAAGTAGCGGCTGAGTTTGCAGAACATGCAAGCCTAGCAGCCAAAGCTATTATAGAACTTTCAAGGCAATATTGTGTTGATGATGGTGGTTCATGCCACTTAGGTTTCAAGGATGAAAGGTTGGAACTTGGGCAATCATTTCCTAGAGATGGTAATGGTAATTTTTTAGTTGGCAGGCAGAATTGGAACATGAAATTAAAGGATGCTACCTCTGCTGCTCAAGCAGCGGCTGAGTTTACAGAACATGCAGGCTTAGCTGCTAGAGCTGTTGTAGAACTTTCAAGGCAATATTGTGTTGATGATGGTGGTTCATGCCACTTAGGTTTCAAGGATGAAAGGTTGGAACATGGGCAATCATTTCCTGGAGATGGTAATGGTAATTGTTTCTTTTGGCAGGCATAATTGGAACATGAAATTTAAGGATGCTACCTCTACTCCTCAAGTAGAGGCTGACTTTGCATAACATTCAAGCTTTGCTGCCAGATCTGTTGTAGAACTTTAAAGGCAATATTGTGTTGATGATGGTGGTTCATGCCACTTAGGTTTCAAGGATGAAAGGTTGGGCAATCATTTCCTAGAGATGGTAATTTTTCTGTTGGCAAGCAGAATTGGAACATGAAATTTAAGGATGCTACCTTTGCTGCTCAAGCAGTGGCTGAGTTTGCAGAACATGCAAGCCCATCTGCCCGAGCTGTTGTAGAACTTTCAAGGCAATATTGTGTTGATGATGGTGGTTCATGCCACTTAGGTTTCAAGGATGAAAGGTTGGAACATGGGCAATCATTTCCTAGAGATGGTAATTGTAAAATTCTGTTGGCAGGCAGAATTGGAACATGAAATTTAAGGATGCTACCTTTGCTGCTCAAGCAGCGACTGAGTTTGCAGAACATGCAAGCCTAGCTGCCAGAGTTGTTGTAGAACTTTCAAGGCAATATTATATTGATGATGGTGGTTCATGCCACTTAGGTTTCAAGGATGAAAGGTTGGAACATGGGCAATCATTTCCTAGAGATGGTAAATTTTCTATTGGCAGGCAGAATTAGAACATGAAATTTAAGGATGCTACCTATTTTGCTCAAGCAGCGCCTGTGTTTGCAGAACATGGTGGCCTAGCTGCCAGAGCTGTTGTAGAACATTCAAGGAAATATTGTGTTGGTGATGGTGGTTCATGCCACTTAGGTTTCAAGGATGAAAGATTGGAACATGGGCAATCATTTCCTGGAGATGGTAATGGTAATTTTTCTGTTGGCAGGCAGAATTGGAACATGAAATTTATGATGCTACCTCTGCTGCTCAAGCAACGGCTAAGTTTGCAGAACATGCAAGCCTAGCTGCCAGAGCTGTTGTAGAACTTTCAAGGCAATATTATGTTGATGATGGTAGTTCATGCCACATAGGTTTCAAGGATGAAAGGTTGGAACATGGGCAATCATTTCCTAGAGGTGGTAGTAGTAATTTTTCTGTTGTCAGGCAAAATTGGAACATGAAATTTAAGGATGCTACCTCTGTTGCTCAAGCAGCGGCTGATTTTGCAGAACATGCAAGCCTAGCTGCCAGAGCTGTTGTAGAACTTTCAAGGCAATATTGTGTTGAGGATGGTGGTTCATGCTACTCAGGTGTCAAGGATAAAAGGTTGGAACATGGGCAATCATTTCTTGGAGATGGTAATTTTTCTGTTGGCAAGAAGAATTGGAACATGAAATTTAAGGATGCTACCTCTGCTGCTCAAGCAGCAGCTGAGTTTTTAGAACATGCAAGCCTAGCTGCCGGAGTTGTTATAGAACTTTCAAGGCAATATTATGTTGAGGAATGGTGGTTCATGCCACTTAGGTTTCAAGGATGAAAGGTTGGAACATGGGCAATCATTTCCTGGAGATGGTAATGGTAATTGTTTTGTTGGCAGGCAGAATTGGAACATGAAATTTAAGGATGCTACCTCTGCAGCTCAAGTAGCGGCTGAGTTTGCAGAACATGCAAGCCTAGCAGCCAGAGCTATTATAGAACTTTCAAGGCAATATTGTGTTGATGATGGTGGTTCATGCCACTTAGGTTTCAAGGATGAAAGGTTGGAACATGGGCAATCATTTCCTAGAGATGGTAATGGTAATTTTTCAGTTGGCAGGCAGAATTGGAACATGAAATTAAAGGATGCTACCTCTGCTGCTCAAGCAGCGGCTGAGTTTACAGAACATGCAGGCTTAGTTGCCAGAGCTGTTGTAGAACTTTCAAGGCAATATTGTGTTGATGATGGTGGTTCATGCCACTTAGGTTTCAAGGATGAAAGGTTGGAACATGGGCAATCATTTCCTAGAGATGGTAATGGTAATTGTTTCTTTTGGCAGGCATAATTGGAACATGAAATTTAAGGATGCTACCTCTACTCCTCAAGTAGAGGCTGACTTTGCATAACATTCAAGCTTTGCTGCCAGATCTGTTGTAGAACTTTAAAGGCAATATTGTGTTGATGATGGTGGTTCATGCCTCTTAGGTTTCAAGGATGAAAGGTTGGGCAATCATTTCCTGGAGATGGTAATTTTTCTGTTGGCAAGCAGAATTGGAACATGAAATTTAAGGATGGTACCTCTGCTGCTCAAGCAGCGGCTGAGTTTGCAAAACATGCAAGCCTAGTTGCCAGAGCTATTGTAGATCTTTCAACGCAATATTGTGTTGATGATGGTGGTTCATGCCACTTAGGTTTCAAAGATGAAAGGCTAGAACATGGGCAATCATTTCCTGGAGATGGTAATGGTAATTTTTCTGTTGCCAGGCAGAATTGGAACATGAAATTTAAGGATGCTACCTTTGCTGCTCAAGCAGTGGCTGAGTTTGCAGAACATGCAAGCCCATCTGCCCGAGCTGTTGTAGAACTTTCAAGGCAATATTGTGTTGATGATGGTGGTTCATGCCACTTAGGTTTCAAGGATGAAAGGTTGGAACATGGGCAATCATTTCCTAGAGATGGTAATTGTAAAATTCTGTTGGCAGGAAGAATTGGAATATGAAATTTAAGGATGCTACCTCTGCTGCTCAAGTAGAGGTTGAGTTTGTATAACATTCAAGCTTAGCTGCCAGATCTGTTGTAGAACTTTAAAGGCAATATTGTGTTGATGATGGTGGTTCATGCCACTTAAGTTTCAAGGATGAAAGGTTAGGCAATCATTTCCTGGAGATGGTAAATTTTCTGTTGGCAAGAAGAATTGGAACATGAAATTTAAGGATGGTACCTCTGCTGCTCAAGCAGCGGCTGAGTTTGCAGAACATACAAGCCTAGCTGCCAGAGCTGTTGTAGATCTTTCAAGGCAATATTGTGTTGATGATGGTGGTTCATGCCACTTAGGTTTAAAATATGAAAGGCTAGAACATGGGAAATCATTTTCTTGGGATGGTAATGGTAATTTTTCTGTTGCCAGGCAGAATTGGAACATGAAATTTAAGGATGCTACCTCAGATGCTCAAGCAGTGACTGAGTTTGCAGAACATACAAGCCTAGCTGCAGAGATATAGTAGAACTTTCAATGCAATATTGTGTTGATGATGGTGGTCATGCCACTTAGGTTTCAAGGATGAAAGGTTGGAACATGGGCAATCATTTCTTGGAGATGGTAAATTTTCTATTGGCAGGCAGAATTAGAACATGAAATTTAAGGATGCTACCTCAGCTGCTCAAGCAGCGACTGAGTTTGCAGAACATGGTGGCCTAGCTGCCAGAGCTGTTGTAGAACTTTCAAGGAAATATTGTGTTGATGATGGTATTTCATGCAACTTAGGTTTCAAGGATGAAAGATTGGAACAAGGGCAATCATTTCCTGGAGATGGTAATGGTAATTTTTCTATTAGCAAGCAGAATTGGAACATGAAATTTATGATGCTACCTCTGCTGCTCAAGCAACGGCTGAGTTTGCAGAACATGCAAGCCTAGCTGCCAGAGCTGTTGTAGAACTTTCAAGGCAATATTGTATTGATGATGGTGGTTCATGCCACTTAGGTTTCAAGGTTGAAAGGTTGGAATATGGGCAATCATTTGCTGGAGGTGGTAGTAGTAATTTTTCGGTTGGCAAGCAGAATTGGAACATGAAATTTAAGGATGCTACCTCTATTTCTCAAGCAGCGGCTGATTTTGTAGAACATGCAAGCCTAGCTGCCAGAGCTGTTGGCAATCATTTCCTAGAGATGGTAATGGTAATATTTCTTTTGTCAGGTAGAATTGGAACATGAAATTTAAGGATGCTACCTCTGTTGCTCAAGCAGCAGCTGATTTTGCAGAACATGCAAGCCTAGCTGCCAGAGCTACTGTAGAACTTTCAAGGCAATACTGTGTTGATGTTGGTGGTTCATGCCACTTAGGTTTCAAAGATGAAAGGTTGGAACATGGGCAATCATTTCCTGGAGATGGTAATTGTAATTTTTCTGTTTGTAGGTAGAATTTGACAATGAAATTTAAGGATGCTACCTCTGCTGCTCAAGTAGCGGCTGAGTTTGTAGAACATGCAGGCCTAGCTGCCAGAGCTGTTGTAGAACGTTCCAAGCAATATTGTGTTGATGATGGGGGTTCATGCCACTTAGGTTTCAAGGATGAAAGGTTGGAACATGGGCAATTATTTTCTCGAGATGGTAATGGTAATTTTTCTGTTGGCAGGCAGAATTGGAACATGAAATTTAAGGATGCTACCTCTGCTGCTCAAGCAGCGGTTGAGTTTGCAGAACATGCAAACCTAGCTTCCAGAGCTGTTGTAGAACTTTCAAGGCAATATTGTGTTGATGATGGTGGTTCATGCCACTTAGGTTTCAAAGATGAAAGGTTGGAACATAGGCAATCATATCCTGGAGATGGTAATTGTAATTTTTCTGTTGGCAGGTAGAATTGGAACATGAAATTTAAGGATGCTACCTCTGCCGCTCAAGCAGCGGTTGAGTTTACAGAACATGCAGGCCTAGCTGCCAGAGCTGTTGTAGAACTTTCAAGGCAGTATTGTGTTGATGTTTGTTGTTCGTGCCACTTAGGTTTCAAGGATGAAAGGTTGGAACATGGGCAATCATTTCATGGATATAGTAATTTTTCTGTTGGCAGGCAGATTTGGAACATGAAATTTAAGGATGCTACCTCTGCTGCTCAAGCAGCGGCTGAGTTTGCAGAACATGCAAGCCTAGCTGCCAGAGCTGTTGTAGAACTTTAAAGGCAATAGTGTGTTGATAATGGTGGTTCATGCCACTTAGGTTTCAATGATGAAAGGTTGGAACATGGGCAATCATTTCCTGGAGATGGTAATGGTAATTGTTTTGTTGGCAGGCAGAATTGGAACATGAAATTTAAGGATGCTATCTCTGCAGCTCAAGTAGCGGCTGAGTTTGCAGAACATGCAAGCCTAGCAGCCAGAGCTATTATAGAACTTTCAAGGCAATATTGTGTTGATGATGGTGGTTCATGCCACTTAGGTTTCAAGGATGAAAGGTTGGAACATGGGCAATCATTTCCTAGAGATGGTAATGGTAATTTTTCAGTTGGCAGGCAGAATTGGAACATGAAATTAAAGGATGCTACCTCTGCTGCTCAAGCAGCGGCTGAGTTTACAGAACATGCAGGCTTAGCTGCCAGAGCTGTTGTAGAACTTTCAAGGCAATATTGTGTTGATGATGGTGGTTCATGCCACTTAGGTTTCAAGGATGAAAGGTTGGAACATGGGCAATCATTTCCTGGAGATGGTAATGGTAATTGTTTCTTTTGGCAGGCATAATTGGAACATGAAATTTAAGGATGCTACCTCTACTCCTCAAGTAGAGGCTGACTTTGCATAACATTCAAGCTTTGCTGCCAGATCTGTTGTAGAACTTTAAAGGCAATATTGTGTTGATGATGGTGGTTCATGCCACTTAGGTTTCAAGGATGAAAGGTTGGGCAATCATTTCCTGGAGATGGTAATTTTTCTGTTGGCAAGCAGAATTGGAACATGAAATTTAAGGATGGTACCTCTGCTGCTCAAGCAGCGGCTGAGTTTGCAAAACATGCAAGCCTAGTTGCCAGAGCTATTGTAGATCTTTCAACGCAATATTGTGTTGATGATGGTGGTTCATGCCACTTAGGTTTCAAAGATGAAAGGCTAGAACATGGGCAATCATTTCCTGGAGATGGTAATGGTAATTTTTCTGTTGCCAGGCATAATTGGAACATGAAATTTAAGGATGCTACCTCTGCTGCTCAAGCAGTGGCTGAGTTTGCAGAACATGCAAGCCCATCTGCCCGAGCTGTTGTAGAACTTTCAAGGCAATATTGTGTTGATGATGGTGGATCATGCCACTTAGGTTTCAAGGATGAAAGGTTGGAACATGGGCAATCATTTCCTAGAGATGGTAATTGTAAAATTCTGTTGGCAGGCAGAATTGGAACATGAAATTTAAGGATGCTACCTCTGCTGCTCAAGCAGCGACTGAGTTTGCAGAACATGCAAGCCTAGCTGCCAAAGATATAGTAGAACTTTCAATGCAATATTGTGTTGATGATGGTGGTTCATGCCACTTAGGTTTCAAGGATGAAAGGTTGAAACATGGGCAATCATTTCCTGGAGATGGTAAATTTTCTATTGGCAGGCAGAATTAGAACATGAAATTTAAGGATGCTACCTATTTTGCTCAAGTAGCGCCTGTGTTTGCAGAACATGGTGGCCTGGCTGCCAGAGCTGTTGTAGAACATTCAAGGAAATATTGTGTTGGTGATGGTGGTTCATGCCACTTAGGTTTCAAGGATGAAAGATTGGAACATGGGCAATCATTTCCTGGAGATGGTAATGGTAATTTTTCTGTTGGCAGGCAGAATTGGAACATGAAATTTATGATGCTACCTCTGCTGCTCAAGCAACGGCTAAGTTTGCAGAACATGCAAGCCTAGCTGCCAGAGCTGTTGTAGAACTTTCAAGGCAATATTATGTTGATGATGGTAGTTCATGCCACTTAGGTTTCAAGGATGAATGGTTGGAACATGGGCAATCATTTCCTAGAGGTGGTAGTAGTAATTTTTCTGTTGTCAGGCAAAATTGGAACATGAAATTTAAGGATGCTACCTCTGTTGCTCAAGCAGCGGCTGATTTTGCAGAACATGCAAGCCTAGCTGCCAGAGCTGTTGTAGAACTTTCAAGGCAATATTGTGTTGAGGATGGTGGTTCATGCTACTCAGGTTTCAAGGATAAAAGGTTGGAACATGGGCAATCATTTCTTGGAGATGGTAATTTTTCTGTTGGCAAGCAGAATTGGAACATGAAATTTAAGGATGCTACCTCTGCTGCTCAAGCAGTAGCTGAGTTTGCAGAACATGCAAGCCTAGCTGCCAGAGTTGTTATAGAACTTTCAAGGCAATATTATGTTGAGGAATGGTGGTTCATGCCACTTAGGTTTCAAGGATGAAAGGTTGGAACATGGGCAATCATTTCCTGGAGATGGTAATGGTAATTGTTTTGTTGGCAGGCAGAATTGGAACATGAAATTTAAGGATGCTACCTCTGCAGCTCAAGTAGCGGCTGAGTTTGCAGAACATGCAAGACTAGCAGCCAGAGCTATTATAGAACTTTCAAGGCAATATTGTGTTGATGATGGTGGTTCATGCCACTTAGGTTTCAAGGATGAAAGGTTGGAACATGGGCAATCATTTCCTAGAGATGGTAATGGTAATTTTTCAGTTGGCAGGCAGAATTGGAACATGAAATTAAAGGATGCTACCTCTGCTGCTCAAGCAGCGGCTGAGTTTACAGAACATGCAGGCTTAGCTGCCAGAGCTGTTGTAGAACTTTCAAGGCAATATTGTGTTGATGATGGTGGTTCATGCCACTTAGGTTTCAAGGATGAAAGGTTGGAACATGGGCAATCATTTCCTAGAGATGGTAATGGTAATTGTTTCTTTTGGCAGGCATAATTGGAACATGAAATTTAAGGATGCTACCTCTACTCCTCAAGTAGAGGCTGACTTTGCATAATATTCAAGCTTTGCTGCCAGATCTGTTGTAGAACTTTAAAGGCAATATTGTGTTGATGATGGTGGTTCATGCCTCTTAGGTTTCAAGGATGAAAGATTGGGCAATCATTTCCTGGAGATGGTAATTTTTCTGTTGGCAAGCAGAATTGGAACATGAAATTTAAGGATGGTACCTCTGCTGCTCAAGCAGCGGCTGAGTTTGCAAAACATGCAAGCCTAGTTGCCAGAGCTATTGTAGATCTTTCAACGCAATATTGTGTTGATGATGGTGGTTCATACCACTTAGGTTTCAAAGATGAAAGGCTAGAACATGGGCAATCATTTCCTGGAGATGGTAATGGTAATTTTTCTGTTGCCAGGCATAATTGGAACATGAAATTTAAGGATGCTACCTCTGCTGCTCAAGCAGTGGCTGAGTTTGCAGAACATGCAAGCCCATCTGCCCGAGCTGTTGTAGAACTTTCAAGGCAATATTGTGTTGATGATGGTGGTTCATGCCACTTAGGTTTCAAGGATGAAAGGTTGGAACATGGGCAATCTTTTCCAAGAGATGGTAATTGTAAAATTCTATTGGCAGGCAGAATTGGAACATGAAATTTAAGGATGCTACCTCTGCTGCTCAAGCAGCGACTGAGTTTGCAGAACATGCAAGCCTAGCTGCCAGAGATATAGTAGAACTTTCAATGCAATATTGTGTTGATGATGGTGGTTCATGCCACTTAGGTTTCAAGTATGAAAGGTTGAAACATGGGCAATCATTTCCTGGAGATGGTAAATTTTCTATTGGCAGGCAGAATTAGAACATGAAATTTAAGGATGCTACCTATTTTGCTCAAGCAGCGCCTGTGTTTGCAGAACATGGTGGCCTAGCTGCCAGAGCTGTTGTAGAACATTCAAGGAAATATTGTGTTGGTGATGGTGGTTCATGCCACTTAGGTTTCAAGGATGAAAGATTGGAACATGGGCAATCATTTCCTGGAGATGGTAATGGTAAATTTTCTGTTGGCAGGCAGAATTGGAACATGAAATTTATGATGCTACCTCTGCTGCTCAAGCAACGGCTAAGTTTGCAGAACATGCAAGCCTAGCTGCCAGAGCTGTTGTAGAACTTTCAAGGCATTATTATGTTGATGATGGTAGTTCATGCCACTTAGGTTTCAAGGATGAAAGGTTGGAACATGGGCAATCATTTCCTAGAGGTGGTAGTAGTAATTTTTCTGTTGTCAGGCAAAATTGGAACATGAAATTTAAGGATGCTACCTCTGTTGCTCAAGCAGCGGCTGATTTTGCAGAACATGCAAGCCTAGCTGCCAGAGCTGTTGTAGAACTTTCAAGGCAATATTGTGTTGAGGATGGTGGTTCATGCTACTCAGGTTTCAAGGATAAAAGGTTGGAACATGGGCAATCATTTCTTGGAGATGGTAATTTTTCTGTTGGCAAGCAGAATTGGAACATGAAATTTAAGGATGCTACCTCTGCTGCTCAAGCAGCAGCTGAGTTTGCAGAACATGCAAGCCTAGCTGCCAGAGTTGTTATAGAACTTTCAAGGCAATATTATGTTGAGGAATGGTGGTTCATGCCACTTAGGTTTCAAGGATGAAAGGTTGGAACATGGGCAATCATTTCCTGGAGATGGTAATGGTAATTTTTCTACTAGCAGGCAGAATTGGAACATGAAATTTATGATGCTACCTCCGCTGCTCAAGCAGCGGCTGAGTTTGCAGAACATGCAAGCCTAGCTGGCAGAGCTGTTGTAGAACTTTCAAGGCAATATTATGTTGATGATGGTGGTTCATGCCACTTAGGTTTCATGGATGAAAGGTTGGAACATGGGCAATCATTTCCTAGAGATGGTAATGGTAATATTTTTGTTGGCAAGCAGAATTGGAACATGAAATTTATGATGCTACCTCTGCTGCTCAAGCAACGGCTGAGTTTGCAGAACATGCAAGCCTAACTGCCAGAGCTGTTGTAGAACTTTCAAGGAAATATTGTGTTGATGATGGTGGTTCATGCCACTTAGGTTTCAAGGTTGAAAGGGTGGAACATGGGCAATCATTTCCTGGAGATGGTAATGTTGATTTTTCTGTTGGCAGGTAGAATTGGAACATGAAATTTAAGGATGCTACCTCTGCTGCTCAAGCAGCGGCTGAGTTTGCAAAACATGCAGGCCTAGCTGCCAGAGCTGTTGTAGAACTTTCAAGGGAATATTGTGTTGAGGATGGTGGTTAATGCCATTTAGGTTTCAAGGATGAAAGGTTGGAACATGGGCAATCATTTCCTGGAGATGGTAATGTTGATTTTTCTGTTGGCAGGTAGAATTGGAACATGAAATTTAAGGATGCTACCTCTGTTGCTCAAGCAGCGGCTGATTTTGCAGAACATGCAAGCCTAGCTGCCAGAGCTGTTGTAGAACTTTCAAGGCAATATTTTGTTGAGGATGGTGGTTCATGCTACTCAGGTTTCAAGGATAAAAGGTTGGAACATGGGCAATCATTTCTTGGAGATGGTAATTTTTCTGTTGGCAAGCAGAATTGGAACATGAAATTTAAGGATGCTACCTCTGCTGCTCAAGCAGTAGCTGAGTTTGCAGAACATGCAAGCCTAGCTGCCAGAGTTGTTGTAGAACTTTCAAGGCAATATTATGTTGATGATGGTGGTTCATGCCACTTAGGTTTCAAGGATGAAAGGTTGGAACATGGGCAATCATTTCCTAGAGAAGGTAATGGTAATATTTTTGTTGGCAAGCAGAATTGGAACATGAAATTTATGATGCTACCTCTGCTGCTCAAGCAACGGCTGAGTTTGCAGAACATGCAAGCCTAACTGCCAGAGCTGTTGTAAAACTTTCAAGGAAATATTGTGTTGAAGATGGTGGTTCATGCCACTTAGGTTTCAAGGTTGAAAGGGTGGAACATGGGCAATCATTTCCTGGAGATGGTAATGTTAATTTTTCTGTTGGTAGGTAGAATTGGAACATGAAATTTAAGGATGCTACCTCTGCTGCTCAAGCAGCGGCTGAGTTTGCAAAACATGCTGGCCTAGCTGCCAGAGCTGTTGTAGAACTTTCAAGGCAATATTGTGTTGAGGATGGTGGTTAATGCCATTTAGGTTTCAAGGATGAAAGGTTGGAACATGGGCAATCATTTCCTGGAGATTGTAATTTTTCTGTTGGCAAGCAGAATTGGAACATGAAATTTAAGGATGCTACCTCTGCCGCTCAAGCAGCAGCTGAGTTTGCGGAATATTCAAGCCTATCTGCCAGAGCTGTTGTAGAACTTTCTAGGCAATATTGTGTTGATGATGCTGGTTCATGCCACTTAGGTTTCAAGGATGAAAGGTTGGAACATGGGCAATCATTTCCTAGAGATGGTAATGGTAATTTTTCTGTTGGCAGGCAGAATTGGAACATGAAATTTAAGGATGCTACCTCTGCTGCTCAAGCAGCGGCTGAGTTTGCAGAACATGCAGGCCTAGCTGCCAGAGCTGTTGTAGAACTTTCAAGGCAATATTGTGTTGATGATGGTGGTTCATGCCACTTAGGTTTCAAGGATCAAAGGTTGAAACATGGTCAATCATTTCCTGGAGATGGTAATTTTTCTGTTGGCAGGTAGAATTGGAACATGAAATTTAAGGATGCTACCTCTGCTGCTCAAGCAGCGCCTGAGTTTGCAGAACATGCAAGCCTAGCTGCCAGAGCTGTTGTAGAACGTTCAAGGCAATATTATGTTAATGATGGTAGTTCATGCCACTTAGGTTTCAAGGATGAAAGATTGGAACATGGGCAATCATTTCCTGGAGGTGGTAGTAGTAATTTTTCTGTTGGCAGGCAGAATTGGAACATGAACTTTAAGGATGCTACCTCTGTTGCTCAAGCCGCGGCTAATTTTGTAGAACATGCAAGCCTAGCTGCCAGAGTTGTTCTAGAACTTTCAAGGCAATATTGTGTTGATGATGGTGGTTCATGCCACTTAGGTTTCAAGGATGAAAGGTTGGAACATGGGCAATCATTTCCTGGAGATGGTAATTGTAATTTTTCTATTTGTAGGTAGAATTTGACAATGAAATTTAAGGATGCTACCTCTGCTGCTCAAGTAGCGGCTGAGTTTGCAGAACATTCAAGCCTAGCTGCCAGAGTTGTTGTAGAACTTTCAAGGCAATATTATGTTGATGATGGTGGTTCATGCCACTTAGGTTTCAAGGATGAAAGGTTGGAACATGGGAATCATTTCCTAGAGATGGTAATGGTAATTTTTCTGCTGGCAGGCAGAATTGGAACATGAAATTTATGATGCTACCTCTGCTGCTCAAGCAACGGCTGAGTTTGCAGAACATGCAAGCCTAGCTGCCAGAGCTGTTGTAGAACTTTCAAGGCAATATTATGTTGATGAGGTTGGTTCATGCCACTTAGGTTTCAACGTTGAAAGGTTAGAACATGGTCAATCATTTCCTGGAGATGGTAATGGAAATTTTTCTGTTGGCAGGTAGAATTGGAACATGAAATTTAAGGATGCTACCTCTGCTGCTCAAGCAGCAACTAAGTTTGCAGAACATGCAAGCCTAGCTGCCAGAGTGTTGTAGAACTTTCAAGGCAATATTATGTTGATGATGGTGGTTCATGCCACTTAGGTTTCAAGGATGAAAGGTTGGAACATGGGCAATCATTTCCTAGAGATGGTAATGGTAATTTTTCTGTTGGTAGGCAGAATTAGAACATGAAATTTAAGGATGCTACCTCTACTGCTCAAGCAGCGGCTGAGTTTGCAGAACATGCAGGCCTAGCTGCCAGAGCTGTTGTAGAACTTTCAAGGCAATATTATGTTGATGATGGTGGTTCATGCCACTTAGGTTTCAAGGATCAAAGGTTGGAACATGGTCAATAATTTCTTGGAGATGGTAATTTTTCTGTTGGCAAGCAGAATTGGAACATGAAATTTAAGGATGCTACCTCTGCTGCTCAAGCTGCAGCTGAGTTTGCAGAACATGCAAGCCTAGCTGCCAGAGTTGTTGTAGAACTTTCAAGGCAATATTATATTGATGATGGTGGTTCATGCCACTTAGGTTTCAAGGATGAAAGGTTGGAACATGGGCAATCATTTCCTAGAGATGGTAATGGTAATATTTTTGTTGGCAAGCAGAATTGGAACATGAAATTTATGATGCAACCTCTGCTGCTCAAGCAACGGCTGAGTTTGCAGAACATGCAAGCCTAACTGCCAGAGCTGTTGTAGAACTTTCAAGGAAATATTGTGTTGATGATGGTGGTTCATGCCACTTAGGTTTCAAGGTTGAAAGGGTGGAACATGGGCAATCATTTCCTGGAGATGGTAATGTTAATTTTTCTGTTGGCAGGTAGAATTGGAACATGAAATTTAAGGATGCTACCTCTGCTGCTCAAGCAGCGGCTGAGTTTGCAAAACATGCAGGCCTAGCTGCCAGAGCTGTTGTAGAACTTTCAAGGCAATATTGTGTTGAGGATGGTGGTTAATGCCATTTAGGTTTCAAGGATGAAAGGTTGGAACATGGGCAATCATATCCTGGAGATTGTAATTTTTCTGTTGGCAAGCAGAATTGGAACATGAAATTTAAGGATGCTACCTCTGCCGCTCAAGCAGCAGCTGAGTTTGCAGAATATGCAAGCCTATCTGCCAGAGCTGTTGTAGAACTTTCTAGGCAATATTGTGTTGATGATGCTGGTTCATGCCACTTAGGTTTCAAGGATGAAAGGTTGGAACATGGGCAATCATTTCCTAGAGATGGTAATGGTAATTTTTCTGTTGGCAGGCAGAATTGGAACATGAAATTTAAGGATGCTACCTCTGCTGCTCAAGCAGCGGCTGAGTTTGCAGAACATGCAGGCCTAGCTGCCAGAGCTGTTGTAGAACTTTCAAGGCAATATTGTGTTGATGATGGTGGTTCATGCCACTTAGGTTTCAAGGATCAAAGGTTGAAACATGGTCAATCATTTCCAGGAGATGGTAATTTTTCTGTTGGCAGGTAGAATTGGAACATGAAATTTAAGGATGCTACCTCTGCTGCTCAAGCAGCGCCTGAGTTTGCAGAACATGCAAGCCTAGCTGCCAGAGCTGTTGTAGAACGTTCAAGGCAATATTATGTTAATGATGGTAGTTCATGCCACTTAGGTTTCAAGGATGAAAGATTGGAACATGGGCAATCATTTCCTGGAGATGGTAATTGTAATTTTTCTGTTTGTAGGTAGAATTTGACAATGAAATTTAAGGATGCTACCTCTGCTGCTCAAGTAGCGGCTGAGTTTGTAGAACATGCAGGCCTAGCTGCCAGAGCTGTTGTAGAACGTTCCAAGCAATATTGTGTTGATGATGGGGGTTCATGCCACTTAGATTTCAAGGATGAAAGGTTGGAACATGGGAATCATTTCCTAGAGCTGGTAATGGTAATTTTTCTGCTGGCAAGCAGAATTGGAACATGAAATTTATGATGCTACCTCTACTGCTCAAGCAACGGCTGAGTTTGTAGAACATGCAAGCCTAGCTGCCAGAGCTGTTGTAGAACTTTCAAGGCAATATTGTGTTGATGAGGTTGGTTCATGCCACTTAGGTTTCAACGTTGAAAGGTTAGAACATGGTCAATCATTTCCTGGAGATGGTAATGGAAATTTTTCTGTTGGCAGGTAGAATTGGAACATGAAATTTAAGGATGCTACCTCTGCTGCTCAAGCAGCAACTAAGTTTGCAGAACATGCAAGCCTAGCTGCCAGAGTGTTGTAGAACTTTCAAGGCAATATTATGTTGATGATGGTGGTTCATGCCACTTAGCTTTCAAGGATGAAAGGTTGGAACATGGGCAATCATTTCCTAGAGATGGTAATGGTAATTTTTCTGCTGGCAGACAGAATTGGAACATGAAATTTATGATGCTACCTCTGCTGCTCAAGCAACGGTTGAGTTTGCAGAACATGCAAGCCTAGCTGCCAGAGCTATTGTAGAACTTTCAAGGCAATATTGTGTTGATGATGCTGGTTCATGCCACTTAGGTTTCAAGGATGAAAGGTTGGAACATGGGCAATCATTTCCTAGAGATGGTAATGGTAATATTTCTGTTGGTAGGCAGAATTAGAACATGAAATTCAAGAATGCTACCTCTGCTGCTCAAGCAGTAGCTGAGTTTGCAGAAAATGCAGGCCTAGCTGCCAGAGCTATTGTAGAACTTTCAAGGCAATATTGTGTTGATTATGGTGGTTCATGCCACTTAGGTTTCAAGGATCAAAGGTTGGAACATGGTGAATCATTTCCTGGAGATGGTAATTTTTCTGTTGGCAAGCAGAATTGGAACATGAAATTTAAGGATGCTACCTCTGCCGCTCAAGCAGCAGCTGAGTTTGCAGAATCTGCAAGCCTAGCTGCCAGAGCTGTTGTAGAACTTTCAAGGCAATATTGTGTTGATGATGCTGGTTCATGCCACTTAGGTTTCAAGGATGAAAGGTTGGAACATGGGCAATTATTTCCTAGAGATGATAATGGTAATTTTTCTGTTGGTAGGCAGAATGCCATCACGGTCCCGAGGGTGGGAATTCTGAGTCGTGACAGTTGACCTTATTGATATTGGGTTCGGATTTTGGTTCCGGGAGTTTGAGTAGTTTCGTTGTGTCATTTATGACTTATGTTCAAAATTTGAGGTCATTGCGAGGTGTTTAGTCTTGTTCGCCATTAGTTTTGCAGAACATGCAAGCCTAGCTACCAGAGCTGTGGTAGAAATTTCAAGGCAATATTGTGTTGATTATGGTGGTTCATGCCACTTAGGTTTTAAGGATGAAAGGTTGGAACAAGGGCAATCATTTCCTGGAGATGGTAATTTTTCTGTTGGCAGGAAGAATTGGAACATGAAATTTAAGGATTATACCTCTGCTGCTCAAAAAGCGGCTGAGTTTGCAGAACATTCAAGCCTAGCTGCCAGAGCTGTTGTAGAACTTTCAAGGCAATAATGTGTTGATGATGGTGGTTCATGCCACTTAGGTTTCAAGGATGAAAGGTTGGAACATGGGCAATCATTTCCTGGAGATGGTAATGGTAATTTTTCTGTGGGGCATGCAGAATTGGAACATGAAATTTAAGGATGCTACCTCTGCTGCTCAAGCAGCGGCTGAGTTTGCAGAACATGCAAGCCTAGCTGCCAGAGCTGTTGTAGAACTTTCAAGGCAATATTGTGTTGATGATGGTAGTTCATGCCACTTAGGTTTCAAGGATGAAAGGTTGGAACATGGGCAATCATTTCCTGGAGATGGTAATGGTAATTTTTCTGTTGGTAGACAGAATTGGAACATGAAATTTAAGGATGCTACCTCTGCTGCTCAAGCAACGGCTGAGTTTGCAGAACATGCAAGCCTAGCTACCAGAGCTGTGGTAGAAATTTCAAGGCAATATTGTGTTGATTATGGTGGTTCATGCCACTTAGGTTTTAAGGATGAAAGGTTAGAACAAGGGCAATCATTTCCTGGAGATGGTAATTTTTCTGTTGGCAGGCAGAATTGGAACATGAAATTTAAGGATTATACCTCTGCTGCTCAAGAAGCGGCTGAGTTTGCAGAACATTCAAGCCTGGCTGCCAGAGCTGTTGTAGAACTTTCAAGGCAATATTGTGTTGATGATGGTGGTTCATGCCACTTAGGTTTCAAGGATGAAAGGTTGGAACATGGGCAATCATTTCCTGGAGATGGTAATGGTAATTTTTCTGTTGGTAGACAGAATTGGAACATGAAATTTAAGGATGCTACCTCTGCTGCTCAAGCAACGGCTGAGTTTGTAGAACATGCAAGCCTAGCTACCAGAGCTGTGGCAGAAATTTCAAGGCAATATTGTGTTGATGATTGTTATTCATGCCACTTAGGTTTCAAGGAAGAAAGGTTGGAACATGGGAAATAATTTCCTGGAGATGGTAATGGTAATTTTTCTGTTGGTAGACAGAATTGGAACATGAAATTTAAGGATGCTACCTCTGCTGCTCAAGCAACGGCTGAGTTTGCAGAACATGCAAGCCTAGCTACCAGAGCTGTGGTAGAAATTTCAAGGCAATATTGTGTTGATTATGGTGGTTCATGCCACTTAGGTTTTAAGGATGAAAGGTTGGAACAAGGGCAATCATTTCCTGGAGATGGTAATTTTTCTGTTGGCAGGAAGAATTGGAACATGAAATTTAAGGATTATACCTCTGCTGCTCAAGAAGCGGCTGAGTTTGCAGAACATTCAAGCCTAGCTGCCAGAGCTGTTGTAGAACTTTCAAGGCAATAATGTGTTGATGATGGTGGTTCATGCCACTTAGGTTTCAAGGATGAAAGGTTGGATTATGGGCAATCATTTCCTGGAGATGGTAATGGTAATTTTTCTGTTGGTAGACAGAATTGGAACATGAAATTTAAGGATGCTACCTCTGCTGCTCAAGCAGCGGCTGAGTTTGCAGAACATGCAAGCCTAGCTGCCAGAGATGTTGTAGAACTTTCAAGGCAATATTGTGTTGATGATGGTGGTTCATGCCACTTAGGTTTCAAGGATGAAAGGTTGGAACATGGGCAATCATTTCCTGGAGATGGTAATGGTAATTTTTCTGTTGGTAGACAGAATTGGAACATGAAATTTAAGGATGCTACCTCTGCTGCTCAAGCAACGGCTGAGTTTGCAGAACATGCAAGCCTAGCTACCAGAGCTGTGGTAGAAATTTCAAGGTAATATTGTGTTGATTATGGTGGTTCATGCCACTTAGGTTTCAAGGATGAAAGGTTGGAACAAGGGCAATCATTTCCTGGAGATGGTAATTTTTTTGCTGGCAGGCAGAATTGGAACATGAAATTTAAGGATTATACCTCTGTTGCTCAAGAAGCGGCTGAGTTTGCAGAACATGCAAGCCTAGCTGCCAGAGCTGTTGTAGAACTTTCAAGGCAATATTGTGTTGATGATGGTGGTTCATGCCACTTAGGTTTCAAGGATGAAAGGTTGGAACATGGGCAATCATTTCCTGGAGATGGTAATGGTAATTTTTCTGTTGATAGGCAGAATTGGAACATGAAATTTAAGGATGCTACCTTTGCAGCTCAAGCAGCGGCTAAGTTTGCAGAACATGCAGGCCTAGCTGCCAAAGCTGTTGTAGAACTTTCAAGGCAATATTGTGTTAATGATGGTTGTTCATGCCACTTAGATTTCAAGGATGAAAGGATGGAACATGATCAATCATTTCCTGAAGATGGTAATGCTAATTTTTCTGTTGGCAGGTAGAATTGGAAAATGAAGTTTAAGGATGCTACCTCTGTTGCTCAAGCAGCGGCTGAGTTTGCAGAACATGCAAGCCTAGCTGCCAGAGCTGTTGTAGAACTTTCAAGGCAATATTGTGTTGATGATGGTGGTTCATGCCACTTAGGTTTCAAGGATAAAAGGTTGGAACAAGGGCAATCATTTCCTGGAGATGGTAATTTTTCTCTTGGCAGGCAGAATTGGAACATGAAATTTAAGGATTATACCTCTGTTGCTCAAGAAGCGGCTGAGTTTGCAGAACATGCAAGCCTAGCTGCCAGAGCTGTTGTAGAACTTTCAAGGCAATATTGTGTTGATGATGGTGGTTCATGCCACTTAGGTTTCAAGGATGAAAGGTTGGAACATGGGCAATCATTTCCTGGAGATGGTAATGGTAATTTTTCTTTTGATAGGCAGAATTGGAACATGAAATTTAAGGATGCTACCTTTGCAGCTCAAGCAGCGGCTAAGTTTGCAGAACATGCAGGCCTAGCTGCCAAAGCTGTTGTAGAACTTTCAAGGCAATATTGTGTTAATGATGGTTGTTCATGCCACTTAGATTTCAAGGATGAAAGGATGGAACATGATCAATCATTTCCTGAAGATGGTAATGCTAATTTTTCTGTTGGCAGGTAGAATTGGAAAATGAAGTTTAAGGATGCTACCTCTGTTGCTCAAGCAGCGGCTGAGTTTGCAGAACATGCAAGCCTAGCTGCCAGAGCTGTTGTAGAACTTTCAAGGCAATATTGTGTTGATGATGGTGGTTCATGCCACTTAGGTTTCAAGGATGAAAGGTTGGAACATGGGTAATCATTTCCTTGAGATGGAAATGATAGTTTTTCTGTTGGTAGGCAGAATAGGAACATGAAATTTAAGGATGCTACCTCTGCTGCTCAAGCAGTGGCTGAGTTTGCAGAACATGCAAGCCTAGCTGCCAGAGCTGTTGTAGAACTTTCAAGGCAATATTGTGTTGATGATGGTGGTTCAGGCCACTTAGGATTCAAGGATGAAAGGTTGGAACATGGGCAATCATTTCCTGGAGATGGTAATGGTAATTTTCTGTTGGTAGACAGAATTGGAACATGAAATTTAAGGATGCTACCTCTGCTGCTCAAGCAACGGCTGAGTTTGCAGAACATGCAAGCCTAGCTACCAGAGCTGTGGTAGAAATTTCAAGGCAATATTGTGTTGATTATGGTGGTTCATGCCACTTAGGTTTTAAGGATGAGAGGTTGGAACAAGGGGAATCATTTCCTGGAGATGGTAATTTTTCTATTGGCAGGCAGAATTGGAACATGAAATTTAAGGATTATACCTCTGCTGCTCAAGAAGTGGCTGAGTTTGCAGAACATTCAAGCCTAGCTGCCAGAGCTATTGTAGAACTTTCAAGGCAATATTGTGTTGATGATGGTGGTTCATGCCACTTAGGTTTCAAGGATGAAAGGTTGGAACATGGGCAATCATTTCCTGGAGATGGTAATGGTAATTTTTCTGTTGGTAGACAGAATTGGAACATGAAATTTAAGGATGCTACCTCTGCTGCTCAAGCAGCGGCTGAGTTTGCAGAACATGCAAGCCTAGCTGCCAGAGCTGTTGTAGAACTTTCAAGGCAATATTGTGTTGATGATGGTAGTTCATGCCACTTAGGTTTCAAGGATGAAAGGTTGGAACATGGGCAATCATTTCCTGGAGATGGTAATGGTAATTTTTCTGTTGGTATACAGAATTGGAACATGAAATTTAAGGATGCTACCTCTGCTGCTCATGCAGCGGCTGAGTTTGCAGAACATGCAAGCCTAGCTGCCAGAGCTGTTGTAGATCTTTCAAGGCAATATTGTGTTGATGATGGTGGTTCATGCCACTTAGGTTTCAAGGATGAAAGGTTGGAACATGGGCAATCATTTCCTGGAGATGGTAATGGTAATTTTTCTGTTGGTAGACAGAATTGGAACATGAAATTTAAGGATGCTACCTCTGCTGCTCAAGCAACGGCTGAGTTTGCAGAACATGCAAGCCTAGCTACCAGAGCTGTGGTAGAAATTTCAAGGCAATATTGTGTTGATTATGGTGGTTCATGCCACTTAGGTTTCAAGGATGAAAGGTTGGAACAAGGGCAATCATTTCCTGGAGATGGTAATTTTTCTGTTGGCAGGCAGAATTGGAACATGAAATTTAAGGATTATACCTCTGTTGCTCAAGAAGCGGCTGAGTTTGCAGAACATGCAAGCCTAGCTGCCAGAGCTGTTGTAGAACTTTCAAGGCAATATTGTGTTGATGATGGTGGTTCATGCCACTTAGGTTTCAAGGATGAAAGGTTGGAACATGGGCAATCATTTCCTGGAGATGGTAATGGTAATTTTTCTGTTGATAGGCAGAATTGGAACATGAAATTTAAGGATGCTACCTTTGCAGCTCAAGCAGCGGCTAAGTTTGCAGAACATGCAGGCCTAGCTGCCAAAGCTGTTGTAGAACTTTCAAGGCAATATTGTGTTAATGATGGTTATTCATGCCACTTAGATTTCAAGGATGAAAGGATGGAACATGATCAATCATTTCCTGAAGATGGTAATGCTAATTTTTCTGTTGGCAGGTAGAATTGGAAAATGAAGTTTAAGGATGCTACCTCTGTTGCTCAAGCAGCGGCTGAGTTTGCAGAACATGCAAGCCTAGCTGCCAGAGCTGTTGTAGAACTTTCAAGGCAATATTGTGTTGATGATGGTGGTTCATGCCACTTAGGTTTCAAGGATGAAAGGTTGGAACATGGGTAATCATTTCCTTGAGATGGAAATGATAGTTTTTCTGTTGGTAGGCAGAATAGGAACATGAAATTTAAGGATGCTACCTCTGCTGCTCAAGCAGTGGCTGAGTTTGCAGAACATGCAAGCCTAGCTGCCAGAGCTGTTGTAGAACTTTCAAGGCAATATTGTGTTGATGATGGTGGTTCAGGCCACTTAGGATTCAAGGATGAAAGGTTGGAACATGGGCAATCATTTCCTGGAGATGGTAATGGTAATTTTCTGTTGGTAGACAGAATTGGAACATGAAATTTAAGGATGCTACCTCTGCTGCTCAAGCAACGGCTGAGTTTGCAGAACATGCAAGCCTAGCTACCAGAGCTGTGGTAGAAATTTCAAGGCAATATTGTGTTGATTATGGTGGTTCATGCCACTTAGGTTTTAAGGATGAAAGGTTGGAACAAGGGGAATCATTTCCTGGAGATGGTAATTTTTCTATTGGCAGGCAGAATTGGAACATGAAATTTAAGGATTATACCTCTGCTGCTCAAGAAGTGGCTGAGTTTGCAGAACATTCAAGCCTAGCTGCCAGAGCTGTTGTAGAACTTTCAAGGCAATATTGTGTTGATGATGGTGGTTCATGCCACTTAGGTTTCAAGGATGAAAGGTTGGAACATGGGCAATCATTTCCTGGAGATGGTAATGGTAATTTTTCTGTTGGTAGACAGAATTGGAACATGAAATTTAAGGATGCTACCTCTGCTGCTCAAGCAGCGGCTGAGTTTGCAGAACATGCAAGCCTAGCTGCCAGAGCTGTTGTAGAACTTTCAAGGCAATATTGTGTTGATGATGGTAGTTCAAGCCACTTAGGTTTCAAGGATGAAAGGTTGGAACATGGGCAATCATTTCCTGGAGATGGTAATGGTAATTTTTCTGTTGGTATACAGAATTGGAACATGAAATTTAAGGATGCTACCTCTGCTGCTCAAGCAACGGCTGAGTTTGCAGAACATGCAAGCCTAGCTACCAGAGCTGTGGTAGAAATTTCAAGGCAATATTGTGTTGATTATGGTGGTTCATGCCACTTAGGTTTTAAGGATGAAAGGTTAGAACAAGGGCAATCATTTCCTGGAGATGGTAATTTTTCTGTTGGCAGGCAGAATTGGAACATGAAATTTAAGGATTATACCTCTGCTGCTCAAGAAGCGGCTGAGTTTGCAGAACATTCAAGCCTGGCTGCCAGAGCTGTTGTAGAACTTTCAAGGCAATATTGTGTTGATGATGGTGGTTCATGCCACTTAGGTTTCAAGGATGAAAGGTTGGACCACGGGCAATCATTTCCTGGAGATGGTAACGGTAATTTTTCTGTTGGTAGATAGAATTGGAACATGAAATTTAAGGATGCTACCTCTGCTGCTCAAGCAGCGGCTGAGTTTGCATAACATGCAAGCCTAGCTGCCAGAGCTGTTGTAGATCTTTCAAGGCAATATTGTGTTGATGATGGTGGTTCATGCCACTTAGGTTTCAAGGATGAAAGGTTGGAACATGGGCAATCATTTCCTGGAGATGGTAATGGTAATTTTTCTGTTGGTAGACAGAATTGGAACATGAAATTTAAGGATGCTACCTCTGCTGCTCAAGCAACGGCTGAGTTTGCAGAACATGCAAGCCTAGCTACCAGAGCTGTGGTAGAAATTTCAAGGCAATATTGTGTTGATTATGGTGGTTCATGCCACTTAGGTTTCAAGGATGAAAGGTTTGAACAAGGGCAATCATTTCCTGGAGATGGTAATTTTTCTGTTGGCAGGCAGAATTGGAACATGAAATTTAAGGATTATACCTCTGTTGCTCAAGAAGCGGCTGAGTTTGCAGAACATGCAAGCCTAGCTGCCAGAGCTGTTGTAGAACTTTCAAGGCAATATTGTGTTGATGATGGTGGTTCATGCCACTTAGGTTTCAAGGATGAAAGGTTGGAACATGGGCAATCATTTCCTGGAGATGGTAATGGTAATTTTTCTGTTGATAGGCAGAATTGGAACATGAAATTTAAGGATGCTACCTTTGCAGCTCAAGCAGCGGCTAAGTTTGCAGAACATGCAGGCCTAGCTGCCAAAGCTGTTGTAGAACTTTCAAGGCAATATTGTGTTAATGATGGTTGTTCATGCCACTTAGATTTCAAGGATGAAAGGATGGAACATGATCAATCATTTCCTGAAGATGGTAATGCTAATTTTTCTGTTGGCAGGTAGAATTGGAAAATGAAGTTTAAGGATGCTACCTCTGTTGCTCAAGCAGCGGCTGAGTTTGCAGAACATGCAAGCCTAGCTGCCAGAGCTGTTGTAGAACTTTCAAGGCAATATTGTGTTGATGATGGTGGTTCATGCCACTTAGGTTTCAAGGATGAAAGGTTGGAACATGGGTAATCATTTCCTTGAGATGGAAATGATAGTTTTTCTGTTGGTAGGCAGAATAGGAACATGAAATTTAAGGATGCTACCTCTGCTGCTCAAGCAGTGGCTGAGTTTGCAGAACATGCAAGCCTAGCTGCCAGAGCTGTTGTAGAACTTTCAAGGCAATATTGTGTTGATGATGGTGGTTCAGGCCACTTAGGATTCAAGGATGAAAGGTTGGAACATGGGCAATCATTTCCTGGAGATGGTAATGGTAATTTTCTGTTGGTAGACAGAATTGGAACATGAAATTTAAGGATGCTACCTCTGCTGCTCAAGCAACGGCTGAGTTTGCAGAACATGCAAGCCTAGCTACCAGAGCTGTGGTAGAAATTTCAAGGCAATATTGTGTTGATTATGGTGGTTCATGCCACTTAGGTTTTAAGGATGAAAGGTTGGAACAAGGGGAATCATTTCCTGGAGATGGTAATTTTTCTATTGGCAGGCAGAATTGGAACATGAAATTTAAGGATTATACCTCTGCTGCTCAAGAAGTGGCTGAGTTTGCAGAACATTCAAGCCTAGCTGCCAGAGCTGTTGTAGAACTTTCAAGGCAATATTGTGTCGATGATGGTGGTTCATGCCACTTAGGTTTCAAGGATGAAAGGTTGGAACATGGGCAATCATTTCCTGGAGATGGTAATGGTAATTTTTCTGTTGGCAGGCAGAATTGGAACATGAAATTTAAGGATGCTACCTCTGCTGCTCAAGCAGCGGCTGAGTTTGCAGAACATGCAAGCCTAGCTGCCAGAGCTGTTGTAGAACTTTCAAGGCAATATTGTGTTGATGATGGTGGTTCATGCCACTTAGGTTTCAAGGATGAAAGGTTGGAACATGGGCAATCATTTCCTGGAGATGGTAATGGTAATTTTTCTGTTGGTAGACAGAATTGGAACATGAAATTTAAGGATGCTACCTCTGCTGCTCAAGCAACGGCTGAGTTTGCAGAACATGCAAGCCTAGCTACCAGAGCTGTGGTAGAAATTTCAAGGCAATATTGTGTTGATTATGGTGGTTCATGCCACTTAGGTTTTAAGGATGAAAGGTTAGAACAAGGGCAATCATTTCCTGGAGATGGTAATTTTTCTGTTGGCAGGCAGAATTGGAACATGAAATTTAAGGATTATACCTCTGCTGCTCAAGAAGCGGCTGAGTTTGCAGAACATTCAAGCCTGGCTGCCAGAGCTGTTGTAGAACTTTCAAGGCAATATTGTGTTGATGATGGTGGTTCATGCCACTTAGGTTTCAAGGATGAAAGGTTGGACCACGGGCAATCATTTCCTGGAGATGGTAATGGTAATTTTCTGTTGGCAAGAAGAATTGGAACATGAAATTTAAGGATGGTACCTCTGCTGCTCAAGCAGCGGCTGAGTTTGCAGAACATGCAAGCCTAGCTGCCAGAGCTGTTGTAGATCTTTCAAGGCAATATTGTGTTGATGATGGTGGTTCATGCCACTTAGGTTTCAAGGATGAAAGGTTGGAACATGGGCAATCATTTCCTGGAGATGGTAATGGTAATTTTTCTGTTGGCAGGCAGAATTGGAACATGAAATTTAAGGATGCTACCTCTGCTGCTCAAGCAACGGCTGAGTTTGCAGAACATGCAAGCCTAGCTACCAGAGCTGTGGTAGAAATTTCAAGGCAATATTGTGTTGATTATGGTGGTTCATGCCACTTAGGTTTCAAGGATGAAAGGTTGGAACAAGGGCAATCATTTCCTGGAGATGGTAATTTTTCTGTTGGCAGGCAGAATTGGAACATGAAATTTAAGGATTATACCTCTGTTGCTCAAGAAGCGGCTGAGTTTGCAGAACATGCAAGCCTAGCTGCCAGAGCTGTTGTAGAACTTTCAAGGCAATATTGTGTTGATGATGGTGGTTCATGCCACTTAGGTTTCAAGGATGAAAGGTTGGAACATGGGCAATCATTTCCTGGAGATGGTAATGGTAATTTTTCTGTTGATAGGCAGAATTGGAACATGAAATTTAAGGATGCTACCTTTGCAGCTCAAGCAGCGGCTAAGGTTGCAGAACATGCAGGCCTAGCTGCCAAAGCTGTTGTAGAACTTTCAAGGCAATATTGTGTTAATGATGGTTGTTCATGCCACTTAGATTTCAAGGATGAAAGGATGGAACATGATCAATCATTTCCTGAAGATGGTAATGCTAATTTTTCTGTTGGCAGGTAGAATTGGAAAATTAAATTTAAGGATGCTACCTCTGTTGCTCAAGCAGCGGCTGAGTTTGCAGAACATGCAAGCCTAGCTGCCAGAGCTGTTGTAGAACTTTCAAGGCAATATTGTGTTGATGATGGTGGTTCATGCCACTTAGGTTTCAAGGATGAAAGGTTGGAACATGGGTAATCATTTCCTTGAGATGGAAATGATAGTTTTTCTGTTGGTAGGCAGAATAGGAACATGAAATTTCAGGATGCTACCTCTGCTGCTCAAGCAGCGGCTGAGTTTGCAGAACATGCAAGCCTAGCTGCCAGAGCTGTTGTAGAACTTTCAAGGCAATATTGTGTTGATGATGGTGGTTCAGGCCACTTAGGATTCAAGGATGAAAGGTTGGAACATGGCCAATCATTTCCTGGAGATGGTAATGGTAATTTTCTGTTGGTAGACAGAATTGGAACATGAAATTTAAGGATGCTACCTCTGCTGCTCAAGCAACGGCTGAGTTTGCAGAACAGGCAAGCCTAGCTACCAGAGCTGTGGTAGAAATTTCAAGGCAATATTATGTTGATTATGGTGGTTCATGCCACTTAGGTTTTAAGGATGAAAGGATGGAACAAGGGGAATCATTTCCTAGAGATGGTAATTTTTCTATTGGCAGGCAGAATTGGAACATGAAATTTAAGGATTATACCTCTGCTGCTCAAGAAGTGGCTGAGTTTGCAGAACATTCAAGCCTAGCTGCCAGAGCTGTTGTAGAACTTTCAAGGCAATATTGTGTTGATGATGGTGGTTCATGCCACTTAGGTTTCAAGGATGAAAGGTTGGAACAAGGGCAATCATTTCCTGGAGATGGTAATTTTTCTGTTGGCAGGCAGAATTGGAACATGAAATTTAAGGATTATACCTCTGTTGCTCAAGAAGCGGCTGAGTTTGCAGAACATGCAAGCCTAGCTGCCAGAGCTGTTGTAGAACTTTCAAGGCAATATTGTGTTGATGATGGTAGTTCATGCCACTTAGGTTTCAAGGATGAAAGGTTGGAACATGGGCAATCATTTCCTGGAGATGGTAATGGTAATTTTTCTGTTGATAGGCAGAATTGGAACATGAAATTTAAGGATGCTACCTTTGCAGCTCAAGCAGCGGCTAAGTTTGCAGAACATGCAGGCCTAGCTGCCAGAGCTGTTGTAGAACTTTCAAGGCAATATTGTGTTGATGATGGTGGTTCATGCCACTTAGGTTTCAAGGATGAAAGGTTGGAACATGGGTAATCATTTCCTTGAGATGGAAATGATAGTTTTTCTGTTGGTAGGCAGAATAGGAACATGAAATTTAAGGATGCTACCTCTGCTGCTCAAGCAGCGGCTGAGTTTGCAGAACATGCAAGCCTAGCTACCAGAGCTGTGGTAGAAATTTCAAGGCAATATTATGTTGATTATGGTGGTTCATGCCACTTAGGTTTTAAGGATGAAAGGTTGGAACAAGGGGAATCATTTCCTAGAGATGGTAATTTTTCTATTGGCAGGCAGAATTGGAACATGAAATTTAAGGATTATACCTCTGCTGCTCAAGAAGTGGCTGAGTTTGCAGAACATTCAAGCCTAGCTGCCAGAGCTATTGTAGAACTTTCAAGGCAATATTGTGTTGATGATGGTGGTTCATGCCACTTAGGTTTCAAGGATGAAAGGTTGGAACAAGGGCAATCATTTCCTGGAGATGGTAATTTTTCTGTTGGCAGGCAGAATTGGAACATGAAATTTAAGGATTATACCTCTGTTGCTCAAGAAGCGGCTGAGTTTGCAGAACATGCAAGCCTAGCTGCCAGAGCTGTTGTAGAACTTTCAAGGCAATATTGTGTTGATGATGGTAGTTCATGCCACTTAGGTTTCAAGGATGAAAGGTTGGAACATGGGCAATCATTTCCTGGAGATGGTAATGGTAATTTTTCTGTTGATAGGCAGAATTGGAACATGAAATTTAAGGATGCTACCTTTGCAGCTCAAGCAGCGGCTAAGTTTGCAGAACATGCAGGCCTAGCTGCCAGAGCTGTTGTAGAACTTTCAAGGCAATATTGTGTTGATGATGGTGGTTCATGCCACTTAGGTTTCAAGGATGAAAGGTTGGAACAAGGGCAATCATTTCCTGGAGATGGTAATTTTTCTGTTGGCAGGCAGAATTGGAACATGAAATTTAAGGATTATACCTCTGCTGCTCAAGAAGCGGCTGAGTTTGCAGAACATTCAAGCCTAGCTGCCAGAGCTGTTGTAGAACTTTCAAGGCAATATTGTGTTGATGATGGTGGTTCATGCCACTTAGGTTTCAAGGATGAAAGGTTGGAACATGGGCAATCATTTCCTGGAGATGGTAATGGTAATTTTTCTGTTGGTAGACAGAATTGGAACATGAAATTTAAGGATGCTACCTCTGCTGCTCAAGCAGCGGCTGAGTTTGCAGAACATGCAAGCCTAGCTACCAGAGCTGTTGTAGAACTTTCAAGGCAATATTGTGTTGATGATGGTGGTTCATGCCACTTAGGTTTCAAGGATGAAAGGTTGGAACATGGGTAATCATTTCCTAGAGATGGAAATGTTAGTTTTTCTGTTGGTAGGCAGAATAGGAACATGAAATTTAAGGATGCTACCTCTGTTGCTCAAGCAGCGACTGAGTTTCCAGAACTTGCAAGCTTAGCTGCCAGAGCTGTGGTAGAACTTTCAAGGCAATATTGTGTTGATGATGGTGGTTCATGCCACTTAGGTTTCAAGGATGAAAGGTTGGAACATGGGCAATCATTTCCTAGAGATGGTAATGGTAATTTTTCTATTGGCAGGTAGAATTGGAATATGAAATTTAAGGATGCTACCTCTGCTGCTCAAGCAACGACTGAGTTTGTAGAACATGCAAGCCTAGCTGCCAGAGCTGGGGTAGAACTTTCAAGGCAATATTATGTTGATGATGGTGGTTCATGCCACTTAGGTTTCAAGGATGAAAGGTTGGAACAAGGGCAATCATTTCCTGGAGATGGTAATTTTTCTGTTGGCAGGCAGAATTGGAACATGAAATTAAAGGATTATACCTCTGCTGCTCAAGAAGCGGTTGAGTTTGCAGAACATGCAAGCCTAGCTTCCAGAGCTGTTGTAGAACTTTCAAGGCAATATTGTGTTGATGATACTGGTTCATGCCACTTAGATTTCGAGGATGAAAGGATGGAACATGATCAATCATTTCCTGGAGATGGTAATGGTAATTTTTCTGTTGGCAGGTAGAATTGGAAAATAAAATTTAAGGATGCTACCTCTGTTGCTCAAGCAGCGGCTGAGTTTGCAGAACATGCAAGCCTAGCTGCCAGAACTGTTGTAGAACTTTCAAGGCAATATTGAGTTGATGATGGTGGTTCATGCCACTTAGGTTTCAAGGATGAAAGGTTAGAACATGGGTAATCATTTCCTAGAGATGGAAATGTTAGTTTTTCTGTTGGTAGGCAGAATAGGAACATGAAATTTAAGGATGCTACCTCTGTTGCTCAAGCAACGGCTGAGTTTGCAGAACATGCAACCCTAGCTGCCAGAGCTGTTGTAGAACTTTCAAGGCAATATTGTGTTGATGATGGTGGTTCATGCCACGTAGGTTTCTAGGATTAAAGCTTGGAACATGGGTAATCATTTCCTGGAGATTATAATGGTAAATTTTCTGTTGGTAGGCAGAATTGGAACATGAAATTTAAGGATGCTACCTCTGCTGCTCAAGCAGTGGCTAAGTTTGCAGAACATGCAGGCCTAGCTGCCAGAGCTGTTGGTGAACTTTCAAGGCAATATTGTGGTGATGATGGTGGTTCATGCCACTTAGGTTTCAAGGATGAAAGGTTGGGATTTGGGCAATCATTTCTTGGAGATGGTAATTTTTCTATTGGTAGGCAGAATTGGAACATGAAATTTAAGGATGCTACCTCTGCTGCTCAAGCAGCGACTGAGTTTGCAGAACATGCAAGCTTAGCTGCCAGAGCTGTGGTAGAACTTTCAAGGCAATATTGTGTTGATGATGGTGGTTCATGCCACTTAGGTTTCAAGGATGAAAGGTTGGAACATGGGCAATCATTTCCTAGAGATGGTAATGGTAATTTTTCTATTGGCAGGTAGAATTGGAATATGAAATTTAAGGATGCTACCTCTGCTGCTCAAGCAACGACTGAGTTTGTAGAACATGCAAGCCTAGCTGCCAGAGCTGGGGTAGAACTTTCAAGGCAATATTATGTTGATGATGGTGGTTCATGCCACTTAGGTTTCAAGGATGAAAGGTTGGAACAAGGGCAATCATTTCCTGGAGATGGTAATTTTTCTGTTGGCAGGCAGAATTGGAACATGAAATTAAAGGATTATACCTCTGCTGCTCAAGAAGCGGTTGAGTTTGCAGAACATGCAAGCCTAGCTTCCAGAGCTGTTGTAGAACTTTCAAGGCAATATTGTGTTGATGATACTGGTTCATGCCACTTAGATTTCGAGGATGAAAGGATGGAACATGATCAATCATTTCCTGGAGATGGTAATGGTAATTTTTCTGTTGGCAGGTAGAATTGGAAAATAAAATTTAAGGATGCTACCTCTGTTGCTCAAGCAGCGGCTGAGTTTGCAGAACATGCAAGCCTAGCTGCCAGAACTGTTGTAGAACTTTCAAGGCAATATTGAGTTGATGATGGTGGTTCATGCCACTTAGGTTTCAAGGATGAAAGGTTAGAACATGGGTAATCATTTCCTAGAGATGGAAATGTTAGTTTTTCTGTTGGTAGGCAGAATAGGAACATGAAATTTAAGGATGCTACCTCTGTTGCTCAAGCAACGGCTGAGTTTGCAGAACATGCAACCCTAGCTGCCAGAGCTGTTGTAGAACTTTCAAGGCAATATTGTGTTGATGATGGTGGTTCATGCCACGTAGGTTTCTAGGATTAAAGCTTGGAACATGGGTAATCATTTCCTGGAGATTATAATGGTAAATTTTCTGTTGGTAGGCAGAATTGGAACATGAAATTTAGGGATGCTACCTCTGCTGCTCAAGCAGTGGCTAAGTTTGCAGAACATGCAGGCCTAGCTGCCAGAGCTGTTGGTGAACTTTCAAGGCAATATTGTGGTGATGATGGTGGTTCATGCCACTTAGGTTTCAAGGATGAAAGGTTGGGATTTGGGCAATCATTTCTTGGAGATGGTAATTTTTCTATTGGTAGGCAGAATTGGAACATGAAATTTAAGGATGCTACCTCTGCTGCTCAAGCAGCGACTGAGTTTGCAGAACATGCAAGCTTAGCTGTCAGAGCTGTTGTAGAACTTTTAAGGAAATATTGTGTTGATGATTGTGGTTCATGCCACTTAGGTTTCAAGGATAGAACATGATCAATCATTTCCTGGAGATGGTAATGGTAATTTTTCTGTTGGCAGGTAGAATTGGAAAATGAAATTTAAGGATGTTACCTCTGTTGCTAAAGAAGCGGCTGAGTTTGAAGAACATGCAAGCCTAGCTGCCAGAGCTGTTGCAGAACTTTCTCGACAATATTGTGTATATGATGGTGGTTCATGCCACTGAGGTTTCAAGGTTAGAACATGGGCAATCATTTCCTGGAGATGGTATTGGTAATTTTTCTTTTGGCAGGCAGAATTGGAACATGAAATTTAAGGATGCCACCTCTACCGCTCAAGCAGTGGCTGAGTTTGCAGAACATGCAAGCCTAGCTGCCAGAGCTGTTGCAGAACTTTCAAGGCAATATTGTACTGATGATAGTGGTTCATGCCACTTAGGTTTCATGGATGAAAGGTTGGAACATGGGCAATCATTTCCTAGAGATGGTAATGGTATTTTTTCTATTGGTAGGCAGAATTGGAACATGAAATTTAAGGATGCTACCTCTGCTGCTCAAGCAGTGGCTAAGTTTGCAGAACATGCAGGCCTAGCTGCCAGAGCTGTTGGTGAACTTTCAAGGCAATATTGTGGTGATGATGGTGGTTCATGCCACTTAGGTTTCAAGGATGAAAGGTTGGTATTTGGGCAATCATTTCCTTGAGATGGTAATTTTTCTATTGGTAGGCAGAATTGGAACATGAAATTTAAGGATGCTACCTTTGCTGCTCAAGCAGCGACTGAGTTTGCAGAACATGCAAGCTTAGCTGCCAGAGCTGTTGTAGAACTTTTAAGGAAATATTGTGTTGATGATTGTGGTTCATGCCACTTAGGTTTCAAGGATGGAACATGATCAATCATTTCCTGGAGATGGAAATGGTAATTTTTCTGTTGGCAGGTAGAATTGGAAAATGAAATTTAAGGATTATACCTCTGCTGCTCAAGAAGCGGCTGAGTTTGCAGAACATTCAAGCCTAGCTGCCAGAGCTGTTGTAGAACTTTCAAGGCAATATTGTGTTGATGATGGTGGTTCATGCCACTTAGGTTTCAAGGATGAAAGGTTGGAACATGGGCAATCATTTCCTGGAGATGGTAATGGTAATTTTTCTGTTGGTAGACAGAATTGGAACATGAAATTTAAGGATGCTACCTCTGCTGCTCAAGCAACGGCTGAGTTTGCAGAACATGCAAGCCTAGCTACCAGAGCTGTGGTAGAAATTTCAAGGCAATATTGTGTTGATTATGGTGGTTCATGCCACTTAGGTTTTAAGGATGAAAGGTTGGAACAAGGGCAATCATTTCCTGGAGATGGTAATTTTTCTGTTGGCAGGCAGAATTGGAACATGAAATTTAAGGATTATACCTCTGCTGCTCAAGAAGCGGCTGAGTTTGCAGAACATTCAAGCCTAGCTGCCAGAGCTGTTGTAGAACTTTCAAGGCAATATTGTGTTGATGATGGTGGTTCATGCCACTTAGGTTTCAAGGATGAAAGGTTGGAACATGGGTAATCATTTCCTAGAGATGGAAATGTTAGTTTTTCTGTTGGTAGGCAGAATAGGAACATGAAATTTAAGGATGCTACCTCTGTTGCTCAAGCAGCGACTGAGTTTGAAGAACATGCAACCCTAGCTGCCAGAGCTGTTGTAGAACTTTCAAGGCAATATTGTGTTGATGATGGTGGTTCATGCCACTTAGGTTTCAAGGATGAAAGGTTGGAACATGGGCAATCATTTCCTAGAGATGGTAATGGTAATTTTTCTATTGGCAGGTAGAATTGGAATATGAAATTTAAGGATGCTATCTCTGCTGCTCAAGCAACGACTGAGTTTGTAGAACATGCAAGCCTAGCTGCCAGAGCTGGGGTAGAACTTTCAAGGCAATATTATGTTGATGATAGTGGTTCATGCCACTTAGGTTTCAAGGATGAAAGGTTGGAACAAGGGCAATCATTTCCTGGAGATGGTAATTTTTCTGTTGGCAGGCAGAATTGGAACATGAAATTTAAGGATTATACCTCTGCTGCTCAAGAAGCGGTTGAGTTTGCAGAACATGCAAGCCTAGCTTCCAGAGCTGTTGTAGAACATTCAAGGCAATATTGTGTTGATGATACTGGTTCATGCCACTTAGATTTCAAGGATGAAAGGATGGAACATGATCAATCATTTCCTGGAGATGGTAATGGTAATTTTTCTGTTGGCAGGTAGAATTGGAAAATAAAATTTAAGGATGCTACCTCTGTTGCTCAAGCAGCAGCTGAGTTTGCAGAACATGCAAGCCTAGCCACCAGAACTGTTGTAGAACTTTCAAGGCAATATTGAGTTGATGATGGTGGTTCATGCCACTTAGGTTTCAAGGATGAAAGGTTAGAACATGGGTAATCATTTCCTAGAGATGGAAATGTTAGTTTTTCTGTTGGTAGGCAGAATAGGAACATGAAATTTAAGGATGCTACCTCTGTTGCTCAAGCAACGGCTGAGTTTGCAGAACATGCAACCCTAGCTGCCAGAGCTGTTGTAGAACTTTCAAGGCAATATTGTGTTGATGATGGTGGTTCATGCCACGTAGGTTTCAAGGATTAAAGGTTGGAACATGGGTAATCATTTCCTGGAGATGATAATGGTAATTTTTCTGTTGGTAGGCAGAATTGGAACATGAAATTTAAGGATGCTACCTCTGCTGCTCAAGTAGTGGCTAAGTTTGCAGAACATGCAGGCCTAGCTGCCAGAGCTGTTGGTGAACTTTCAAGGCAATATTGTGGTGATGATGGTGGTTCATGCCACTTAGGTTTCAAGGATGAAAGGTTGGGATTTGGGCAATCATTTCCTGGAGATGGTAAATTTTCTATTGGCAGGCAGAATTGGAACATGAAATTTAAGGATGCTACCTCTGCTGCTCAAGTAGCGACTGAGTTTGCAGAACATGCAAGCCTAGCTGCTAGAGCTGTTGTAGAACTTTCAAGGCAATATTGTGTTGATGATGGTGGTTCATGCCACTTAGGTTTCAAGGATGATGGTTGGAACATGGGCAATCATTTCCTGGTAATGGTAATTGAAATTTTTTTATTGGCAGGCAGAATTGGAGCATGAAATTAAAGGATGCGACCGCTGCTGCTCAAGTAGCGACTGAGTTTGCAAAACATGCAAACCTATCTACCAGAGTTGTTGTAGAATTTTCAAGGCAATATTGTGTTGATGATGGTGGTTCATGCCACTTAGGTTTCAAGGATGAAAGGTTGGAACATGGGCAATCATTTCCTGGTGATGGTAATGGAAATATTTCTATTGGCAGGCAGAATTGGAGCATGAAATTTAAGGATGCTACCTCTGCTGCTCAAGTAGCGATTAAGTTTGCAAAACATGCAAGCCTATCTACTAGAGTTGTTGTAGAACTTTCAAGGCAATATTATGTTGATGATGGTGGTTCATGCCACTTAGGTTTCAAGGATGAAAGGTTGGAACATGGGCAATCATTTCCTGGAGATGGTAATGGTAATTTTTCTATTGGCAGGCAGAATTAGAGCATGAAATTTAAGGATGCTACCTCTACTGCTCAAGTAGCGACTGAGTTTGCAGAACATGCAAGCCTAGCTACCAGAGCTGTTGTAGAATTTTCTAGGCAATATTGTCTTGATGATGGTGGTTCATGCCACTTAGGTTTCAAGGATGAAATGTTGGAACATGGGCAATCATTTCCTGGTGATGGTAATGGAAATTTTTCTATTGGCAGTCATAATTAGAACATGAAATTTAAGGATGCTACCTCTGCTGCTCAAGTAGTGACTGAATTTGCAAAACATAATAGACTATCCACCAGAGTTGTTGTAGAACTTTCAAGGCAATATTTTGTTAATAATGGTGGTTCATGCCACTTAGGTTTCAAGGTTGAAAGGTTGGAACATGGGCAATCATTTCCTGGAGATGGTAATGGTAATTTTTCTATTGGCAGGCAGAATTAGAACATGAAATTTAAGGATGCTACCTCTACTGCTCAAGTAGTGACTGAGTTTGCAGAACATGCAAGCCTAGCTACCAGAGCTGTTGTATAATTTTCAAGGCAATATTGTCTTGATAATGGTGGTTCATGCCACATAGGTTTCAAGGATAAAGGTTG
Organism: Nicotiana tabacum; assembly: GCF_000715075.1. NCBI lineage: Eukaryota > Viridiplantae > Streptophyta > Magnoliopsida > Solanales > Solanaceae > Nicotiana > Nicotiana tabacum. Next base: position 41,991,619 of record NC_134083.1, on the reverse strand, counting down.
GAACATGGGCAATCATTTCCTGGTGATGGTAATTTAAATATTTCTATTGGCACGCAGAATTGGAGCATGAAATTTAAGGATGCGACCTCTGCTGCTCAAGTTGCGACTGAGTTTGCAAAACATGCAAGCCTATCTACCAGAGTTGTTGTAGAATTTTCAAGGCAATATTGTGTTGATGATGGTGGTTCATGCCACTTAGGTTTCAAGGATGAAAGGTTGGAACATGGGCAATCATTTCCTGGTGATGGCAATGGAAATATTTCTATTGGCCGGCAGAATTGGAGCATGAAATTTAAGGATGCTACCTCTGCTGCTCAAGTAGCGATTAAGTTTGCAAAACATGCAAGCCTATCTACCAGAGTTGTTGTAGAACTTTCAAGGCAATATTGTGTTGATGATGGTGGTTCATGCCACTTAGGTTTCAAGGATGCTACCTTTGCTGCTCAAGCAGCGGCTGAGATTGGAGAACATGCAAGCCTAGCTGCCCCAGCTATTGGAGAACATTCAAGGCAATATTATGTTGATAATGGTGGTTCATACCACTTAGGTTTCAAGGATGAAAGGTTGGAATACTGGCAAGCATTTCCTGGAGATGGTAATGGTAAATTTTCTATTGGCAGGCAGAATTGGAACATGAAATTTAAGGATGCTACCTTTGCTGCTCAAGTAGCGACTGAGTTTGCAGAACATGCAAGCCTAGCTGCTAGAGCTGTTGTAGAACTTTCAAGGCAATATTGTGTTGATGATGGTGGTTCATGCAACTTAGTTTTCAAGGATGAAATGTCGGAACATGGACAATCATTTCCTTGAGATAGTAATGGTAATTTCTCTGTTGGCAGGCAGAATTGGAACATGAAATTTAAGGATGCTACCTCTCCTGCTCAAGGAGCGACTGAGTTTGCAGAACATGCAAGCCTAGCTGCCAGAGCTATTGTAGAACTTTCAAGGCAATATTGTGTTGATGATGGTGGTTCATTCCACTTAGGTTTTAAGGATGAAAGGTTGGAACATGGGCAATCATTTCCCGGAAATGGTAATGGTAATTTTTCTATTGGCAGGCAGAATTGGAACATGAAATTTAAGGATGCTACCTCTGCTGCTCAAGTAGCGATTGAGTTTGCAGAACATGCAAGCCTAGCTGCCAGAGCTGTTGTAGAACTTTCAAGGCAATATTGTATTGATGATGGTGGTTCATGCCACTTAGTTTTTAAGGATGAAAGGTTGGAACATGGGCAATCATTTCCTTGAGATGGTAATGGTAATTTTTCTATTGGCAGGCAGAATTTGAACATGAAATTTAAGGATGCTACCTCTGCTACTCAAGCAGCGGTTGAGTTTGCACAACATGCAAGCCTAGCTGTCAGAGGTGTTGGAGAACTTTAAAAGCAATATTGTGTTGATGATGGTGGTTCATGCCACTTAGATTTCAAGGATGAAAGGTTGAAACATGTGCAATCATTTCCTTGATATGGTAATAGTAAATTTTCTATTGGCAGGCAGAATTGGAACATGAAATTTAAGGATGCTACCTTTGCTGCTCAAGTAGCGACTGAGTTTGCAGAACATGCAAGCCTAGCTGCTAGAGCTGTTGTAGAACTTTCAAGGCAATATTGTGTTGATGATGGTGGTTCATGCAACTTAGTTTTCAAGGATGAAATGTCGGAACATGGACAATCATTTCCTTGAGATAGTAATGGTAATTTCTCTGTTGGCAGGCAGAATTGGAACATGAAATTTAAGGATGCTACCTCTGCTACTCAAGCAGCGGTTGAGTTTGCAGAACATGCAAGCCTAGCTGCCAGAGGTGTTGGAGAACTATAAAAGCAATATTGTGTTGATGATGGTGGTTCATGCCACTTAGATTTCAAGGATGAAAGGTTGGAACATGTGCAATCATTTCCTTGAGATGGTAATGGTAATTTTTTTGTTGGTAGGCATAATTGGAACATGAAATTTAAGGATGCTACCTCAGCTGCTCAAGGAGCGACTGAGTTTGTAGAACATGCAAGCCTAGCTGCCAGAGCTGTTGTAGAACTTTCAAGGCAATATTGTGTTGATGATAGTGGTTCATGCCACTTAGTTTTCAAGGATGAAAAGTTTGAACATGGGCAATCATTTCCTTGAGATGGTAATGGTAATTTTTTTGTTGGCAGGCAGTATTGGAACATGAAATTTAAGGATGCTACCTCTGCTGTTCAAGAAGCGGCTGAGTTTGGAGAACATGCAAGCCTAGCTGCTAGAGCTGTTTTAGAACATTCAAGGAAATATTGTGTTGATGATGGTGGTTCGTGCCACTTAGGTTTCAAGGATAAAAGGTTGGAACATGGGCAATCATTTCCTTGAGATGGTAATGTTAATTTTTCTGTTGGCAGGCAGAATTGGAACATGAATTTTAAGCATGCTACCTCTGCTGCTCAAGCAACGGCTGAGTTTGGAGAACATGCAAGCCTAGCTGCCCCAGCTGTTGGAGAAATTTCAAGGCAATATTGTGTTGATGATGGTGGTTCATGCCACTTAGGTTTCAAGGATGAAAGGTTGGAACATTGGCAAGCAATTCCTGGAGATGGTAATGGTAATTTTTCTATTGGCAGGCAGAATTAGAACATGAAATTTAAGGATGCTACCTCTGCTGCTCAAGTAGCGACTGAGTTTGCAGAACATGCAAGCCTAGCTGCTAGAGCCGTTGTAGAACTTTCAAGGCAATATTGTGTTGATGATGGTGGTTCATGCCACTTAGGTTTCAAGGATGAAAGGTTGGAACATGGGCAATCATTTCCTGGAGATTGTAATGGTAATATTTCTGTTGGCAAGCTGTATTGGAACATGAAATTTAAGGTTGCTACCTCTGCTGCTCAAGCAACGAGTGAGTTTGGAGAACATGCAAGCCTAGGTGCCAGAGCTGTTGTAGAACTTTCAAGGCAATATTGTGTTGATGATGGTGGTTCATACCACTTAGTTTTGAAGGATGAAAGGTTGGAACATGGGCAATCATTTCCTTGAGATGGTAATGGTAAGTTTTCTATTGGCAGGCAGAATTGGAACATTAAATTTAAGGATGCTACCTCTGCTACTCAAGGAGCGACTGAGTTTGCAGAACATGCAAGCCTAGCTGCCAGAGCTATTGTAGAACTTTCAAGGCAATATTGTGTTGATGATGGTGGTTCATGCCACTTAGGTTTCAAGGATGAAAGGTTGGAACATGGGCAAGCATTTCCTGGAGATGGTAATGGTAATTGTTCTGTTGGCAAGCAGTATTGAAACATGAAATTTAAGGTTGCTACCTCTGCTGCTCAAGCAACGGCTGAGTTTGGAGAACATGCAAGCCTAGGTGCCAGAGCTTTTGTAGAACTTTCAAGGCAATATTGTGTTGATGATGGTGGTTCATGCCACTTAGGTTTCAAGGATGAAAGGTTGGAACATGGGCAATCATTTCCTGGAGATTGTAATGGTAATATTTCTGTTGGCAAGCTGTATTGGAACATGAAATTTAAGGATGCTACCTCTGCTGCTCAAGAAGCGGTTGAGTTTGGAGAACATGCAAGCCTAGCTGCCAGAGCTCTTTTAGAACTTTCAAGGCAATATTGTGTTGATGATGGTGGTTCATGCCACTTTGGTTTCAAGGATAAAAGGTTGGAACATGGGCAATCATTTCCTTGAGATGGTATTGTTAATTTTTCTGTTGGCAGGCAGAATTGGAACATGAAATTTAAGGATGCTACCTCTGCTGCTCAAGCAACGGCTGAGTTTGGAGAACATGCAAGCCTAGCTGCCCCAGCTGTTGGAGAACTTTCAAGGCAATATTGTGTTGATGATGGTGGTTTATGCCACTTAGGTTTCAAGGATGAAAGGTTGGAACATGGGCAATCATTTCCTAGAGATGGTAATGGTAATTTTTTCTATTGGCAGGCAGAATTGGAACATGAAATTTAAGGATGCTACCTCTGCTGCTCAAGCAGCGACTGAGTTTGCAGAACATGCAAGCCTAGCTGCTAGAGCTGTTGTAGAACTTTCAATGCAATATTGTGTTGATGATGGTGGTTCTTGCCACTTAGGTTTCAAGGATGAAAGGTTGGAACATGGGCAATCATTTCCTGGAGATGGTAATGGTAATATTTCTGCTGTATTGGAACATGAAATTTAAGGTTGCTACCTCTGCTTCTCAAGCAACGGCTGAGTTTGGAGAATATGCAAGCCTAGGTGCCAGAGCTGTTGTTGAACTTTCAAGGCAATATTGTGTTGATGATGGTGGTTCATACCACTTAGTTTTCAAGGATGAAAGGTTGGAACATGGGCAATCATTTCCTTGAGATGGAATGGTAAGTTTTCTATTGGCAGGAAGAATTGGAACATTAAATTTAAGGATGCTACCTCTGCTGCTCAAGGAGCGACTGAGTTTGAAGAACATGCAAGCCTAGCTGCCAGAGCTATTGTAGAACTTTCAAGGCAATATTGTGTTCATGATGGTGGTTCTTTCCACTTAGGTTTCAAGGATGAAAGGTTGGAACATGGGCAATCATTTCCTGGAGATGGTAATGGTAATATTTCTGTTGGCAAGCTATATTGGAACATGAAATTTAAGGTTGCTACCTCTGCTGCTCAAGCAACGGCTGAGTTTGGAGAACATGCAAGCCTAGGTGCCAGAGCTGTTGTAGAACTTTCAAGGAAATATTGTGTTGATGATGGTGGTTCATACCACTTACTTTTCAAGGATGAAAGGTTAGAACATGGGCAATCATTTCCTTGAGATGGTAATGGTAATTTTTCTGTTGGCAGGCAGTATTGGAACATGAAATTTAAGGATGCTACCTCTGCTGTTCAAGAAGCGGCGGAGTTTGGAGAACATGCAAGCCTAGCTGCTAGAGCTATTTTAGAACTTTCAAGGAAATATTGTGTTGATTATGGTGGTTCTTGCCATTTAGGTTTCAAGGATAAAAGGTTGGAACATGGGCAATCATTTCCTTGAGATGGTAATGGTAATTTTTCTGTTGGCAGGCAGAATTGGAACATGAAATTTGAGGATGCTACCACGGCTGCTCAAGCAACGGCTGAGTTTGGAGAACATGCAAGCCTAGCTGCCCCAGCTGTTGGAGAACTTTCAAGGCAATATTGTGTTGATGATGGTGGTTCATGCCACTTACGTTTCAAGGATGAAAGGTTGGAACATTGGCAAGCATTTCCTAGAGATAGTAATGGTAATTATTCTATTGGCAGGCAGAATTGGAACATGAAATTTAAGGATGCTACCTCTGCTGCTCAAGAAGCGGTTGAGTTTGGAGAACATGCAAGCCTAGCTGCCAGAGCTCTTTTAGAACTTTCAAGGCAATATTTTGTTGATGATGGTGGTTCATGCCACTTAGGTTTCAAGGATAAAAGGTTGGAACATGGGCAATCATTTCCTTGAGATGGTAATGTTAATTTTTCTGTTGGCAAGCAGAATTGGAACATGAAATTTAAGGATGCTACCTCTGCTGCTCAAGCAACGGCTGAGTTTGGAGAACATGCAAGCCTAGCTGCCCCAGCTGTTGGAGAACTTTCAAGGCAATATTGTGTTGATGATGGTGGTTCATGCCACTTAGGTTTCAAGGATGAAAGGTTGGAACATTGGCAAGCATTTCCTGGAGATGGTAATGGTAATTTTTCTATTGGCAGGCAGAATTGGAACATGAAATTTAAGGATGCTACCTCTGCTGCTCAAGTAGCGACTAAGTTTGCAGAACATGCAAGCCTAGCTGCCAGAGCTGTTGTAGAACTTTCAAGGCAATATTGTGTTGATGATGGTGGTTCATGCCACTTAGGTTTCAAGGATGAAAGGTTGGAACATGGGCAATCATTTCCTGGAGATGGTAATGGTAATATTTCTGTTGGCAAGCTGTATTGGAACATGAAATTTAAGGTTGCTACCTCTGCTGCTCAAGCAACGGCTGAGTTTGGAGAACATGCAAGCCTAGGTGCCAGAGCTGTTATAGAACTTTCAAGGCAATATTGTGTTGATGATGGTGGTTCATACCACTTAGTTTTCAAGCATAAAAGGTTGGAACATGGGCATTCATTTCCTTGAGATGGTAATGGTAATTTTTCTGTTGGCAGGCAGAATTGGAACATGAAATTTAAGGATGCTACCTCTGCTGCTCAAGCAACGGCTGAGTTTGGAGAACATGCAAGCCTAGCTGCCCCAGCTGTTGGAGAAATTTCAAGGAAATATTGTGTTGATGATGGTGGTTCATGCCACTTAGGTTTCAAGGATAAAAGGTTGAAACATGGGCAATCATTTCCTTGAGATGGTATTGTTAATTTTTCTGTTGGCAGGCAGAATTGGAACATGAAATTTAAGGATGCTACCTCTGCTGCTCAAGCAACGGCTGAGTTTGGAGAACATGCAAGCCTAGCTGCCCCAGCTGTTGGAGAACTTTCAAGGCAATATTGTGTTGATGATGGTGGTTCATGCCACTTAGGTTTCAAGGATGAAAGGTTGGAACATTGGCAAGCATTTCCTAGAGATGGTAATGGTAATTTTTCTATTGGCAGGTAGAATTGGAACATGAAATTTAAGGATGCTACCTCTGCTGCTCAAGTAGCGACTGAGTTTGCAGAACATGCAAGCCTAGCTGCTAGAGCTGTTGTAGAACTTTCAATGCAATATTGTGTTGATGATGGTGGTTCTTGCCACTTAGGTTTCAAGGATGAAAGGTTGGAACATGGGCAATCATTTCCTGGAGATGGTAATGGTAATATTTCTGTTGGCAAGCTGTATTGGAACATGAAATTTAAGGTTGCTACCTCTGCTTCTCAAGCAACGGCTGAGTTTGGAGAATATGCAAGCCTAGGTGCCAGAGCTGTTGTTGAACTTTCAAGGCAATATTGTGTTGATGATGGTGGTTCATACCACTTAGTTTTCAAGGATGAAAGGTTGGAACATGGGCAATCATTTCCTTGAGATGGAATGGTAAGTTTTCTATTGGCAGGAAGAATTGGAACATTAAATTTAAGGATGCTACCTCTGCTGCTCAAGGAGCGACTGAGTTTGAAGAACATGCAAGCCTAGCTGCCAGAGCTATTGTAGAACTTTCAAGGCAATATTGTGTTCATGATGGTGGTTCTTTCCACTTAGGTTTCAAGGATGAAAGGTTGGAACATGGGCAATCATTTCCTGGAGATGGTAATGGTAATATTTCTGTTGGCAAGCTGTATTGGAACATGAAATTTAAGGTTGCTACCTCTGCTGCTCAAGCAACGGCTGAGTTTGGAGAACATGCAAGCCTAGGTGCCAGAGCTGTTGTAGAACTTTCAAGGAAATATTGTGTTGATGATGGTGGTTCATACCACTTAGTTTTCAAGGATGAAAGGTTAGAACATGGGCAATCATTTCCTTGAGATGGTAATGGTAATTTTTCTGTTGGCAGGCAGTATTGGAACATGAAATTTAAGGATGCTACCTCTGCTGTTCAAGAAGCGGCTGAGTTTGGAGAACATGCAAGCCTAGCTGCTAGAGCTATTTTAGAACTTTCAAGGAAATATTGTGTTGATGATGGTGGTTCTTGCCATTTAGGTTTCAAGGATAAAAGGTTGGAACATGGGCAATCATTTCCTTGAGATGGTAATGGTAATTTTTCTGTTGGCAGGCAGAATTGGAACATGAAATTTGAGGATGCTACCTCGGCTGCTCAAGCAACGGCTGAGTTTGGAGAACATGCAAGCCTAGCTGCCCCAGCTGTTGGAGAACTTTCAAGGCAATATTGTGTTGATGATGGTGGTTCATGCCACTTACGTTTCAAGGATGAAAGGTTGGAACATTGGCAAGCATTTCCTAGAGATAGTAATGGTAATTATTCTATTGGCAGGCAGAATTGGAACATGAAATTTAAGGATGCTACCTCTGCTGCTCAAGAAGCGGTTGAGTTTGGAGAACATGCAAGCCTAGCTGCCAGAGCTCTTTTAGAACTTTCAAGGCAATATTTTGTTGATGATTGTGGTTCATGCCACTTAGGTTTCAAGGATAAAAGGTTGGAACATGGGCAATCATTTCCTTGAGATGGTAATGTTAATTTTTCTGTTGGCAAGCAGAATTGGAACATGAAATTTAAGGATGCTACCTCTGCTGCTCAAGCAACGGCTGAGTTTGGAGAACATGCAAGCCTAGCTGCCCCAGCTGTTGGAGAACTTTCAAGGCAATATTGTGTTGATGATGGTGGTTCATGCCACTTAGGTTTCAAGGATGAAAGGTTGGAACATTGGCAAGCATTTCCTGGAGATGGTAATGGTAATTTTTCTAATGGCAGGCAGAATTGGAACATGAAATTTAAGGATGCTACCTCTGCTGCTCAAGAAGCGGTTGAGTTTGGAGAACATGCAAGCCTAGCTGCCAGAGCTCTTTTAGAACTTTCAAGGCAATATTTTGTTGATGATGGTGGTTCATGCCACTTAGGTTTCAAGGATAAAAGGTTGGAACATGGGCAATCATTTCCTTGAGATGGTAATGTTAATTTTTCTGTTGGCAAGCAGAATTGGAACATGAAATTTAAGGATGCTACCTCTGCTGCTCAAGCAACGGCTGAGTTTGGAGAACATGCAAGCCTAGTTGCCCCAGCTGTTGGAGAACTTTCAAGGCAATATTGTGTTGATGATGGTGGTTCATGCCACTTAGGTTTCAAGGATGAAAGGTTGGAACATTGGCAAGCATTTCCTGGAGATGGTAATGGTAATTTTTCTATTGGCAGGCAGAATTGGAACATGAAATTTAAGGATGCTACCTCTGCTGCTCAAGTAGCGACTAAGTTTGCAGAACATGCAAGCCTAGCTGCCAGAGCTGTTGTAGAACTTTCAAGGCAATATTGTGTTGATGATGGTGGTTCATGCCACTTAGGTTTCAAGGATGAAAGGTTGGAACATGGGCAATCATTTCCTGGAGATGGTAATGGTAACATTTCTGTTGGCAAGCTGTATTGGAACATGAAATTTAAGGTTGCTACCTCTGCTGCTCAAGCAACGGCTGAGTTTGGAGAACATACAAGCCTAGGTGCCAGAGCTGTTGTAGAACTTTCAAGGCAATATTGTGTTGATGATGGTGGTTCATACCACTTAGTTTTCAAGCATGAAAGGTTGGAACATGGGCATTCATTTCCTTGAGATGGTAATGGTAATTTTTCTGTTGGCAGGCAAAATTGGAACATGAAATTTAAGGATGCTACCTCTGCTGCTCAAGCAACGGCTGAGTTTGGAGAACATGCAAGCCTAGCTGCCCCAGCTGTTGGAGAAATTTCAAGGAAATATTGTGTTGATGATGGTGGTTCATGCCACTTAGGTTTCAAGGATAAAAGGTTGAAACATGGGCAATCATTTCCTTGAGATGGTAATGTTAATTTTTTTGTTGGCAGGCAGAATTGGAACATGAAATTTAAGGATGCTACCTCTGCTGCTCAAGCAACGGCTGAGATTGAAGAACATGCAAGCCTAGCTGCCCCAGCTGTTGGAGAATTTTCAAGGCAATATTGTGTTGATGATGGTGGTTCATGCCACTTAGGTTTCAAGGATGAAAGGTTGGAACATTGGCAAGCATTTCCTGGAGATGGTAATGGTAATTTTTCTATTGGCAGGCAGAATTGGAACATGAAATTTAAGGATGCTACCTCTGCTGCTCAAGTAGCGACTGAGTTTGCAGAACATGCAAGCCTAGCTGCCAGAGCTGTTGTAGAACTTTCAAGGCAATATTGTGTTGATGATGGTGGTTCATGCCACTTAGGTTTCAAGGATGAAAGGTTGGAACATGGGCAATCATTTCCTGGAGATGGTAATGGTAATATTTCTGTTGGCAAGCTGTATTGGAACATGAAATTTAAGGTTGCTACCTCTGCTGCTCAAGCAACGGCTGAGTTTGGAGAACATGCAAGCCTAGGTGCCAGAGCTGTTATAGAACTTTCAAGGCAATATTGTGTTGATGATGGTGGTTCATACCACTTAGTTTTCAAGCATAAAAGGTTGGAACATGGGCATTCATTTCCTTGAGATGGTAATGGTAATTTTTCTGTTGGCAGGCAGAATTGGAACATGAAATTTAAGGATGCTACCTCTGCTGCTCAAGCAACGGCTGAGTTTGGAGAACATGCAAGCCTAGCTGCCCCAGCTGTTGGAGAAATTTCAAGGAAATATTGTGTTGATGATGGTGGTTCATGCCACTTAGGTTTCAAGGATAAAAGGTTGAAACATGGGCAATCATTTCCTTGAGATGGTATTGTTAATTTTTCTGTTGGCAGGCAGAATTGGAACATGAAATTTAAGGATGCTACCTCTGCTGCTCAAGCAACGGCTGAGTTTGGAGAACATGCAAGCCTAGCTGCCCCAGCTGTTGGAGAACTTTCAAGGCAATATTGTGTTGATGATGGTGGTTCATGCCACTTAGGTTTCAAGGATGAAAGGTTGGAACATTGGCAAGCATTTCCTAGAGATGGTAATGGTAATTTTTCTATTGGCAGGTAGAATTGGAACATGAAATTTAAGGATGCTACCTCTGCTGCTCAAGTAGCGACTGAGTTTGCAGAACATGCAAGCCTAGCTGCTAGAGCTGTTGTAGAACTTTCAATGCAATATTGTGTTGATGATGGTGGTTCTTGCCACTTAGGTTTCAAGGATGAAAGGTTGGAACATGGGCAATCATTTCCTGGAGATGGTAATGGTAATATTTCTGTTGGCAAGCTGTATTGGAACATGAAATTTAAGGTTGCTACCTCTGCTTCTCAAGCAACGGCTGAGTTTGGAGAATATGCAAGCCTAGGTGCCAGAGCTGTTGTTGAACTTTCAAGGCAATATTGTGTTGATGATGGTGGTTCATACCACTTAGTTTTCAAGGATGAAAGGTTGGAACATGGGCAATCATTTCCTTGAGATGGAATGGTAAGTTTTCTATTGGCAGGAAGAATTGGAACATTAAATTTAAGGATGCTACCTCTGCTGCTCAAGGAGCGACTGAGTTTGAAGAACATGCAAGCCTAGCTGCCAGAGCTATTGTAGAACTTTCAAGGCAATATTGTGTTCATGATGGTGGTTCTTTCCACTTAGGTTTCAAGGATGAAAGGTTGGAACATGGGCAATCATTTCCTGGAGATGGTAATGGTAATATTTCTGTTGGCAAGCTGTATTGGAACATGAAATTTAAGGTTGCTACCTCTGCTGCTCAAGCAACGGCTGAGTTTGGAGAACATGCAAGCCTAGGTGCCAGAGCTGTTGTAGAACTTTCAAGGAAATATTGTGTTGATGATGGTGGTTCATACCACTTAGTTTTCAAGGATGAAAGGTTAGAACATGGGCAATCATTTCCTTGAGATGGTAATGGTAATTTTTCTGTTGGCAGGCAGTATTGGAACATGAAATTTAAGGATGCTACCTCTGCTGTTCAAGAAGCGGCTGAGTTTGGAGAACATGCAAGCCTAGCTGCTAGAGCTATTTTAGAACTTTCAAGGAAATATTGTGTTGATGATGGTGGTTCTTGCCATTTAGGTTTCAAGGATAAAAGGTTGGAACATGGGCAATCATTTCCTTGAGATGGTAATGGTAATTTTTCTGTTGGCAGGCAGAATTGGAACATGAAATTTGAGGATGCTACCTCGGCTGCTCAAGCAACGGCTGAGTTTGGAGAACATGCAAGCCTAGCTGCCCCAGCTGTTGGAGAACTTTCAAGGCAATATTGTGTTGATGATGGTGGTTCATGCCACTTACGTTTCAAGGATGAAAGGTTGGAACATTGGCAAGCATTTCCTAGAGATAGTAATGGTAATTATTCTATTGGCAGGCAGAATTGGAACATGAAATTTAAGGATGCTACCTCTGCTGCTCAAGAAGCGGTTGAGTTTGGAGAACATGCAAGCCTAGCTGCCAGAGCTCTTTTAGAACTTTCAAGGCAATATTTTGTTGATGATTGTGGTTCATGCCACTTAGGTTTCAAGGATAAAAGGTTGGAACATGGGCAATCATTTCCTTGAGATGGTAATGTTAATTTTTCTGTTGGCAAGCAGAATTGGAACATGAAATTTAAGGATGCTACCTCTGCTGCTCAAGCAACGGCTGAGTTTGGAGAACATGCAAGCCTAGCTGCCCCAGCTGTTGGAGAACTTTCAAGGCAATATTGTGTTGATGATGGTGGTTCATGCCACTTAGGTTTCAAGGATGAAAGGTTGGAACATTGGCAAGCATTTCCTGGAGATGGTAATGGTAATTTTTCTAATGGCAGGCAGAATTGGAACATGAAATTTAAGGATGCTACCTCTGCTGCTCAAGAAGCGGTTGAGTTTGGAGAACATGCAAGCCTAGCTGCCAGAGCTCTTTTAGAACTTTCAAGGCAATATTTTGTTGATGATGGTGGTTCATGCCACTTAGGTTTCAAGGATAAAAGGTTGGAACATGGGCAATCATTTCCTTGAGATGGTAATGTTAATTTTTCTGTTGGCAAGCAGAATTGGAACATGAAATTTAAGGATGCTACCTCTGCTGCTCAAGCAACGGCTGAGTTTGGAGAACATGCAAGCCTAGTTGCCCCAGCTGTTGGAGAACTTTCAAGGCAATATTGTGTTGATGATGGTGGTTCATGCCACTTAGGTTTCAAGGATGAAAGGTTGGAACATTGGCAAGCATTTCCTGGAGATGGTAATGGTAATTTTTCTATTGGCAGGCAGAATTGGAACATGAAATTTAAGGATGCTACCTCTGCTGCTCAAGTAGCGACTAAGTTTGCAGAACATGCAAGCCTAGCTGCCAGAGCTGTTGTAGAACTTTCAAGGCAATATTGTGTTGATGATGGTGGTTCATGCCACTTAGGTTTCAAGGATGAAAGGTTGGAACATGGGCAATCATTTCCTGGAGATGGTAATGGTAACATTTCTGTTGGCAAGCTGTATTGGAACATGAAATTTAAGGTTGCTACCTCTGCTGCTCAAGCAACGGCTGAGTTTGGAGAACATACAAGCCTAGGTGCCAGAGCTGTTGTAGAACTTTCAAGGCAATATTGTGTTGATGATGGTGGTTCATACCACTTAGTTTTCAAGCATGAAAGGTTGGAACATGGGCATTCATTTCCTTGAGATGGTAATGGTAATTTTTCTGTTGGCAGGCAAAATTGGAACATGAAATTTAAGGATGCTACCTCTGCTGCTCAAGCAACGGCTGAGTTTGGAGAACATGCAAGCCTAGCTGCCCCAGCTGTTGGAGAAATTTCAAGGAAATATTGTGTTGATGATGGTGGTTCATGCCACTTAGGTTTCAAGGATAAAAGGTTGAAACATGGGCAATCATTTCCTTGAGATGGTAATGTTAATTTTTTTGTTGGCAGGCAGAATTGGAACATGAAATTTAAGGATGCTACCTCTGCTGCTCAAGCAACGGCTGAGATTGAAGAACATGCAAGCCTAGCTGCCCCAGCTGTTGGAGAATTTTCAAGGCAATATTGTGTTGATGATGGTGGTTCATGCCACTTAGGTTTCAAGGATGAAAGGTTGGAACATTGGCAAGCATTTCCTGGAGATGGTAATGGTAATTTTTCTATTGGCAGGCAGAATTGGAACATGAAATTTAAGGATGCTACCTCTGCTGCTCAAGTAGCGACTGAGTTTGCAGAACATGCAAGCCTAGCTGCCAGAGCTGTTGTAGAACTTTCAAGGCAATATTGTGTTGATGATGGTGGTTCATGCCACTTAGGTTTCAAGGATGAAAGGTTGGAACATGGGCAATCATTTCCTGGAGATGGTAATGGTAATATTTCTGTTGGCAAGCTGTATTGGAACATGAAATTTAAGGTTGCTACCTCTGCTGCTCAAGCAACGGCTGAGTTTGGAGAACATGCAAGCCTAGGTGCCAGAGCTGTTATAGAACTTTCAAGGCAATATTGTGTTGATGATGGTGGTTCATACCACTTAGTTTTCAAGCATAAAAGGTTGGAACATGGGCATTCATTTCCTTGAGATGGTAATGGTAATTTTTCTGTTGGCAGGCAGAATTGGAACATGAAATTTAAGGATGCTACCTCTGCTGCTCAAGCAACGGCTGAGTTTGGAGAACATGCAAGCCTAGCTGCCCCAGCTGTTGGAGAAATTTCAAGGAAATATTGTGTTGATGATGGTGGTTCATGCCACTTAGGTTTCAAGGATAAAAGGTTGAAACATGGGCAATCATTTCCTTGAGATGGTATTGTTAATTTTTCTGTTGGCAGGCAGAATTGGAACATGAAATTTAAGGATGCTACCTCTGCTGCTCAAGCAACGGCTGAGTTTGGAGAACATGCAAGCCTAGCTGCCCCAGCTGTTGGAGAACTTTCAAGGCAATATTGTGTTGATGATGGTGGTTCATGCCACTTAGGTTTCAAGGATGAAAGGTTGGAACATTGGCAAGCATTTCCTAGAGATGGTAATGGTAATTTTTCTATTGGCAGGTAGAATTGGAACATGAAATTTAAGGATGCTACCTCTGCTGCTCAAGTAGCGACTGAGTTTGCAGAACATGCAAGCCTAGCTGCTAGAGCTGTTGTAGAACTTTCAATGCAATATTGTGTTGATGATGGTGGTTCTTGCCACTTAGGTTTCAAGGATGAAAGGTTGGAACATGGGCAATCATTTCCTGGAGATGGTAATGGTAATATTTCTGTTGGCAAGCTGTATTGGAACATGAAATTTAAGGTTGCTACCTCTGCTTCTCAAGCAACGGCTGAGTTTGGAGAATATGCAAGCCTAGGTGCCAGAGCTGTTGTTGAACTTTCAAGGCAATATTGTGTTGATGATGGTGGTTCATACCACTTAGTTTTCAAGGATGAAAGGTTGGAACATGGGCAATCATTTCCTTGAGATGGAATGGTAAGTTTTCTATTGGCAGGAAGAATTGGAACATTAAATTTAAGGATGCTACCTCTGCTGCTCAAGGAGCGACTGAGTTTGAAGAACATGCAAGCCTAGCTGCCAGAGCTATTGTAGAACTTTCAAGGCAATATTGTGTTCATGATGGTGGTTCTTTCCACTTAGGTTTCAAGGATGAAAGGTTGGAACATGGGCAATCATTTCCTGGAGATGGTAATGGTAATATTTCTGTTGGCAAGCTGTATTGGAACATGAAATTTAAGGTTGCTACCTCTGCTGCTCAAGCAACGGCTGAGTTTGGAGAACATGCAAGCCTAGGTGCCAGAGCTGTTGTAGAACTTTCAAGGAAATATTGTGTTGATGATGGTGGTTCATACCACTTAGTTTTCAAGGATGAAAGGTTAGAACATGGGCAATCATTTCCTTGAGATGGTAATGGTAATTTTTCTGTTGGCAGGCAGTATTGGAACATGAAATTTAAGGATGCTACCTCTGCTGTTCAAGAAGCGGCTGAGTTTGGAGAACATGCAAGCCTAGCTGCTAGAGCTATTTTAGAACTTTCAAGGAAATATTGTGTTGATGATGGTGGTTCTTGCCATTTAGGTTTCAAGGATAAAAGGTTGGAACATGGGCAATCATTTCCTTGAGATGGTAATGGTAATTTTTCTGTTGGCAGGCAGAATTGGAACATGAAATTTGAGGATGCTACCTCGGCTGCTCAAGCAACGGCTGAGTTTGGAGAACATGCAAGCCTAGCTGCCCCAGCTGTTGGAGAACTTTCAAGGCAATATTGTGTTGATGATGGTGGTTCATGCCACTTACGTTTCAAGGATGAAAGGTTGGAACATTGGCAAGCATTTCCTAGAGATAGTAATGGTAATTATTCTATTGGCAGGCAGAATTGGAACATGAAATTTAAGGATGCTACCTCTGCTGCTCAAGAAGCGGTTGAGTTTGGAGAACATGCAAGCCTAGCTGCCAGAGCTCTTTTAGAACTTTCAAGGCAATATTTTGTTGATGATTGTGGTTCATGCCACTTAGGTTTCAAGGATAAAAGGTTGGAACATGGGCAATCATTTCCTTGAGATGGTAATGTTAATTTTTCTGTTGGCAAGCAGAATTGGAACATGAAATTTAAGGATGCTACCTCTGCTGCTCAAGCAACGGCTGAGTTTGGAGAACATGCAAGCCTAGCTGCCCCAGCTGTTGGAGAACTTTCAAGGCAATATTGTGTTGATGATGGTGGTTCATGCCACTTAGGTTTCAAGGATGAAAGGTTGGAACATTGGCAAGCATTTCCTGGAGATGGTAATGGTAATTTTTCTATTGGCAGGCAGAATTGGAACATGAAATTTAAGGATGCTACCTCTGCTGCTCAAGAAGCGGTTGAGTTTGGAGAACATGCAAGCCTAGCTGCCAGAGCTCTTTTAGAACTTTCAAGGCAATATTTTGTTGATGATGGTGGTTCATGCCACTTAGGTTTCAAGGATAAAAGGTTGGAACATGGGCAATCATTTCCTTGAGATGGTAATGTTAATTTTTCTGTTGGCAAGCAGAATTGGAACATGAAATTTAAGGATGCTACCTCTGCTGCTCAAGCAACGGCTGAGTTTGGAGAACATGCAAGCCTAGTTGCCCCAGCTGTTGGAGAACTTTCAAGGCAATATTGTGTTGATGATGGTGGTTCATGCCACTTAGGTTTCAAGGATGAAAGGTTGGAACATTGGCAAGCATTTCCTGGAGATGGTAATGGTAATTTTTCTATTGGCAGGCAGAATTGGAACATGAAATTTAAGGATGCTACCTCTGCTGCTCAAGTAGCGACTAAGTTTGCAGAACATGCAAGCCTAGCTGCCAGAGCTGTTGTAGAACTTTCAAGGCAATATTGTGTTGATGATGGTGGTTCATGCCACTTAGGTTTCAAGGATGAAAGGTTGGAACATGGGCAATCATTTCCTGGAGATGGTAATGGTAATATTTCTGTTGGCAAGCTGTATTGGAACATGAAATTTAAGGTTGCTACCTCTGCTGCTCAAGCAACGGCTGAGTTTGGAGAACATACAAGCCTAGGTGCCAGAGCTGTTGTAGAACTTTCAAGGCAATATTGTGTTGATGATGGTGGTTCATACCACTTAGTTTTCAAGCATGAAAGGTTGGAACATGGGCATTCATTTCCTTGAGATGGTAATGGTAATTTTTCTGTTGGCAGGCAAAATTGGAACATGAAATTTAAGGATGCTACCTCTGCTGCTCAAGCAACGGCTGAGTTTGGAGAACATGCAAGCCTAGCTGCCCCAGCTGTTGGAGAAATTTCAAGGAAATATTGTGTTGATGATGGTGGTTCATGCCACTTAGGTTTCAAGGATAAAAGGTTGAAACATGGGCAATCATTTCCTTGAGATGGTAATGTTAATTTTTTTGTTGGCAGGCAGAATTGGAACATGAAATTTAAGGATGCTACCTCTGCTGCTCAAGCAACGGCTGAGTTTGAAGAACATGCAAGCCTAGCTGCCCCAGCTGTTGGAGAATTTTCAAGGCAATATTGTGTTGATGATGGTGGTTCATGCCACTTAGGTTTCAAGGATGAAAGGTTGGAACATTGGCAAGCATTTCCTGGAGATGGTAATGGTAATTTTTCTATTGGCAGGCAGAATTGGAACATGAAATTTAAGGATGCTACCTCTGCTGCTCAAGTAGCGACTGAGTTTGCAGAACATGCAAGCCTAGCTGCCAGAGCTGTTGTAGAACTTTCAAGGCAATATTGTGTTGATGATGGTGGTTCATGCCACTTAGGTTTCAAGGATGAAAGGTTGGAACATGGGCAATCATTTCCTGGAGATGGTAATGGTAATATTTCTGTTGGCAAGCTGTATTAGAACATGAAATTTAAGGTTGCTACCTCTGCTGCTCAAGCAACGGCTGAGTTTGGAGAACATGCAAGCCTAGGTGCCAGAGCTGTTGTAGAACTTTCAAGGCAATATTGTGTTGATGATTGTGGTTCATACCACTTAGTTTTCAAGCATGAAAGGTTGGAACATGGGCAATCATTTCCTTGAGATGGTAATGGTAATTTTTCTGTTGGCAGGCAGAATTGGAACATGAAATTTAAGGATGCTACCTCTGCTGCTCATGCAACGGCTGAGTTTGGAGAACATGCAAGCCTAGCTGCCCCAGGTGTTGGAGAACTTTCAAGGCAATATTGTGTTGATGATGGTTGTTCATGCAACTTAGGTTTCAAGGATAAAAGGTTGGAACATGGGCAATCATTTCCTTGAGATGGTAATGTTAATTTTTCTGTTGGCAGGCAGAATTGGAACATGAAATTTAAGGATGCTACCTCTGCTGCTCAAGCAACGGCTGAGTTTGGAGAACATGCAAGCCTAGCTGCCCCAGCTGTTGGAGAACTTTCAAGGCAATATTGTGTTGATGATGGTGGTTCATGCCACTTCGGTTTCGAGGATGAAAGGTTGGAACATTGGCAAGCATTTCCTAGAGATGGTAATGGTAATTTTTCTATTGGCAGGCAGAATTGGAACATGAAATTTAAGGATGCTACCTCTACTGCTCAAGTAGCGACTGAGTTTGCAGAACATGCAAGCCTAGCTGCTAGAGCTGTTGTAGAACTTTCAAGGCAATATTGTGTTCATGATGGTGGTTCTTTCCACTTTGGTTTCAAGGATGAAATGTTGGAACATGGGCAATCATTTCCTGGAGATGGTAATGGTAATATTTCTGTTGGCAAGCTGTATTGGAACATGAAATTTAAGGTTGCTACCTCTGCTGCTCAAGCAACGGCTGAGTTTGGAGAACATGCAAGCCTAGGTGCCAGAGCTGTTGTAGAACTTTCAAGGCAATATTGTGTTGATGATGGTGGTTCATACCACTTAGTTTTCAAGCATGAAAGGTTGGAACATGGGCAATCATTTCCTTGAGATGGTAATGGTAAGTTTTCTATTGGCAGGCAGAATTGGAACATTAAATTTAAGGATTCTACCTCTGCTGCTCAAGGAGCGACTGAGTTTGAAGAACATGCAAGCCTAGCTGCCAGAGCTATTGTAGAACTTTCAAGGCAATATTGTGTTGATGATGGTGGTTCATGCCACTTAGGTTTCAAGGATAAAAGGTTGGAACATGGGCAACCATTTCCGGGAGATGGTAATGGTAATTGTTCTGTTGGCAAGCAGTATTGAAACATGAAATTTAAGGTTGCTACCTCTGCTGCTCAAGCAACGGCTGAGTTTGGAGAACATGCAAGCCTAGGTGCCAGAGCTGTTGTAGAACTTTCAAGGCAATATTGTGTTGATGATGGTGCTTCATACCACTTAGTTTTCAAGGATGAAAGGTTAGAACATGGGCAATCATTTCCTTGAGATGGTAATGGTAATTTTTCTGTTGGCAGGCAGTATTGGAACATGAAATTTAAGGATGCTACCTCTGCTGTTCAAGAAGCGGCTGAGTTTGGAGAACATGCAAGCCTAGCTGCCAGAGCTGTTTTAGAACTTTCAAGGAAATATTGTGTTGATGATGGTGGTTCATGCCACTTAGGTTTCAAGGATAAAAGGTTGGAACATGGGCAATCATTTCCTTGAGATGGTAATGGTAATTTTTCTGCTGGCAGGCAGAATTGGAACATGAAATTTAAGGATGCTACCTCGGCTGCTCAAGCAACGGCTGAGTTTGGAGAACATGCAAGCCTAGGTGCCAGAGCTATTGTAGAACTTTCAAGGCAATATTGTGTTGATGATGGTGGTTCATACCACTTATTTTTAAAGGATGAAAGGTTGGAACATGGGCAATCATTTCCTTGAGATGGTAATGGTAAGTTTTCTATTGGCAGGCAGAATTGGAACATTAAATTTAAGGATGCTACCTCTGCTGCTCAAGGAGCGACTGAGTTTGAAGAACATGCAAGCCTAGCTGCCAGAGCTATTGTAGAACTTTCAAGGCAATATTGTGTTGATGATGGTGGTTCATGCCACTTAGGTTTCAAGGATGAAAGGTTGGAACATGGGCAAGCATTTCCTGGAGATGGTAATGGTAATTGTTCTGTTGGCAAGCAGTATTGGAACATGAAATTTAAGGTTGCTACCTCTGCTGCTCAAGCAACGGCTGAGTTTGGAGAACATGCAAGCCTAGGTGCCAGAGCTGTTGTAGAACTTTCAAGGCAATATTGTGTTGATGATGGTGCTTCATACCACTTAGTTTTCAAGGATGAAAGGTTAGAACATGGGCAATCATTTCATTGAGATGGTAATGGTAATTTTTCTGTTGGCAGGCAGTCTTGGAACATGAATTTTAAGGATGCTACCTCTGCTGTTCAAGAAGCGGCTGAGTTTGGAGAACATGCAAGCCTAGCTGCCAGAGCTATTTTAGAACTTTCAAGGAAATATTGTGTTGATGATGGTGGTTCATGCCACTTAGGTTTCAAGGATAAAAGGTTGGAATATGGGCAATCATTTCCTTGAGATGGTAATGGTAATTTTTTTGTTGGCAGGCAGAATTGGAACATGAAATTTAAGGATGCCACCTCGGCTGCTCAAGCAACGGCTGAGTTTGGAGAACATGCAAGCCTAGCTGCCCCAGCTGTTGGAGAACTTTCAAGGCAATATTGTGTTGATGATGGTGGTTCATGCCACTTAGATTTCAAGGATGAAAGGTTGGAACATTGGCAAGCATTTCCTAGAGATGGTAATGGTAATTATTCTATTGGCAGGCAGAGTTGGAACATGAAATTTAAGGATGCTACCTCTGTTGCTCAAGTAGCGACTGAGTTTGCAGAACATGCAAGCCTAGCTGCTAGAGCTGTTGTAGAACTTTCAAGGCAATATTGTGTTGATGATGGTGGTTCATGCCACTTAAGTTTCAAGGATGAAAGGTTGGAACATGGGCAATCATTTCCTGGAGATGGTAATGGTAATATTTCTGTTGGCAAGCTGTATTGGAACATGAAATTTAAGGTTGCTACCTCCGCTGCTCAAGCAACGGCTGAGTTTGGAGAACATGCAAGCCTAGGTACCAGAGCTGTTGTAGAAATTTCAAGGCAATATTGTGTTGATGATAGTGGTTCATACCACTTAGTTTTCAAGCATGAAAGGTTGGAACATAGGCAATCATTTCCTTGAGATGGTAATGGTAAGTTTTCTATTGGCAGGCAGAATTGGAACATTAAATTTAAGGATGCTACCTCTGCTGCTCAAGCAACGGATGAGTTTGGAGAACATGCAAGCCTAGCTGCCCCAGCTGTTGGAGAACTTTCAATGCAATATTGTGTTGATGATGGTGGTTCATGCCACTTAGGTTTCACAGATGAAAGGGGGTGAACATGGGCAAGCATTTCCTGGAGATGGTAATGGTAATTGTTCTGTTGGCAAGCAGTATTGAAACATGAAATTTAAGGTTGCTACCTCCGCTGCTCAAGAAATGGCTGAGTTTGGAGAATATGCAAGCCTAGGTGCCAGAGCTATTGTAGAACTTTCAAGGCAATATTGTGTTGATGAAGGTGGTTCATACCACTTAGTTTTCAAGCATGAAAGGTTGGAACATGGGCAATCATTTCCTTGAGATGGTAATGGTAAGTTTTCTATTGGCAGGCAGAATTAGAACATTAAATTTAAGGATGCTACCTCTGCTGCTCAAGCAACGACTGAGTTTGGAGAACATGCAAGCCTAGCTGCCCCAGCTGTTGGAGAACTTTCAATGCAATATTGTGTTGATGATGGTGGTTTATGCCACTTAAGTTTCACGGATGAAAGGGGGTGAACATGGGCAAGCATTTCCTGGAGATGGTAATGGTAATTGTTCTATTGGCAAGCAGTATTGAAACATGAAATTTAAGGTTGCTACCTCCGCTGCTCAAGCAACGGCTGAGTTTGGAGAACATGCAAGCCTAGGTACCAGAGCTGTTGTAGATATTTCAAGGAAATATTGTGTTGATGATAGTGGTTCATACCACTTAGTTTTCAAGCATGAAAGATTGGAACATGGGCAATCATTTCCTTGAGATGGTAATGGTAAGTTTTCTATTGGCAGGCAGAATTAGAACATTAAATTTAAGGATGCTACCTCTGCTGCTCAAGCAACGACTGAGTTTGGAGAACATGCAAGCCTAGCTGCCCCAGCTGTTGGAGAACTTTCAATGCAATATTGTGTTGATGATGGTGGTTCATGCCACTTAAGTTTCACGGATGAAAGGGGGTGAACATGGGCAAGCATTTCCTGGAGATGGTAATGGTAATTGTTCTGTTGGCAAGCAGTATTGAAACATGAAATTTAAGGTTGCTACCTCCGCTGCTCAAGCAACGGCTGAGTTTGGAGAACATGCAAGCCTAGGTACCAGAGCTGTTGTAGATATTTCAAGGAAATATTGTGTTGATGATAGTGGTTCATACCACTTAGTTTTCAAGCATGAAAGATTGGAACATGGGCAATCATTTCCTTGAGATGGTAATGGTAAGTATTCTATTGGCAGCCAGAATTGGAACATTAAATTTAAGGATGCTACCTTTGCTGCTCAAGGAGCGACTGAGTTTGAAGAACATGCAAGCCTAGCTGCCAGAGCTATTGTAGAACTTTCAAGGCAATATTGTGTTGATGATGGTGGTTTATGCCACTTAGGTTTCAAGGATGAAAAGTTGGAACATGGGCAAGCATTTCATGGAGATGGTAATGGTAATTGTTCTGTTGGCAAGCAGTATTGGAACATGAAATTTAAGGTTGCTACCTCTGCTGCTCAAGCAACGGCTGAGTTTGGAGAACATGCAAGCCTAGGTGCCAGAGCTGTTGTAGAACTTTCAAGGCAATATTGTGTTGATGATGGTGCTTCATACCACTTAGTTTTCAAGGATGAAAGGTTAGAACATGGGCAATCATTTCATTGAGATGGTAATGGTAATTTTTCTGTTGGCAGGCAGTCTTGGAACATGAATTTTAAGGATGCTACCTCTGCTGTTCAAGAAGCGGCTGAGTTTGGAGAACATGCAAGCCTAGCTGCCAGAGCTATTTTAGAACTTTCAAGGAAATATTGTGTTTATGATGGTGGTTCATGCCACTTAGGTTTCAAGGATAAAAGGTTGGAATATGGGCAATCATTTCCTTGAGATGGTAATGGTAATTTTTTTGTTGGCAGGCAGAATTGGAACATGAAATTTAAGGCTGCCACCTCGGCTGCTCAAGCAACGGCTGAGTTTGGAGAACATGCAAGCCTAGCTGCCCCAGCTGTTGGAGAACTTTCAAGGCAATATTGTGTTGATGATGGTGGTTCATGCCACTTAGATTTCAAGGATGAAAGGTTGGAACATTGGCAAGCATTTCCTAGAGATGGTAATGGTAATTATTCTATTGGCAGGCAGAATTGGAACATGAAATTTAAGGATGCTACCTCTGTTGCTCAAGTAGCGACTGAGTTTGCAGAACATGCAAGCCTAGCTGCTAGAGCTGTTGTAGAACTTTCAAGGCAATATTGTGTTGATGATGGTGGTTCATGCCACTTAAGTTTCAAGGATGAAAGGTTGGAACATGGGCAATCATTTCCTGGAGATGGTAATGGTAATATTTCTGTTGGCAAGCTATATTGGAACATGAAATTTAAGGTTGCTACCTCTGCTGCTCAAGCAACGGCTGAGTTTGGAGAACATGCAAGCCTAGGTACCAGAGCTGTTGTAGAAATTTCAAGGCAATATTGTGTTGATGATAGTGGTTCATACCACTTAGTTTTCAAGCATGAAAGGTTGGAACATGGGCAATCATTTCCTTGAGATGGTAATGGTAAGTTTTCTATTGGCAGGCAGAATTGGAACATTAAATTTAAGGATGCTACCTCTGCTGCTCAAGCAACGGATTAGTTTGGAGAACATGCAAGCCTAGCTGCCCCAGCTGTTGGAGAACTTTCAATGCAATATTGTTATGATGATGGTGGTTCATGCCACTTAGGTTTCACAGATGAAAGGGGGTGAACATGGGCAAGCATTTCCTGGAGATGGTAATGGTAATTGTTCTGTTGGCAAGCAGTATTGAAACATGAAATTTAAGGTTGCTACCTCTGCTGCTCAAGCAACGGCTGATATTGGAGAACATGCAAGCCTAGGTGCCAGAGCTGTTGTAGAACTTTCAAGGCAATATTGTGTTGATGATGGTGCTTCATACCACTTAGTTTTCAAGGATGAAAGGTTAGAACATGGGCAATCATTTCATTAAGATGGTAATGGTAATTTTTCCGTTGGCAGGCAGTATTGGAACATGAATTTTAAGGATGCTACCTCTGCTGTTCAAGAAGCGGCTGAGTTTGGAGAACATGCAAGCCTAGCTGCCAGAGCTATTTTAGAACTTTCAAGGAAATATTGTGTTGATGATGGTGGTTCATGCCACTTAGGTTTCAAGGATAAAAGGTTGGAATATGGGCAATCATTTCCTTGAGATGGTAATGGTAATTTTTTTGTTGGCAGGCAGAATTGGAACATGAAATTTAAGGATGCCACCTCGGCTGCTCAAGCAACGGCTGAGTTTGGAGAACATGCAAGCCTAGCTGCCCCAGCTGTTGGAGAACTTTCAAGGCAATATTGTGTTGATGATGGTGGTTCATGCCACTTAGATTTCAAGGATGAAAGGTTGGAACATTGGCAAGCATTTCCTAGAGATGGTAATGGTAATTATTCTATTGGCAGGCAGAATTGGAACATGAAATTTAAGGATGCTACCTCTGTTGCTCAAGTAGCGACTGAGTTTGCAGAACATGCAAGCCTAGCTGCTAGAGCTGTTGTAGAACTTTCAAGGCAATATTGTGTTGATGATGGTGGTTCATGCCACTTAAGTTTCAAGGATGAAAGGTTGGAACATGGGCAATCATTTCTTGGAGATGGTAATGGTAATATTTCTGTTGGCAAGCTGTATTGGAACATGAAATTTAAGGTTGCTACCTCTGCTGCTCAAGCAACGGCTGAATTTGGAGAACATGCAAGCCTAGGTACCAGAGCTGTTGTAGAAATCTCAAGGCAATATTGTGGTGATGATAGTGGTTCATACCACTTAGTTTTCAAGCATGAAAGGTTGGAACATAGGCAATCATTTCCTTGAGATGGTAATGGTAAGTTTTCTATTGGCAGGCAGAATTGGAACATTAAATTTAAGGATGCTACCTCTGCTGCTCAAGCAACGGATGAGTTTGGAGAACATGCAAGCCTAGCTGCCCCAGCTGTTGGAGAACTTTCAATGCAATATTGTGTTGATGATGGTGGTTCATGCCACTTAGGTTTCACAGATGAAAGGGGGTGAACATGGGCAAGCATTTCCTGGAGATGGTAATGGTAATTGTTCTGTTGGCAAGCAGTATTGAAACATGAAATTTAAGGTTGCTACCTCCGCTGCTCAAGTAATGGCTGAGTTTGGAGAACATGCAAGCCTAGGTGCCAGAGCTATTGTAGAACTTTCAAGGCAATATTGTGTTGATGATGGTGGTTCATACCACTTAGTTTTCAAGCATGAAAGGTTGGAACATGGGCAATCATTTCCTTGAGATGGTAATGGTAAGTTTTCTATTGGCAGGCAGAATTAGAACATTAAATTTAAGGATGCTACCTCTGCTGCTCAAGTAACGACTGAGTTTGGAGAACATGCAAGCCTAGCTGCCCCAGCTGTTGGAGAACTCTCAATGCAATATTGTGTTGATGATGGTGGTTCATGCCACTTAAGTTTCATGGATGAAAGGGGGTGAACATGGGCAAGCATTTCCTGGAGATGGTAATGGTAATTGTTCTGTTGGCAAGCAGTATTG
Source organism: Nicotiana tabacum (assembly GCF_000715075.1). Lineage (NCBI taxonomy): Eukaryota > Viridiplantae > Streptophyta > Magnoliopsida > Solanales > Solanaceae > Nicotiana > Nicotiana tabacum. The sequence continues at coordinate 41,966,029 of NC_134083.1, read as the reverse complement.
AAACATGAAATTTAAGGTTGCTACCTCCGCTGCTCAAGCAACGGCTGAGTTTGGAGAACATGCAAGCCTAGGTGCCAGAGCTATTGTAGAACTTTAAAGGCAATATTGTGTTGATGATGGTGGTTCATACCACTTAGTTTTCAAGAATGAAAGGTTGGAACATGGGCAATCATTTCCTTGAGATGGTAATGGTAAGTTTTCTATTGGCAGGCAGAATTAGAACATTAAATTTAAGGATGATACCTCTGCTGCTCAAGCAACGACTGAGTTTGGAGAACATGCAAGCCTAGCTGCCCCAGCTGTTGGAGAACTTTCAATGCAATATTGTGTTGATGATGGTGGTTCATGCCACTTAAGTTTCACGGATGAAAGGGGGTGAACATGGGCAAGCATTTCCTAGAGATGGTAATGGTAATTGTTCTGTTGGCAAGCAGTATTGAAACATGAAATTTAAGGTTGCTACCTCCGCTGCTCAAGCAACGGCTGAGTTTGGAGAACATACAAGCCTAGGTGCCAGAGCTATTGTAGAACTTTAAAGGCAATATTGTGTTGATGATGGTGGTTCATACCACTTAGTTTTCAAGGATGAAAGGTTGGAACATGGGCAATCATTTCCTTGAGATGGTAATGGTAAGTTTTCAATTGGCAGGCAGAATTGGAACATTAAATTTAAGGATGGTACCTCTGCTGCTCAAGGAGCGACTGAGTTTGAAGAACATGCAAGCCTAGCTGCCAGAGCTGTTGGAGAACTTTCAAGGCAATATTGTGTTGATGATGGTGGTTCATGCCACTTAGATTTCAAGGATGAAAGGTTGGAACATTGGCAAGCATTTCCTAGAGATGGTAATGGTAATTATTCTATTGGCAGGCAGAATTGGAACATGAAATTTAAGGATGCTACCTCCGTTGCTCAAGTAGCGACTGAGTTTGCAGAACATGCAAGCCTAGCTGCTAGAGCTGTTATAGAACTTTCAAGGCAATATTGTGTTGATGATGGTGGTTCATGCCACTTAGGTTTCAAGGATGAAAGGTTGGAACATGGGCAATCATTTCCTGGAGATGGTAATGGTAATATTTCTGTTGGCAAGCTGTATTGGAACATGAAATTTAAGGTTGCTACCTCTGCTGCTCAAGCAACGGCTGAGTTTGGAGAACATGCAAGCCTAGGTACCAGAGCTGTTGTAGAAATTTCAAGGCAATATTGTGTTGATGATAGTGGTTCATACCACTTAGTTTTCAAGCATGAAAGGTTGGAACATAGGCAATCATTTCCTTGAGATGGTAATGGTAAGTTTTCTATTGGCAGGCAGAATTGGAACATTAAATTTAAGGATGCTACCTCTGCTGCTCAAGCAACGGATGAGTTTGGAGAACATGCAAGCCTAGCTGCCCCTGCTGTTGGAGAACTTTCAATGCAATATTGTTATGATGATGGTGGTTCATGCCACTTAGGTTTCACAGATGAAAGGGGGTGAACATGGGCAAGCATTTCCTGGAGATGGTAATGGTAATTGTTCTGTTGGCAAGCAGTATTGAAACATGAAATTTAAGGTTGCTACCTCTGCTGCTCAAGCAACGGCTGAGTTTGGAGAACATGCAAGCCTAGGTGCCAGAGCTATTGTAGAACTTTCAAGGCAATATTGTGTTGATGATGGTGGTTCATACCACTTAGTTTTCAAGGATGAAAGGTTGGAACATGGGCAATCATTTCCTTGAGATGGTAATGGTAAGTTTTCTATTGGCAGGCAGAATTGGAACATTAAATTTAAGGATGCTACCTCTGCTGCTCAAGGAGCGACTGAGTTTGAAGAACATGCAAGCCTAGCTGCCAGAGCTATTGTAGAACTTTCAAGGCAATATTGTGTTGATGATGGTGGTTCATGCCACTTAGGTTTCAAGGATGAAAGGTTGGAACATGGGCAAGCATTTCCTGGAGATGGTAATGGTAATTGTTCTGTTGGCAAGCAGTATTGGAACATGAAATTTAAGGTTGCTACCTCTGCTGCTCAAGCAACGGCTGAGTTTGGAGAACATGCAAGCCTAGGTGCCAGAGCTGTTGTAGAACTTTCAAGGCAATATTGTGTTGATGATGGTGCTTCATACCACTTAGTTTTCAAGGATGAAAGGTTAGAACATGGGCAATCATTTCATTGAGATGGTAATGGTAATTTTTCTGTAGGCAGGCAGTATTGGAACATGAATTTTAAGGATGCTACCTCTGCTGTTCAAGAAGCGGCTGAGTTTGGAGAACATGCAAGCCTAGCTGCCAGAGCTATTTTAGAACTTTCAAGGAAATATTGTGTTGATGATGGTGGTTCATGCCACTTAGGTTTCAAGGATAAAAGGTTGGAATATGGGCAATCATTTCCTTGAGATGGTAATGGTAATTTTTTTGTTGGCAGGCAGAATTGGAACATGAAATTTAAGGCTGCCACCTCGGCTGCTCAAGCAACGGCTGAGTTTGGAGAACATGCAAGCCTAGCTGCCCCAGCTGTTGGAGAACTTTCAAGGCAATATTGTGTTGATGATGGTGGTTCATGCCACTTAGATTTCAAGGATGAAAGGTTGGAACATTGGCAAGCATTTCCTAGAGATGGTAATGGTAATTATTCTATTGGCAGGCAGAATTGGAACATGAAATTTAAGGATGCTACCTCTGTTGCTCAAGTAGCGACTGAGTTTGCAGAACATGCAAGCCTAGCTGCTAGAGCTGTTGTAGAACTTTCAAGGCAATATTGTGTTGATGATGGTGGTTCATGCCACTTAAGTTTCAAGGATGAAAGGTTGGAACATGGGCAATCATTTCCTGGAGATGGTAATGGTAATATTTCTGTTGGCAAGCTATATTGGAACATGAAATTTAAGGTTGCTACCTCTGCTGCTCAAGCAACGGCTGAGTTTGGAGAACATGCAAGCCTAGGTACCAGAGCTGTTGTAGAAATTTCAAGGCAATATTGTGTTGATGATAGTGGTTCATACCACTTAGTTTTCAAGCATGAAAGGTTGGAACATGGGCAATCATTTCCTTGAGATGGTAATGGTAAGTTTTCTATTGGCAGGCAGAATTGGAACATTAAATTTAAGGATGCTACCTCTGCTGCTCAAGCAACGGATTAGTTTGGAGAACATGCAAGCCTAGCTGCCCCAGCTGTTGGAGAACTTTCAATGCAATATTGTTATGATGATGGTGGTTCATGCCACTTAGGTTTCACAGATGAAAGGGGGTGAACATGGGCAAGCATTTCCTGGAGATGGTAATGGTAATTGTTCTGTTGGCAAGCAGTATTGAAACATGAAATTTAAGGTTGCTACCTCTGCTGCTCAAGCAACGGCTGAGTTTGGAGAACATGCAAGCCTAGGTGCCAGAGCTGTTGTAGAACTTTCAAGGCAATATTGTGTTGATGATGGTGCTTCATACCACTTAGTTTTCAAGGATGAAAGGTTAGAACATGGGCAATCATTTCATTAAGATGGTAATGGTAATTTTTCCGTTGGCAGGCAGTATTGGAACATGAATTTTAAGGATGCTACCTCTGCTGTTCAAGAAGCGGCTGAGTTTGGAGAACATGCAAGCCTAGCTGCCAGAGCTATTTTAGAACTTTCAAGGAAATATTGTGTTGATGATGGTGGTTCATGCCACTTAGGTTTCAAGGATAAAAGGTTGGAATATGGGCAATCATTTCCTTGAGATGGTAATGGTAATTTTTTTGTTGGCAGGCAGAATTGGAACATGAAATTTAAGGATGCCACCTCGGCTGCTCAAGCAACGGCTGAGTTTGGAGAACATGCAAGCCTAGCTGCCCCAGCTGTTGGAGAACTTTCAAGGCAATATTGTGTTGATGATGGTGGTTCATGCCACTTAGATTTCAAGGATGAAAGGTTGGAACATTGGCAAGCATTTCCTAGAGATGGTAATGGTAATTATTCTATTGGCAGGCAGAATTGGAACATGAAATTTAAGGATGCTACCTCTGTTGCTCAAGTAGCGACTGAGTTTGCAGAACATGCAAGCCTAGCTGCTAGAGCTGTTGTAGAACTTTCAAGGCAATATTGTGTTGATGATGGTGGTTCATGCCACTTAAGTTTCAAGGATGAAAGGTTGGAACATGGGCAATCATTTCCTGGAGATGGTAATGGTAATATTTCTGTTGGCAAGCTATATTGGAACATGAAATTTAAGGTTGCTACCTCTGCTGCTCAAGCAACGGCTGAGTTTGGAGAACATGCAAGCCTAGGTACTAGAGCTGTTGTAGAAATTTCAAGGCAATATTGTGGTGATGATAGTGGTTCATACCACTTAGTTTTCAAGCATGAAAGGTTGGAACATAGGCAATCATTTCCTTGAGATGGTAATGGTAAGTTTTCTATTGGCAGGCAGAATTGGAACATTAAATTTAAGGATGCTACCTCTGCTGCTCAAGCAACGGATGAGTTTGGAGAACATGCAAGCCTAGCTGCCCCAGCTGTTGGAGAACTTTCAATGCAATATTGTGTTGATGATGGTGGTTCATGCCACTTAGGTTTCACAGATGAAAGGGGGTGAACATGGGCAAGCATTTCCTGGAGATGGTAATGGTAATTGTTCTGTTGGCAAGCAGTATTGAAACATGAAATTTAAGGTTGCTACCTCCGCTGCTCAAGCAACGGCTGAGTTTGGAGAACATGCAAGCCTAGGTGCCAGAGCTATTGTAGAACTTTCAAGGCAATATTGTGTTGATGATGGTGGTTCATACCACTTAGTTTTCAAGCATGAAAGGTTGGAACATGGGCAATCATTTCCTTGAGATGGTAATGGTAAGTTTTCTATTGGCAGGCAGAATTAGAACATTAAATTTAAGGATGCTACCTCTGCTGCTCAAGCAACGACTGAGTTTGGAGAACATGCAAGCCTAGCTGCCCCAGCTGTTGGAGAACTTTCAATGCAATATTGTGTTGATGATGGTGGTTCATGCCACTTAAGTTTCACGGATGAAAGGGGGTGAACATGGGCAAGCATTTCCTGGAGATGGTAATGGTAATTGTTCTGTTGGCAAGCAGTATTGAAACATGAAATTTAAGGTTGCTACCTCCGCTGCTCAAGCAACGGCTGAGTTTGGAGAACATGCAAGCCTAGGTGCCAGAGCTGTTGTAGAACTTTCAAGGCAATATTGTGTTGATGATGGTGCTTCATACCACTTAGTTTTCAAGGATGAAAGGTTAGAACATGGGCAATCATTTCCTTGAGATGGTAATGGTAATTTTTCTGTTGGCAGGCAGTATTGGAACATGAAATTTAAGGATGCTACCTCTGCTGTTCAAGAAGCGGCTGAGTTTGGAGAACATGCAAACCTAGCTGCCAGAGCTATTTTAGAACTTTCAAGGAAATATTGTGTTGATGATGGTGGTTCATGCCACTTAGGTTTCAAGGATAAAAGGTTGGAACATGGGCAATCATTTCCTTGAGATGGTAATGGTAATTTTTCTGTTGGCAGGCAGAATTGGAACATGAAATTTAAGGATGCTACCTCGGCTGCTCAAGCAACGGCTGAGTTTGGAGAACATGCAAGCCTAGCTGCCCCAGCTGTTGGAGAACTTTCAAGGCAATATTGTGTTGATGATGGTGGTTCATGCCACTTAGGTTTCAAGGATGAAAGGTTGGAACATTGGCAAGCATTTCCTAGAGATGGTAATGGTAATTATTCTATTGGCAGGCAGAATTGGAACATGAAATTTAAGGATGCTACCTCTGTTGCTCAAGTAGCGACTGAGTTTGCAGAACATGCAAGCCTAGCTGCTAGAGCTGTTGTAGAACTTTCAAGGCAATATTGTGTTGATGATGGTGGTTCATGCCACTTAGGTTTCAAGGATGAAAGGTTGGAACATGGGCAATCATTTCCTGGAGATGGTAATGGTAATATTTCTGGTGGCAAGCTGCGTTGGAACATGAAATTTAAGGTTGCTACCTCTGTTGCTCAAGCAACGGCTGAGTTTGGAGAACATGCAAGCCTAGGTACCAGAGCTGTTGTAGAACTTTCAAGGCAATATTGTGTTGATGACGGTGGTTCATACCACTTAGTTTTGAAGGATAAAGGTTGGAACATGTGCAATCATCTCCTTGAGATGGTAATGGTAATTTTTCTGCTGGCAGGCGGTATTGGAACATGAAATTTAAGGATGCTACCTCTGCTGCTCAAGTAGCGACTGAGTTTGCAGAACATGCAAGCCTAGCTTCTAGAGCTGTTGTAGAACTTTCAAGGCAATATTGTGTTGATGATGGTGGTTCATGCCACTTAGGTTTCAAGGATGAAATGTTGGAACATGGGCAATCATTTCCTGGAGATGGTAATGGTAATATTTCTGTTGGCAAGCTGTATTGGAACATGAAATTTAAGGTTGCTACCTCTGCTGCTCAAGCAACGGCTGAGTTTGGAGAACATGCAAGCCTAGGTGCCAGAGCTGTTGTAGAACTTTCAAGGCAATATTGTGTTGATGATGGTGGTTCATACCACTTAGTTTTCAAGCATGAAAGGTTGGAACATGGGCAATCATTTCCATGAGATGGTAATGGTAAGTTTTCTATTGGCAGGCAGAATTGGAACATTAAATTTAAGGATGCTACCTCTGCTGCTCAAGCAACGGCTGAGTTTGGAGAACATGCAAGCCTAGCTGCCCCAGCTGTTGGAGAACTTTCAAGGCAATATTGTGTTGATGATGGTGGTTCATGCCACTTAGGTTTCAAGGATGAAAGGTTGGAACATGGGCAAGCATTTCCTGGAGATGGTAATGGTAATTGTTCTGTTGGCAAGCAGTATTGAAATATGAAATTTAAGGTTGCTACCTCTGCTGCTCAAGCAACGGCTGAGTTTGGAGAACATGCAAGCCTAGGCGCCAGAGCTATTGTAGAACTTTCAAGGCAATATTGTGTTGATGATGGTGGTTCATACCACTTAGTTTTCAAGGATGAAAGGTTGGAACATGGGCAATCATTTCCTTGAGATGGTAATGGTAATTTTTCAGTTGGCAGGCAGTATTGGAACATGAAATTTAAGGATGCTACCTCTGCTGCTCAAGAAGCGGCTGAGTTTGGAGAACATGCAAGCCTAGCTGCCAGAGCTGTTTTAGAACTTTCAAGGCAATATTATGTTGATGATGGTAGTTCATGCCACTTAGGTTTCAAGGATAAAAGGTTGGAACATGGGCAATCATTTCCTTGAGATGGTAATGGTAATATTTCTGTTGGCAGGCAGAATTGGAACATGAAATTTAAGGATGCTACCTCTCCTGCTCAAGCAACGGCTGAGTTTGGAGAACATGCAAGCCTAGCTGCCCCAGCTATTGGAGAACTTTCAAGGCAATATTGTGTTGATGATGGTGGTTCCTGCCACTTAGGTTTCAAGGATGAAAGGTTGGAACATTGGCAAGCATTTCCTAGAGATGGTAATGGTAATTTTTCTATTGGCAGGCAGAATTGGAACATGAAATTTAAGGATGCTACCTCTGCTGCTCAAGTAGCGACTGAGTTTGCAGAACATGCAAGCCTAGCTGCTAGAGCTGTTGTAGAACTTTCAAGGCAATATTGTGTTGATGATGGTGGTTCATGCCACTTAGGTTTCAAGGATGAAAGGTTGGAACATGGGCAATCATTTCCTGGAGATGGTAATGGTAATATTTCTGTTGGCAAGCTGTATTGGAACATGAAATTTAAGGTTGCTACCTCTGCTGCTCAAGCAACGGCTGAGTTTGGAGAACATGCAAGCCTAGGTGCCAGAGCTGTTGTAGAACTTTCAAGGCAATATTGTGTTGATGATGGTGGTTCATACCACTTAGTTTTGAAGGATGAAAGGTTGGAACATGTGCAATAATTTCCTTGAGATGGTAATGGTAATTTTCTGCTGGCAGGCAGTATTGGAACATGAAATTTAAGGATGCTACCTCTGCTTCTCAAGAAGCGGCTGAGTTTGGAGAACATGCAAGCCTAGCTGCCAGAGCTATTTTAGAACTTTCAAGGCAATATTGTGTTGATGATGGTGGTTCATGTCACTTAGGTTTCAAGGATAAAAGGTTGGAACATGGGCAATCATTTCCTTGAGATGGTAATGGTAATTTTTCTGTTGGCAGGCAGAATTGGAACATGAAATTTAAGGATGCTACCTCTGCTGCTCAAGCAACGGCTGAGTTTGGAGAACATGCAAGCCTAGCTGCCCCAGCTGTTGGAGAACTTTCAAGGCAATATTGTGTTGATGATGGTGGTTCATGCCACTTAGGTTTCAAGGATGAAATGTTGGAACATTGGCAAGCATTTCCTGGAGATGGTAATGGTAATTTTTCTATTGGCAGGCAGAATTGGAACATGAAATTTAAGGATGCTACCTCTGCTGCTCAAGTAGCGACTGAGTTTGCAGAACATGCAAGCCTAGCTGCTAGAGCTGTTGTAGAACTTTCAAGGCAATATTGTGTTGATGATGGTGGTTCATGCCACTTAGGTTTCAAGGATCAAACGCTGGAACATAGGCAATCATTTCCTTGAGATGGTAATGGTAATTTTTCTGTTGGTAGGAAGAATTGGAACATGAAATTTATGGATGCTACCTCTGCTGCTCAAGCAGCGACTGAGTTTGGAGAACATGCAAGCCTAGCTGCCCCAGCTGTTGGAGAACTTTCAAGGCAATATTTTGTTGATGATGGTGGTTCATGCCACTTAGGTTTCAAGGATGAAAGGTTGGAATATTGGCAAGCATTTCCTGGAGATGGTAATGGTAATTTTTCTATTGGCAGGCAGAATTGGAACATGAAATTTAAGGATGCTACCTCTGCTGCTCAAGTAGCGACTGAGTTTGCAGAACATGCAAGCCTAGATGCTAGAGCTGTTGTAGAAATTTCAAGGCAATATTGTGTTGATGATGGTGGTTCATGCCACTTAGTTTTCAAGGATGAAAGTTGGAACATGGGCAATCATTTCCTTGAGATGGTAATGCTAATTTTTATGTTGGCAGTCAGTACTGGAACATGAAATTTAAGGATGCTACCTCTGCTGCTCAAGCAGCGGCCGAGTTTGGAGAACATGCAAGCCAAGCTGCCCCAGCCGTTGCAGAACTTTCAAGGCAATATTGTGTAGATGATGGTGGTTCATGCCACTTAGGTTTAAATGATGAAAGGTTGGAACATTGGCAAGCATTTCCTGGAGATGGTAATGGTATGTTTTCTATTGGCAGGCAGAATTAGAACATTAAATTTAAGGATGCTACCTCTGCTGCTCAAAGAGCGACTGAGTTTGAAGAACATGCAAGCCTTGCTGCCAGAGCTATTGTAGAACTTTCAAGGCAATATATTGTTGATGATGGTGGTTCATGCCACTTAGGTTTAAAGGATGAAAGGTTGGAACATGGGTAAGCATTTCCTGGAGATGGTAATGGTAATTTTTCTGTTGGCAAGCAGTATTGGAACATGAAATTTAAGGTTGCTACCTCTGCTGCTCAAGCAACGGCTGAGTTTGGAGAACATGCAAGCCTAGGTGCCAGAGCTGTTGTAGAACTTTCAAGGCAATATAGTGTTGATGATGGTGGTTCATACCACTTAGTTTTCAAGGATGAAAGGTTGGAACATGGGCAATCATTTCCTTGAAATGGTAATGGTAATTTTTCTGTTGGCAGGCAGTATTGGAACATGAAATTTAAGGATGCTACCTCTGTTGCTCAAGCAACGGCTGAGTTTGGAGAACATGCAAGCCTAGCTGCCAGAGCTGTTTTAGAACTTTCAAGGCAATATTGTGTTGATGATGGTAGTTCATGCCACTTAGGTTTCAAGGATAAAAGGTTGGAACATGGGCAATCATTTCCTTGAGATGGTAATGGTAATATTTCTGTTGGCAGGCAGAATTGGAACATGAAATTTAAGGATGCTACCTCTCCTGCTCAAGCAACGGCAGAGTTTGGAGAACATGCAAGCCTAGCTGCCCCAGCTATTGGAGAACTTTCAAGGCAATATTGTGTTGATGATGGTGGTTCCTGCCACTTAGGTTTCAAGGATGAAAGGTTGGAACATTGGCAAGCATTTCCTAGAGATGGTAATGGTAAGTTTTCTATTGGCAGGCAGAATTGGAACATTAAATTTAAGGATGCTACCTCTGCTGCTCAAGCAACGGCTGAGTTTGGAGAACATGCAAGCCTAGCTGCCCCAGCTGTTGGAGAACTTTCAAGGCAATATTGTGTTGATGATGGTGGTTCATGCCACTTAGGTTTCAAGGTTGAAAGGTTGGAACATGGGCAAGCATTTCCTGGAGATGGTAATGGTAATTGTTCTGTTGGCAAGCAGTATTGAAATATGAAATTTAAGGTTGCTACCTCTGCTGCTCAAGCAACGGCTGAGTTTGGAGAACATGCAAGCCTAGGCGCCAGAGCTATTGTAGAACTTTCAAGGCAATATTGTGTTGATGATGGTGGTTCATACCACTTAGTTTTCAAGGATGAAAGGTTGGAACATGGGCAATCATTTCCTTGAGATGGTAATGGTAATTTTTCAGTTGGCAGGCAGTATTGGAACATGAAATTTTGGGATGCTACCTCTGCTGCTCAAGTAGCGGCTGAGTTTACAGAACATGCAACCCTCGCTGCCAGAGCTGTTGTAGAACTTTCAAGGCAATATAGTGTTGATGATGGTGGTTTATGCCACTTAGGTTTCAAAGATGAAAGGTTGGAACATGGGAAATAATATCCTGGAGATGGTAAATTTTCTATTGGAAGGCAGAATTGGAACATGAAATTTAAGGATGCTACCTCTGCTGCTCAAGAAGCGGCTGAGTTTGGAGAACATGCAAGCCTAGCTGCCAGAGCTGTTTTAGAACTTTCAAGGCAATATTATGTTGATGATGGTAGTTCATGCCACTTAGGTTTCAAGGATAAAAGGTTGGAACATGGGCAATCATTTCCTTGAGATGGTAATGGTAATATTTCTGTTGGCAGGCAGAATTGGAACATGAAATTTAAGGATGCTACCTCTCCTGCTCAAGCAACGGCAGAGTTTGGAGAACATGCAAGCCTAGCTGCCCCAGCTATTGGAGAACTTTCAAGGCAATATTGTGTTGATGATGGTGGTTCCTGCCACTTAGGTTTCAAGGATGAAAGGTTGGAACATTGGCAAGCATTTCCTAGAGATGGTAATGGTAATTTTTCTATTGGCAGGCAGAATTGGAACATGAAATTTAAGGATGCTACCTCTGCTGCTCAAGTAGCGACTGAGTTTGCAGAACATGCAAGCCTAGCTGCTAGAGCTGTTGTAGAACTTTCAAGGCAATATTGTGTTGATGATGGTGGTTCATGCCACTTAGGTTTCAAGGATGAAAGGTTGGAACATGGGCAATCATTTCCTGGAGATGGTAATGGTAATATTTCTGTTGGCAAGCTGTATTGGAACATGAAATTTAAGGTTGCTACCTCTGCTGCTCAAGCAACGGCTGAGTTTGGAGAACATGCAAGCCTAGGTGCCAGAGCTGTTGTAGAACTTTCAAGGCAATATTGTGTTGATGATGGTGGTTCATACCACTTAGTTTTGAAGGATGAAAGGTTGGAACATGTGCAATAATTTCCTTGAGATGGTAATGGTAATTTTCTGCTGGCAGGCAGTATTGGAACATGAAATTTAAGGATGCTACCTCTGCTTCTCAAGAAGCGGCTGAGTTTGGAGAACATGCAAGCCTAGCTGCCAGAGCTATTTTAGAACTTTCAAGGCAATATTGTGTTGATGATGGTGGTTCATGTCACTTAGGTTTCAAGGATAAAAGGTTGGAACATGGGCAATCATTTCCTTGAGATGGTAATGGTAATTTTTCTGTTGGCAGGCAGAATTGGAACATGAAATTTAAGGATGCTACCTCTGCTGCTCAAGCAACGGCTGAGTTTGGAGAACATGCAAGCCTAGCTGCCCCAGCTGTTGGAGAACTTTCAAGGCAATATTGTGTTGATGATGGTGGTTCATGCCACTTAGGTTTCAAGGATGAAAGGTTGGAACATTGGCAAGCATTTCCTGGAGATGGTAATGGTAATTTTTCTATTGGCAGGCAGAATTGGAACATGAAATTTAAGGATGCTACCTCTGCTGCTCAAGTAGCGACTGAGTTTGCAGAACATGCAAGCCTAGCTGCTAGAGCTGTTGTAGAACTTTCAAGGCAATATTGTGTTGATGATGGTGGTTCATGCCACTTAGGTTTCAAGGATCAAACGCTGGAACATAGGCAATCATTTCCTTGAGATGGTAATGGTAATTTTTCTGTTGGTAGGAAGAATTGGAACATGAAATTTATGGATGCTACCTCTGCTGCTCAAGCAGCGACTGAGTTTGGAGAACATGCAAGCCTAGCTGCCCCAGCTGTTGGAGAACTTTCAAGGCAATATTTTGTTGATGATGGTGGTTCATGCCACTTAGGTTTCAAGGATGAAAGGTTGGAATATTGGCAAGCATTTCCTGGAGATGGTAATGGTAATTTTTCTATTGGCAGGCAGAATTGGAACATGAAATTTAAGGATGCTACCTCTGCTGCTCAAGTAGCGACTGAGTTTGCAGAACATGCGAGCCTAGATGCTAGAGCTGTTGTAGAAATTTCAAGGCAATATTGTGTTGATGATGGTGGTTCATGCCACTTAGTTTTCAAGGATGAAAGTTGGAACATGGGCAATCATTTCCTTGAGATGGTAATGCTAATTTTTATGTTGGCAGTCAGTATTGGAACATGAAATTTAAGGATGCTACCTCTGCTGCTCAAGCAGCGGCCGAGTTTGGAGAACATGCAAGCCAAGCTGCCCCAGCCGTTGCAGAACTTTCAAGGCAATATTGTGTAGATGATGGTGGTTCATGCCACTTAGGTTTAAATGATGAAAGGTTGGAACATTGGCAAGCATTTCCTGGAGATGGTAATGGTATGTTTTCTATTGGCAGGCAGAATTAGAACATTAAATTTAAGGATGCTACCTCTGCTGCTCAAAGAGCGACTGAGTTTGAAGAACATGCAAGCCTTGCTGCCAGAGCTATTGTAGAACTTTCAAGGCAATATTGTGTTGATGATGGTGGTTCATGCCACTTAGGTTTAAAGGATGAAAGGTTGGAACATGGGTAAGCATTTCCTGGAGATGGTAATGGTAATTTTTCTGTTGGCAAGCAGTATTGGAACATGAAATTTAAGGTTGCTACCTCTGCTGCTCAAGCAACGGCTGAGTTTGGAGAACATGCAAGCCTAGGTGCCAGAGCTGTTGTAGAACTTTCAAGGCAATATAGTGTTGATGATGGTGGTTCATACCACTTAGTTTTCAAGGATGAAAGGTTGGAACATGGGCAATCATTTCCTTGAAATGGTAATGGTAATTTTTCTGTTGGCAGGCAGTATTGGAACATGAAATTTAAGGATGCTACCTCTGTTGCTCAAGCAACGGCTGAGTTTGGAGAACATGCAAGCCTAGCTGCCAGAGCTGTTTTAGAACTTTCAAGGCAATATTGTGTTGATGATGGTAGTTCATGCCACTTAGGTTTCAAGGATAAAAGGTTGGAACATGGGCAATCATTTCCTTGAGATGGTAATGGTAATATTTCTGTTGGCAGGCAGAATTGGAACATGAAATTTAAGGATGCTACCTCTGCTGCTCAAGCAACGGCTGAGTTTGGAGAACATGCAAGCCTAGCTGCACCAGCTATTGGAGAACTTTCAAGGCAATATTGTGTTGATGATGGTGGTTCCTGCCACTTAGGTTTCAAGGATGAAAGGTTGGAACATTGGCAAGCATTTCCTAGATATGGTAATGGTAATTTTTCTATTGGCAGGCAGTATTGGAACATGAAATTTAAGGATGCTACCTCTGTTGCTCAAGCAACGGCTGAGTTTGGAGAACATGCAAGCCTAGGTGCCAGAGCTGTTGTAGAACTTTCAAGGCAATATTGTGTTGATGATGGTGGTTCATACCACTTAGTTTTGAAGGATGAAAGGTTGGAACATGTGCAATAATTTCCTTGAGATGGTAATGGTAATTTTCTGCTGGCAGGCAGTATTGGAACATGAAATTTAAGGATGCTACCTCTGCTTCTCAAGAAGCGGCTGAGTTTGGAGAACATGCAAGCCTAGCTGCCAGAGCTATTTTAGAACTTTCAAGGCAATATTGTGTTGATTATGGTGGTTCATGTCACTTAGGTTTCAAGGATAAAAGGTTGGAACATGGGCAATCATTTCCTTGAGATGGTAATGGTAATTTTTCTGTTGGCAGGCAGAATTGGAACATGAAATTTAAGGATGCTACCTCTGCTGCTCAAGCAACGGCTGAGTTTGGAGAACATGCAAGCCTAGCTGCCCCAGCTGTTGGAGAACTTTCAAGGCAATATTGTGTTGATGATGGTGGTTCATGCCACTTAGGTTTCAAGGATGAAAGGTTGGAACATTGGCAAGCATTTCCTGGAGATGGTAATGGTAATTTTTCTATTGGCAGGCAGAATTGGAACATGAAATTTAAGGATGCTACCTCTGCTGCTCAAGTAGGGACTGAGTTTGCAGAACATGCAAGCCTAGCTGCTAGAGCTGTTGTAGAACTTTCAAGGCAATATTGTGTTGATGATGGTGGTTTATGCCACTTAGGTTTCAAGGATCAAACGCTGGAACATAGGCAATCATTTCCTTGAGATGGTAATGGTAATTTTTCTGTTGGTAGGAAGAATTGGAACATGAAATTTATGGATGCTACCTCTGCTGCTCAAGCAGCGACTGAGTTTGGAGAACATGCAAGCCTAGCTGCCCCAGCTGTTGGAGAACTTTCAAGGCAATATTGTGTTGATGATGGTGGTTCATGCCACTTAGGTTTCAAGGATGAAAGGTTGGAATATTGGCAAGCATTTCCTGGAGATGGTAATGGTAATTTTTCTATTGGCAGGCAGAATTGGAACATGAAATTTAAGGATGCTACCTCTGCTGCTCAAGTAGCGACTGAGTTTGCAGAACATGCAAGCCTAGATGCTAGAGCTGTTGTAGAACTTTCAAGGCAATATTGTGTTGATGATGGTGGTTCATGCCACTTAGTTTTCAAGGATGAAAGTTGGAACATGGGCAATCATTTCCTTGAGATGGTAATGCTAATTTTTATGTTGGCAGTCAGTATTGGAACATGAAATTTAAGGATGCTACCTCTGCTGCTCAAGCAGCGGCCGAGTTTGGAGAACATGCAAGCCAAGCTGCCCCAGCCGTTGTAGAACTTTCAAGGCAATATTGTGTAGATGATGGTGGTTCAGTCCACTTAGGTTTCAATGATGAAAGGTTGGAACATTGGCAAGCATTTCCTGGAGATGGTAATGGTATATTTTCTATTGGCAGGCAGAATTGGAACATTAAATTTAAGGATGCTACCTCTGCTGCTCAAAGAGCGACTGAGTTTGAAGAACATGAAAGCCTTGCTGCCAGAGCTATTGTAGAACTTTCAAGGCAATATTGTGTTGATGATGGTGGTTCATGCCACTTAGGTTTCAAGGATGAAAGGTTGGAACATGGGCAAGCATTTCCTGGAGATGGTAATGGTAATTTTTCTATTTGCAAATAGTATTGGAACATGAAATTTAAGGTTGCTACCTCTGTTGCTCAAGAAGCGACTGAGTTTGCAGAACATAGGCAATCATTTCCTTGAGATGGTAATGGTATTTTTTCTGTTGGCAGCCAGTATTGGAACATACAATTTAAGGATGCTACCTCTGCTGCTCAAGCAGCGACTGAGTTTGGAGAACATGCAAGCCTAGCTGCCCCAGCTGTTGGAGAACTTTCAAGGCAATATTGTGTTGATGATGGTGGTTCATGCCACTTAGGTTTCAAGGATGAAAGGTTGGAACATTTGCAAGCATTTCCTGGAGATGGTAATGGTAATTTTTCTATTGGCAGGCAGAATTGGAACATGAAATTTAAGGATGCTACCTCTGCTGCTCAGATAGCGACTGAGTTTGCAGAACATGCAAGCCTAGCTGCTAGAGCTGTTGTAGAACTTTCAAGGCAATATTGTGTTGATGATGGTGGTTCATGCCACTTAGTTTTCAAGTATGAAAGGTTGGAACATGGGCAATCATTTCCTTGCGATGGTAATGGTAATTTTTCTGTTGGCACGCAATATTGGAACATGAAATTTAAGGATGCTACCTCTGCTGCTCAAGCAACGACTGAGTTTGGAGAACATGCAAGCCAAGCTGCCCCAGCTGTTGTAGAACTTTCAAGGCAATATTATGTTGATGATGGTTGTTCATGCCACTTAGGATTCAATGATGAAAGGTTGGAACATTGGCAATCATTTCCTTGAGGTGGTAATGGTAATTTTTCTGTTGGCAGGCAGTATTGGAACATTAAATTTAAGGATGCTACCTCTGCTGCTCAAGGAGCGACTGAGTTTGAAGAACATGCAAGCCTAGCTGCCAGAGCTATTGTAGAACTTTCAATGCAATATTGTGTTGATGATGGTGGTTCATGCCACTTAGGTTTCAAGGATGAAAGGTTGGAACATGGGCAAGCATTTCCTGGAGATGGTAATGGTAATTTTTTTTGTTGGCAAGCAGTATTGGAACATGAAATTTAAGGTTGCTACCTCTGCTGGTCAAGCAACGGCTGAGTTTGGAGAACATACAAGCCTAGGTGCCAGAGCTGTTGTAAAACTTTCAAGGCAATATAGTGTTAATGATGGTGGGTCATACCACTTAGTTTTCAAGGATGAAAGGTTGGAACATTGGCAATCATTTCCTTGTGATAGTAATGCAAATTTTTGTGTTGGCAGTCAGTATTGGAACATGAAATTTAAGGATGCACCTCTGCTGCTCAAGCAGCGGCCGAGTTTGGAGAACATGCAAGCGTAGCTGCCAGAGCTATTGTAGAACTTTCAATGCAATATTGTGTTGATGATGGTGGTTCATGCCATTTAGGTTTCAAGGATAAAAGGTTGGAACATGGGCAATCATTTCCTTGAGATGGTAAGGGTAATTTTTCTCTTGGCAGGCAGAATTGGAACATGAAATTTAAGGATGCTACCTCTGCTGCTCAAGCAGCGGCTGAGTTTGCAGAACATCCAAGCCTAGCTGCCAGAGCTGTTGTAGAACATTCAAGGCAATATTGTGTTGATGATGGTGGTTTATGCCACTTAGTTTTCAAGGATGTAAAGTTGGAACATGGGCAATCATTTCCTTGAGATGGTAATGTTCATCTATCTGTTGGCAAGCAGAATTGGAACATAAAATTTAAGGATGCTACCTCTGCTGCTCAAGCAGCGGCTGAGTTTGGAGAACATGCAAGCCTAGCTGCCCCAGCTGTTGGAGAACTTTCAAGGCAATATTGTGTTGATGATGGTGGTTCATGCCACTTAGGTTTCAAGGATGAAAGGTTGGAACATTTGCAAGCATTTCCTGGAGATGGTAATGGTAATTTTTCTATTGGCAGGCAGAATTGGAACATGAAATTTAAGGATGCTACCTCTGCTGCTCAGATAGCGACTGAGTTTGCAGAACATGCAAGCCTAGCTGCTAGAGCTGTTGTAGAACTTTCAAGGCAATATTGTGTTGATGATGGTGGTTCATGCCACTTAGTTTTCAAGTATGAAAGGTTGGAACATGGGCAATCATTTCCTTGCGATGGTAATGGTAATTTTTCTGTTGGCACGCAATATTGGAACATGAAATTTAAGGATGCTACCTCTGCTGCTCAAGCAACGACTGAGTTTGGAGAACATGCAAGCCAAGCTGCCCCAGCTGTTGTAGAACTTTCAAGGCAATATTATGTTGATGATGGTTGTTCATGCCACTTAGGATTCAATGATGAAAGGTTGGAACATTGGCAATCATTTCCTTGAGGTGGTAATGGTAATTTTTCTGTTGGCAGGCAGTATTGGAACATTAAATTTAAGGATGCTACCTCTGCTGCTCAAGGAGCGACTGAGTTTGAAGAACATGCAAGCCTAGCTGCCAGAGCTATTGTAGAACTTTCAATGCAATATTGTGTTGATGATGGTGGTTCATGCCACTTAGGTTTCAAGGATGAAAGGTTGGAACATGGGCAAGCATTTCCTGGAGATGGTAATGGTAATTTTTTTTGTTGGCAAGCAGTATTGGAACATGAAATTTAAGGTTGCTACCTCTGCTGGTCAAGCAACGGCTGAGTTTGGAGAACATACAAGCCTAGGTGCCAGAGCTGTTGTAAAACTTTCAAGGCAATATAGTGTTAATGATGGTGGGTCATACCACTTAGTTTTCAAGGATGAAAGGTTGGAACATTGGCAATCATTTCCTTGTGATAGTAATGCAAATTTTTGTGTTGGCAGTCAGTATTGGAACATGAAATTTAAGGATGCACCTCTGCTGCTCAAGCAGCGGCCGAGTTTGGAGAACATGCAAGCGTAGCTGCCAGAGCTATTGTAGAACTTTCAATGCAATATTGTGTTGATGATGGTGGTTCATGCCATTTAGGTTTCAAGGATAAAAGGTTGGAACATGGGCAATCATTTCCTTGAGATGGTAAGGGTAATTTTTCTCTTGGCAGGCAGAATTGGAACATGAAATTTAAGGATGCTACCTCTGCTGCTCAAGCAACGGCTGAGTTTGCAGAACATCCAAGCCTAGCTGCCAGAGCTGTTGTAGAACATTCAAGGCAATATTGTGTTGATGATGGTGGTTTATGCCACTTAGTTTTCAAGGATGTAAAGTTGGAACATGGGCAATCATTTCCTTGAGATGGTAATGGTAATTGTTCTGTTGGCAGGCAGTATTAGAACATGAAATTTAAGGATGCTACCTCTGCTGCTCAAGCAGCAGCTGAGTTCGGAGAACATGCAAGCCTAGCTGCCCGACCTGTTGGAGAACTTTCAAGCAATATTGTGTTGATGATGGTGGTTCATGCCACTTAGGTTTCAAGGATGAAAGGATGGAAAATTGGCAAGCATTTCCTGGAGATGGTAATGGTAATTTTTCTTTTAGTAAGCAGTATTGGAACATGAAATTTAAGGATGCTACCTCTGCTGCTCAAGCAGCTGGCAACTAGGCTTGCATATTCTGCAAACACAGCCGCTGCTTGAGTAGCAGAGGTAGCATCCTTAAATTTTATGTTCCAATTCTACCTGCCAACAAAAAAATTACCATTACCATCTCCAAGAAATGATTGCCCATGTTCCGACCTTTCATTCTTGAAACCTAAGTGGCATGAACCACCATCATTAACACAATATTGCCTTAAAAGATATACAATAGCTCTTGTAGCTAGGCCGGCATGTTCTGCAAACTTAGTCGCTACTTGAGCAGCAGAGGTAGCATCCTTAAATTTCATGTTCTAATACTGCCTGCCAACAGAAAAATTACCATTACCATCTCAAGGAAATGATTGCCCATGTTCCAACCTTTCATCCGTGAAACCTAAGTGGCATGAACCACCATCATCAACATAATATTGCCTAGAAAGTTCTACAGGAACTCTGTCAGTTAGGCTTGCATGTTCTACAAACTCAGCCGCTGCTTGAGCAGCAGAGGTAGCATCCTTAAATTTTATGATCCAATTCTGCTTGCCAACAGATAAATTAACATTACCATCTCCAGGAAATACTTGCCCATGTTCCAACCTTTCATCCTTAAAACCTAAGTGGCATGAACCACATTCATCAACACAATATTGTCTTGAATGTTCTGCAACACCTCTTGTAGGTAGGCTTGCATGTTCTCCAAACTCAGCCGCTGCTTGAGCAGCAGAGGTAGCATCCTTAAATTTTATGTTCCAATTCTGCTTGCCAACAGATAGATGAACATTACCATATCCAGGAAATGCTTGCCCATGTTCCAACCTTTCATCCTTAAAACCTAAGTGGCATGAACCACATTCATCAACACAATATTGCATTGAAAGTTCTGCAACAACTCTTGTAGCTAGGCTTGCATGTTCTGCAAACTTAGTCGCTACTTGAACAGCAGAGGTACCATCCTTTAATTTCATGTTCCAATTCTTCTTGCCAATAGAAAAATTACCATTACCATCTCAAGGAAATGATTGCCCATGTTCCAACCTTTCATCCGTGAAACGTAAGTGGCATGAACCACCATCATCAACATAATATTGCCTTGAAAGTTCTACAGGAACTCTGTCAGTTAGGCTTGCATGTTCTGCAAACTCAGCCGCTGCTTGAGCAGCAGAGGTAGCATCCTTAAATTTTATGTTCCAATTCTGCTTGCCAACAGATAAATTAACATTACCATCTCCAGGAAATGCTTGCCCATGTTCCAACCTTTCATCCTTAAAACCTAAGTGGCATGAACCACCATCATCAACACAATATTGCCTTGAAAGTTCTGCAACAGCTCTTGTAGGTAGGCTTGCATGTTCTGCAAACTCAATCGCTACTTGAGCAGCAGAGGTAGCATCCTTAAATTTAATGTTCCAATTCTGCCTGCCAACAGAACAATTACCATTACCATCTCAAGGAAATGATTACCCATGTTCCAACCTTTCATCCTTGAAAACTAAGTGGCATGAACTACCATCATCAACAAAATTTTGCCTTGAATGTTCTACAACAACTCTGGCAGCTAGGCTTGGATCTTCGGCAAACTCAGCCGCTGCCTGAGCAGTAGAGGTACATTCCTTCAATTTCATGTTCCAATTCTGCCTGCCAATATAAAATTTACCATCTCAAAGAAATGATTTCCCATGTTCCAACCTTTCATTCTTGAAACCTAAGTGGCATGAACCACCATCATCAACAAAATATTGCCTTGAATGTTCTCCAACAGCTCTGGCAGCTAGGCTTGCATGTTCCCCAAACTCAGCCGCTGCTTGAGCAGTAGAGGTAGCATCCTTAAATTTCATGTTCCAATTCTGCATGCCAATAAAACAATTACCATAACCATCTCCAAAAAATGATTGCCCATGTTCCAACCTTTTATCCTTGAAACCTAAGAGGCATGAACCATCATCATCCACACAATATTGCCTTGAAAGTTCTACAAAAGCTGTGGCAGCTAGGCTTGCATGTTTTGCAAACTCAGCCGCTGCTTGAGCAGCACAGGTAGCATCCTTAAATTTCATGTTCCAATTCTACCTGCCAATAGAAAATTTACCATCTCCAGGAAATGATTGCCCATGTTCCAACCTTTTATCCTTGAAATCTAAGTGGAATGAACCATCATCATCAACACAACATTGCCTTGAATGTTCTACAACAGCTCTGGCAGCTAGGCTTGCATGTTCTGCAAACTCAGCCGCTGCTTGAGTAGCAGAGGTAGCATCCTTAAATTTTATGTTCCAATTCTACCTGCCAAAAAAACAATTACCATTACCATCTCCAAGAAATGATTACCCATGTTCCGACCTTTCATTCTTGAAACCTAAGTGGAATGAACCACCATCATCAACAAAATATTGCCTTGAAAGTTCTACAATAGCTCTAGCAGCTAGGCCGGCATGTTCTGCAAACTTAGTCACTACTTGAGCAGCAGAGGTAGCATCCTTAAATTTCATGTTCCAATACTGCCTGCCAATAGAAAAATTACCATTACCATCTCAAGGAAATGATTGCCCATGTTCCAACCTTTCATCCGTGAAACATAAGTGGCATGAACCGCCATCATCAACATAATATTGCCTTGAAAGTTCTACAGGAACTCTGTCAGTTAGGCTTGCATGTTCTGCAAACTCAGCCGCTGCTTGAGCAGCAGAGGTAGCATCCTTAAATTTTATGTTCCAATTCTGCTTGCCAACAGATAAATTAACATTACCATCTCTAGGAAATACTTGCCCATGTTCCAACCTTCATCCTTAAAACCTAAGTGGCATGAACCACATTCATCAACACAATATTGTCTTGAATGTTCTGCAACACCTCTTGTAGGTAGGCTTGCATGTTCTCCAAACTCAGCCGCTGCTTGAGCAGCAGAGGTAGCATCCTTAAATTTTATGTTCCAATTCTGCTTGCCAACAGAAAAATTACCATCTCAAGGAAATGATTGCCCATGTTCCAACCTTTCATTCTTGAAAACTAAGTGGCATGAACCACCATCATCAACACAATATTGCCTTGAAAGTTCTACAACAGCTCTGGCAGCTAGGCCTGCATGTTCTGCAAACTCAGCCGCTGCTTGAGTAGCATAGGTAGCATCCTTAAATTTTATGTTCCAATTCTACCTGCCAACAAAAAGATTACCATTACCATCTCTAAGAAATGATTGCCCATGTTCCGAACTTTCATTCTTGAAACCTAAGTGGCATGAACCACCATCATCAACACAATATTGCCTTGAAAGTTCTACAACAGCTCTTGTAGCTAGGCCGGCATGTTCTGCAAACTTAGTCGCTACTTGAGCAGCAGAGGTAGCATCCTTAAACTTCATGTTCCAATACTGCCTGCCAACAGAAAAATTACCATTACCATCTCAAGGAAATGATTGCCCATGTTCCAACCTTTCATCCTTGAAACCTAAGTGGCATGAACCACCATCATCAACATAATATTGCCTTGAAAGTTCTACAGGAACTCTATCAGCTAGGCTTGCATGTTTTGCAAACTCAGCCGCTGCTTGAGCAGCAGAGGTAGCATCCTTAAATTTTATGTTCCAATTCTGCTTGCCAACAGATAAATTAACATTACCATCTCCAGGAAATGCTTGCCCATGTTCCAACCTTTCATCCTTAAAACCTAAGTGGCATGAACCACCATCATCAACACAATATTGCCTTGAAAGTTCTGCAACAGATCTTGTAGCTAGCCTTGCATGTTCTGCAAACTCAGTCGCTACTTGAGCAGTAGAGGTAGCATCCTTAAATTTCATGTTCCAATTCTGCATGCCAACAGAACAATTACCATTACCATCTCAAGGAAATGATTGCCCATATTCCAACCTTTCATCCTTGAAAACTAAGTGGCATGAACCACCATCATCAACACAATATTGCCTTGAAAGTTCTACAATAACTCTGGCAGCTAGGCTTGGATGTTCTGCAAACTCAGCCGCTGCCTGAGCAGCAGAGGTACATTCCTTAAATTTCATGTTCCAATTCTGCCTGCCAATATAAAATTTACCATCTCAAAGAAATGATTTCCCATGTTCCAACCTTTCATCCTTGAAACCAAAGTGGCATGAACTACCATCATCAACAAAATATTGCCTTGAAAGTTCTCCAACAGCTCTGGCAGCTAGGCTTGCATGTTCTCCAAACTCAGCCGCTGCTTGAGCAGCAGAGGTAGCATCCTTAAATTTCATGTTCCAATTCTACCTGCCAATAGAAAATTTACCATCTCCATGAAATGATTGCCCATGTTCCAACCTTTTATCCTTGAAACCTAAGTGGCATGAACCATCATCATTAACATTACCATCTCCAGGAAATGCTTGCCCATGTTCTAACCTTTCATCCTTAAAACCTAAGTGGCATGAACCACATTCATCAACACAATATTGTCTTGAATGTTCTGCAACACCTCTTGTAGGTAGGCTTGCATGTTCTCTAAACTCAGCCGCTGCTTGAGCAGCAGAGGTAGCATCCTTAAATTTTATGTTCCAATTTTGCTTGCCAACAGATAAATGAACATTACCATCTCCAGGAAATGCTTCCCCATGTTCCAACCTTTCATCCTTAAAACCTAAGTGGCATGAACCACATTCATCAACACAATATTGCATTGAAAGTTCTACAACAACTCTTGTTGCTAGGCTTGCATGTTCTGCAAACTTAGTCGCTACTTGAACAGCAGAGGTACCATCCTTAAATTTCATGTTCCAATTCTTCTTGCCAACAGAAAAATTACCATTACCATCTCAAGGAAATGATTGCCCATGTTCCAACCTTTCATCCTTGAAAACTAAGTGGCATGAACCACCATCATCAACACAAAATTGCCTTGAAAGTTCTACAACAGCTCTGGCAGCTAGGCTTGCATGTTCTGCAAACTTAGCCGCTGCTTGAGTAGCAGAGGTAGCATCCTTAAATTTTATGTTCCAATTCTACATGCCAACAAAAAAAATTACCATTACCATCTCTAAGAAATGATTGCCCATGTTCCGACCTTTCATTCTTGAAACCTAAGTGGCATGAACCACCATCATCAACACAATATTGCCTTGAAAGTTCTAACACAGCTCTTGTAGCTAGGCCGGAATGTTCTGCAAACTTAGTCGCTACTTGAGCAGCAGAGGTAGCATCCTTAAATTTCATGTTCAAATACTGCCTGCCAACAGAAAAATTACCATTACCATCTCAAGGAAATGGTTGCCCATGTTCCAACCTTTCATCCGTGAAACGTAAGTGGCATGAACCACCATCATCAACATAATATTGCCTTGAAAGTTCTACAGGAACTCTGTCAGTTAGGCTTGCATGTTCTGGAAACTCAGCCGCTACTTGAGCAGCAGAGGTAGCATCCTTAAATTTTATGTTCCAATTTTGCTTGCCAACAGATAAATTAACATTACCATCTCTAGGAAATGCTTGCCCATGTTCCAACCTTTCATCCTTAAAACCTAAGTGGCATGAACCACATTCATCAACACAATATTGCATTGAAAGTTCTGCAACAACTCTTGTAGCTAGGCTTGCATGTTCTGCAAACTTAGTCGCTACTTGAACAGCAGAGGTACCATCCTTAAATTTCATGTTCCAATTATTCTTGCCAACAGAAAAATTACCATCTCAAGGAAATGATTGCCCATGTTCCAACCTTTCATTCTTGAAAACTAAGTGGCATGAACCACCATCATCAACACAATATTGCCTTGAATGTTCTACAACAGCTCTGGCAGCTAGGCTTGCATGTTCTGCAAACTCAGCCGCTGCTTGAGCAGCAGAGGTAGCATCCTTAAATTTCATGTTCCAATTCTACCTGCCAATAGAAAATTTACCATCTCCATGAAATGATTGCCCATGTTCCAACCTTTTATCCTTGAAACCTAAGTGGCATGAACCATCATCATTAACATTACCATCTCCAGGAAATGCTTGCCCATGTTCCAACCTTTCATCCTTAAAACCTAAGTGGCATGAACCACATTCATCAACACAATATTGTCTTGAATGTTCTGCAACACCTCTTGTAGGTAGGCTTGCATGTTCTCTCTAAACTCAGCCGCTGCTTGAGCAGCAGAGGTAGCATCCTTAAATTTTATGTTCCAATTTTGCTTGCCAACAGATAAATGAACATTACCATCTCCAGGAAATGCTTGCCCATGTTCCAACCTTTCATCCTTAAAACCTAAGTGGCATGAACCACATTCATCAACACAATATTGCATTGAAAGTTCTACAACAACTCTTGTTGCTAGGCTTGCATGTTCTGCAAACTTAGTCGCTACTTGAACAGCAGAGGTACCATCCTTAAATTTCATGTTCCAATTCTTCTTGCCAACAGAAAAATTACCATTACCATCTCAAGGAAATGATTGCCCATGTTCCAACCTTTCATCCTTGAAAACTAAGTGGCATGAACCACCATCATCAACACAAAATTGCCTTGAAAGTTCTACAACAGCTCTGGCAGCTAGGCTTGCATGTTCTGCAAACTTAGCCGCTGCTTGAGTAGCAGAGGTAGCATCCTTAAATTTTATGTTCCAATTCTACATGCCAACAAAAAAATTACCATTACCATCTCTAAGAAATGATTGCCCATGTTCCGACCTTTCATTCTTGAAACCTAAGTGGCATGAACCACCATCATCAACACAATATTGCCTTGAAAGTTGTACAACAGCTCTTGTAGCTAGGCCGGAATGTTCTGCAAACTTAGTCGCTACTTGAGCAGCAGAGGTAGCATCCTTAAATTTCATGTTCAAATACTGCCTGCCAACAGAAAAATTACCATTACCATCTCAAGGAAATGGTTGCCCATGTTCCAACCTTTCATCCGTGAAACGTAAGTGGCATTAACCACCATCATCAACATAATATTGCCTTGAAAGTTCTACAGGAACTCTGTCAGTTAGGCTTGCATGTTCTGGAAACTCAGCCGCTGCTTGAGCAGCAGAGGTAGCATCCTTAAATTTTATGTTCCAATTTTGCTTGCCAACAGATAAATTAACATTACCATCTCTAGGAAATGCTTGCCCATGTTCCAACCTTTCATCCTTAAAACCTAAGTGGCATGAACCACATTCATCAACACAATATTGCATTGAAAGTTCTGCAACAACTCTTGTAGCTAGGCTTGCATGTTCTGCAAACTTAGTCGCTGCTTGAACAGCAGAGGTACCATCCTTAAATTTCATGTTCCAATTATTCTTGCCAACAGAAAAATTACCATCTCAAGGAAATGATTGCCCATGTTCCAACCTTTCATTCTTGAAAACTAAGTGGCATGAACCACCATCATCAACACAATATTGCCTTGAATGTTCTACAACAGCTCTGGCAGCTAGGCTTGCATGTTCTGCAAACTCAGCCGCTGCTTGAGCAGCAGAGGTAGCATCCTTAAATTTTATGTTCCAATTCTACCTGCCAACAAAAAAATTACCTTTACCATCTCTAAGAAATGATTGCCCATGTTCCGACCTTTCATTCTTGAAACCTAAGTGGCATGAACCACCATCATCAACACAATATTGCCTTGAAAGTTCTACAACAGCTCTTGTAGCTAGGCCGGCATGTTCTGCAAACTTAGTCGCTACTTGAGCAGCAGAGGTAACATCCTTAAATTTCATGTTCCAATACTGCCTGCCAACAAAAAAATTAACATTACCATCTCAAGGAAATGATTGCCCATGTTCCAACCTTTCATCCTTGAAACCTAAGTGGCATGAACCACCATCATCATAATATTGCCTTGAAAGTTCTACAGGAACTCTATCAGCTAGCCTTGCATGTTTTGCTAACTCAGCCGCAGCTTGAGCAGCAGAGGTAGCATCCTTAAATTTTATGTTCCAATTCTGCTTGCCAACAGATAAATTAACATTACCATCTCCAGGAAATGCTTGCCCATGTTCCAACCTTTCATCCTTAAAACCTAAGTGGCATGAACCACCATCATCAACACAATATTGCCTTGAAAGTTCTGCAACAGATCTTGTAGCTAGGCTTGCATGTTCTGCAAACTCAGTTGCTACTTGAGCAGCAGAGGTAGCATCCTTAAATTTCATGTTCCAATTCTGCATGCCAACAGAACAATTACCATTACCATCTCAAGGAAATGATTGCCCATGTTCCAACCTTTCATCCTTGAAACCAAAGTGGTATGAACCACCATCATCAACAAAATATTGCCTTGAAAGTTCTACAACAGCTCTGGCAACTAGACTTGCATGTTCTGCAAACTCAGTCGCTGCTTGAGTAGCAGAGGTAGCATCCTTAAATTTTATGTTCCAACTCTACCTGCCAACAAAAGAATTACTATTACCATCTCAAAGAAATGATTTTCCATGTTCCGACCTTTCATTCTTGAAACCTAAGTGGCATGAACCACCATCATCAACATAATATTTCCTTGAAAGATCTACAACAGCTCTTGTAGCTAGGTCGGCATGTTCTGCAAACTTAGTCGCTACTTGAGCAGCAGAGGTAGCATCCTTAAATTTCATGTTCCAATACTGCCTGCCAACATAAAAATTACCATTACCATCTCAAGGAAATGATTGCCCATGTTCCAACCATTCATCCGTGAAACCTAAGTGGCATGAACCACCATCATCAACATAATATTGCCTTGAAAGTTCTACAGGAACACTGTCAGTTAGGCTTGCATGTTCTGCAAACTCAGCCGCTGCTTGAGCAGCAGAGGTAGCATCCTTAAATTTTATGTTCCAATTCTGCTTGCCAACAGATAAATTAACATTACTATCTCCAAGAAATGCTTGCCCATGTTCCAACCTTTCATCCTTAAAACCTAAGTGGCATGAACCACATTCATCAACACAATATTGTCTTGAATGTTCTACAACAGCTCTGGCAGCTAGGCTTGCATGTTTTGCAAACTCAGCCGCTGCTTGAGAAGCAGAGGTAGCATCCATAAATTTAATGTTCCAATTCTGCCTGCCAATAGAAACTTTACCATTTCCAGGAAATGCTTGCCCATGTTCCAACCTTTTATCCTTGAAACCTAAGTGGCATGAACCACCATCATTAACACAATATTGCCTTGATAGTTCTATAACAACTCTGGCAGCTAGGCTTGCATGTTCTCCAAACTCAGCCGCTGCTTGAGCATCAGAGGAAGCATACTTAAGTTTCATGTTCCAATACTGCCTGCCAACAGAAAAATTACCATTACCATTTCAAGGAAATGATTGCCCATGTTCCAACCTTTCATCCTTGAAAACTAAGTGGCATGAACCACCATCATCAACATAATATTGCCTTGAAAGTTCTCCAACAGCTCTGGCAGCTAGGCTTGCATGTTCTGCAAACTCAGCCTCTACTTGAGCAGCAGAGGTAACATCCTTAAATTTCATGTTCCAATTCTGCCTACAAATAGAAAAATTACCATTACCATCTCCAGGAGATGATTGCCCATGTTCCAACATTTCATCCTTGAAACTTAAGTGGCATTAACCACCATCCTCAACAAAATATTGCCTTGAAAGTTCTACAACTGCTCTGGAAGCTAGGCTTAGATGTTTTACAAACTCAGCCGCTGCTTGAGCAGCAAAGATAGCATCCTTAAATTTAATGTTCCAATTATGCCTGCCAATAGAAAATTTACCATTTCCAGGAAATGATTGCCCATGTTCCAACCTTTCATCCTTGAAACCTAAGTGGCATGAACCACCATTATCAACACAATATTGCCTTGAAAGTTCTACAACAACTCTGACAGCTAGGCTTGCATGTTCTCCAAACTCAGCCGCTGTTTGAGCAGCTGAGGTAGCATCCTTAAATTTCATGTTCCAATACTGCCTGCCAACTGAAAAATTACCATTACCATCTCAAGGATATGATTGCCCATGTTCCAACCTTTAATCCTTGAAAACTAAGTGGCATGAACCACCATCATCAACACAATATTGCCTTGAAAGTTCTACAACAGCTCTGGGAGCTAGGCTTGCATGTTCTGCAAACTCAATCGCTACTTGAGCAGCAGAGGTAGCATCGTTAAATTTCATGTTCCAATTCTGCCTGCCAATAGAAAAATTACCATTACCATCTCCAGGAAATGATTGCCCATGTTCCAACCTTTCATCCTTGAAACCTAAGTGGCATGAACCACCATCATCAACACAATATTGCCTTGTAATTACTCCAACTGCTCTGGCAGCTAGGCTTACAGGTTCTGCAAACTCAGTCGCTGCTTGAGTAGTAGAGGTAACATCCTTAAATTGCATGTTCCAATTCTACCTGCCAACAGAAAAAATACCATTACCATCTCAAGGAAATGATTGCCCATGTTACAACCTTTTATCCTTGAAACCTAAGTGGCAAGAACCACCATCATCAACACAATATTGCCTTGAAAGTTCTTACAATAGCTCTGGCAGCTAGGCTTGCATGTTCTGCAAACTCAGCCGCTGCTTGAGTAGCAGAGGTAGCATCCTTAAATTTCATGTTCTAATTCTACCTGCCAACAGAAAAATTACCATTACCATCTCCAGGAAATGATTGCCCATGTTCCAACCTTTCATCCTTGAAACCTAAGTGGCATGAACCACCATCATCAACAAAATATTGCCAGGAAAGTTCTACACTAGCTCTGGCAGCTAGGCTTGGATGTTTTGCAAACTCAGCCGCTGCTTGAGCAGCAGAGGTAGCATCCTTAAATTTCATGTTCCAATTGTGCCTGCCAATAGAAAATTTACCATCTCAAGGAAATGATTGCCCATGTTCCAACCTTTTATCCTTGAAACCTAAGTGGCAAGAACCACCATCATCAACACAATATTGCCTTGAAAGTTCTACTACAGCTCAGGCAACTAGGCTTGCATGTTCTGCAAACTGAGCCGCTGCTTGAGTAGCAGAGACAACATCCTTAAATTGCATGTTCCAATTCTACCTGCCAACAGAAAAAATACCATTACCATCTCCAGGAAATGATTGCCCATGTTCCAACCTTTCATCCTTGAAACCTAAGTGGCATGAACCACCATCATCAACACAATATTGCCTTGAAAGTTCTACAACATCTCTGGTAGCTAGCCTTTCATGTTCTGCAAACTCAGTCGCTACTTGAGCAGCAGAGGTAACATCCTTAAATTTCATATTCCAATTCTGCTTGCCAACAGAAAGATTACCTTTACCATCTCGAGGAAATTATTGCCCATGTTCCAACCATTCATCCTTGAAACCTAAGTGGCAAGAACCCCCATCATCAACACAATATTGCCTTGAAAGCTCTACAACAGCTCTGGCAGCTAGGCTTTCATGTTCTGTAAACTCAGTCACTGCTTGAGCAGCAGAGGTAGCATCCTTAAATTTCATGTTCCAATTATTCTTGCCAACAGAAAAATTACCATAACCATATCCAGGAAATGCTTGCCCATCTTCCAACCTTTCATTCTTGAAACCTAAGTGGCATGAACCACCATCATCAACACAATATTGCCTTGAAAGTTCTCCAATAGCTCTGGCAGCTAGGCTTGCATGTTCTCCAAACTTAGCCACTGCTTGTGCAGCAGAGGTAGCATCCTTAAATTTCATGTTCCAATACTGCCTGCCAACAGAAAAATTACCATTACCATCTCAAGGAAATGATTGCCCATGTTCCAACCTTTCATCCTTTAAAACTAAGTGGCATGAACCACCATCATCAACACAATATTGCCTTGAAAGTTCTCCAATAGCTCTGGCGGCTAAGCTTGCATGTTCTCCAAACTCAGCCGCTGCTTGTGCAGCAGAGGTAGCATCCTTAAATTTCATGTTCCAATACTGCCTGCCAACAGAACAATTACCATTACCATCTCAAGGAAATGATTACCCATGTTCCAACCATTCATCCTTGAAACCTAAGCGGCATGAACCACCAACATCAACACAATATTGCCTTGAAACTTCTAAAACAGCTCTGGCAGCTAGGCTTGCAAGTTCTGCAAACTCAGTCGCTGCTTGAGTAGCAGAGGTAATATCCTTAAATTTCATGTTCCGATACTGCCTGCCAACAGAAAAATTACCATTACCATCTCAAGGAAATGATTGCCCATGTTCCAACCTTTCATCCTTGAAAGTAAGTGGCATGAACCACCATCATCAACACAATATTGCCTTAAAAGTTCTACGACAGCTCTGGCAGCTAGGCTTGCCTGCTCTGGAAAATCAGTCGCTACTTGAGCAGCAGAGGTAGCATCCTTAAATTTCATGTTCCAATTATGCCTTCCAATAGAAAAATTACCATCACCATCTCCAGGAAATGATTGCCCATGTTCCAACCTTTCATCATTGAAACCTAAGTGGCATGAACCACCATCATCAACATAATATTGCCTTGAAAGTTCTACAACAGCTCTGGCAGTGAGGCTTGCATGTTCTGCAAACTCAGCCGCTGCTTGAGCAACAGAGTTAGCATCCTTAAATTTCATGTTCCAATTCTGCCTGCCAACAGACAAATTACCATTAACATCTCTAGGAAATGATTGCCCATGTTCCAACCTTTCATCCTTGAAACCTAAGTGGCATGAACCACCATCATCAACACAATATTGCCTTTAAATTTCTACAACAACTCTGGCAGCTAGGCTTGCATGTTCTCCAAACTCAGCCGCTGCATGAGCAGCTGAGGTAGCATCCTTCAATTTCATGTTCCAATAGTGCCTGCCAATAGAAAAATTACCATTACCATCTCAAGGAAATGATTGCCCATGTTCCAACCTTTAATCCTTGAAAACTAAGTGGCATGAACCACCATCATCAACACAATATTGCCTTGAAAGTTCTACAACAGCTCTGGGAGCTAGGCTTGCATGTTCTGCAAACTCAATCGCCACTTGAGCAGCAGAGGTACCATCGTTAAATTTCATGATCCAATTCTGCCTGCCAATAGAAAAATTACCATTACCATCTCAAGGAAATGATTGCCCATGTTCCAACCTTTCATCCTTGAAACCTAAGTGGCATGAACCACCATCATCAACACAATATTGCCTTGAAAGTTCTACAACATCTCTGGTAGCTAGCCTTTCATGTTCTGCAAACTCAGTCGCTACTTGAGCAGCAGAGGTAGCATCCTTAAATTTCATATTCCAATACTGCCTACCAACAAAAAAATTTACCATTACCATTTCCAGGAAATGATTGCCCATGTTCCAACCTTTCATCCTTGAAACCTAAGCGGCATGAACCACCATCATCAACACAATATTGCCTTGAAACTTCTAAAACAGCTCTGGCAGCTAGGCTTGCAAGTTCTGCAAACTCAGTCGCTGCTTGAGTAGCAGAGGTAATATCCTTAAATTTCATGTTCCAATTCTGCTTTCCAATAGAAATATTACCATTACCATCTCTAGGAAATGCTTGCCCATGTTCCAACCTTTCATCCTTGAAACCTAAGTGGCATGAACCACCATCATCAACACAATATTGCCTTTAAAGTTCTACAACAACTCTGGCAGCTAGGCTTGCATGTTCTCCAAACTCAGCCGCTGCTTGAGCAGCTGAGGTAGCATCCTTCAATTTCATGTTCCAATAGTGCCTGCCAATAGAAAAATTACCATTACCATCTCAAGTAAATGATTGCCCATGTTCCAACCTTTAATCCTTGAAATCTAAGTGGCATGAACCACCATCATCAACACAATATTGCCTTGAAAGTTCTACAACAGCTCTGGGAGCTAGGCTTGCATGTTCTGCAAACTCAATCGCCACTTGAGCAGCAGAGGTACCATCGTTAAATTTCATGATCCAATTCTGCCTGCCAATAGAAAAATTACCATTACCATCTCCAGGAAATGCTTTCCCATGTTCCAACCTTTCATCCTTGAAACCTAAGTGGCATGAACCACCATCATCAACACAATATTGCCTTGAAATTACTCCAACAGCTCTGGCAGCTAGGCTTGCATGTTCTGCAAACTCAGTCGCTGCTTGAGTAGTAGAGGTAACATCCTTAAATTGCATGTTCCAATTCTACCTGCCAACAGAAAAAATACCATTACCATCTCAAGGAAATGATTGCCCATGTTCCAACCTTTTATCCTTGAAACCTAAGTGGCATGAACAGCCATCATCAACACAATATTGCCTTGAAAGTTCTACACTAGCTCTGGCAGCTAGGCTTGGATGTTTTGCAAACTCAGCCGCTGCTTGAGCAGCAGAGGTAGCATCCTTAAATTTCATGTTCCAATTCTGCCTGCCAATAGAAAATTTACCATCTGAAGGAAATGATTGCCAATGTTCCAACCTTTTATCCTTAAAACCTAAGTGGCAAGAACCACCATCATCAACACAATATGTCCTTGAAAGTTCTACAACAGCTCTGGCAACTAGGCTTGCATGATCTGCAAACTGAGCCGCTGCTTGAGTAGCAGAGATAACATCCTTAAATTGCATGTTCCAATTCTACCTGCCAACAGAAAAAATACCTTTACCATCTCCAGGAAATGATTGCCCATGTTCCAACCTTTCATCCTTGAAACCTAAGTGGCATGAACCACCATCATCAACACAATATTGCCTTGAAAGTTCTACAATATCTCTGGTAGCTAGCCTTTCATGTTCTGCAAACTCAGTCGCTACTTGAGCAGCAGAGGTAGCATCCTTAAATTTCATATTCCAATACTGCTTGCCAACAAGAAAATTTACCATTACCATTTCAAGGAAACGATTGTCCATGTTCCAACCTTTCATCCTTGAAACCTATGTGGCATGAACCCCCATCATCAACACAATATTGCCATGAAAGTTCTACAACAGCTCTGGCAGCTAGGCTTGCATGTTCTACAAACTCAGTTGCTGCTTGAGCAGCAGAGGTAGCATCCTTAAATTTCATGTTCCAATTCTTCTTGCCAACAGAAAAATTACCATAACCATCTCTAGGAAATGCTTGCCCATGTTCCAAACTTTCATCCTTGAAACCTAAGCGGCATGAACCACCAACATCAACACAATATTGCCTTGAAAGTTCTCCAATAGCTCTAGCAGCTAAGCTTGCATGTTCTCAAATCTCAGCCACTGCTTGTGCAGCAGAGGTAGCATCCTTAAATTTCATGTTCCAATACTGCCTGCCAACAGAAAAATTACCATTACCATCTCAAAGAAATGATTACCCATGTTCCAACCTTTCATCCTTGAAAACTAAGTGGCATGAACCACCATCATCAACATAATATTGCCTTGAAAGTTCTCCAATAGCTCTAGCAGCTAAGCTTGCATGTTCTCAAAACTCAGCCGCTGCTTGTGCAGCAGAGGTAGCATCCTTAAATTTCATGTTCCAATACTGCCTGCCAACAGAAAAATTACCATTACCATCTCAAGGAAATGATTGCCCATGTTCCAACCTTTCATCCTTGAAACCTAAGCGGCATAAACCACCAACATCAACACAATATTGCCTTGTAAGTTCTACAACAGCTCTGGCAGCTAGGCTTGCATGTTCTGCAAACTCAGCCACTGCTTGAGCAGCAGAGGTAGTATCCTTAAATTTCATGTTCCAATTCTGCTTGCCAACAGAAAAATTACCATTACCATCTCAAGGAAATGATTGTCCATGTTCCAACCTTTCATCCTTGAAAAGTAAGTGGCATGAACCACCATCATCAACAAAATATTGCCTTGAAAGTTCTACAACAGCTCTGGCAGCTAGGCTTGGATGTTTTGAAAACTCAGCCACTGCCTGAGCAGCAGAGGTAGCATCCTTAAATTGAATGTTCCAATTCTGTCGGCCAATAGAAAATTTACCATTTCCAGGAAACGATTGCCCATGTTCCAACCTTTTATCATTGAAACCTAAGTGGCATGAACCACCATTATCAACGCAATATTGCCTTGAAAGTTCTACAACAGCTCTGGTAGCTAGGCTTGCATGTTCTGCAAACTCAGCCGCTGCTTGAGTAGCAGAGGTAGCATCCTTAAATTGCATGTTCCAATTCTACCTACCAATAGAAATATTACGATTACCATCTCCAGGAAATGATTTCCCATGTTCCAATCTTTCATCCTTGAAACCTAAGTGGCATGAACCACCATCATCAACACAATATTGCCTTGAAAGTTCTACAACAACTCTGGCAGCTAGTCTTGCATGTTCTGCAAACTCTGTCGCTGCTTGAGGTGGCAGAGGTAATATCCTTAAATTTCATATTCCAATTCTGCTTGCCAACAGAAATATTACCATTACCATCTCTAGGAAATGCTTGCCCATGTTCCAACCTTTCATCCTTGAAACCTAAGTGGCATGAACCACCATCATCAACACAATATTGCCTTTAAAGTTCTACAACAACTCTGGCAGCTAGGCTTGCATGTTCTCCAAACTCAGCCGCTGCTTGAGCAGCAGAGGTACCATCGTTAAATTTCATGTTCCAATTCTGCCTGACAATAGAAAAATTACCATTACCATCTCCAGGAAATACTTTCCCATGTTCCAATCTTTCATCCTTGAAACCTATGTGGCATGAACCACCATCATCAACACAATATTGCCTTGAAATTACTCCAACAGCTCTGGCAGCTAGGCTTACATGTTCTGCAAACTTAGTCGCTGCTTGAGTAGTAGAGGTAACATCCTTAAATTGCATGTTCCAATTCTACCTGCCAACAGAAAAAATACCATTACCATCTCAAGGAAATGATTGCCCATGTTCCAACCTTTTATCCTTGAAACCTAAGTGGCAAGAACCACCATCATCAACACAATATTGCCTTGAAAGTTCTACAATAGCTCTAGCAGCTAGGCTTGCATGTTCTGCAAACTCAGCCGCTGCTTGAGTAGCAGAGGTAGCATCCTTAAATTTCATGTTCTAATTCTACCTGCCAACAGAAAAATTACCATTACCATCTCCAGGAAATGATTGCCCATATTCCAACCTTTCATCCTTGAAACCTAAGTAGCATGAACCACCATCATCAACAAAATATTGCCTTGAAAGTTCTACACTAGCTCTGGCAGCTAGGCTTGGATGTTTTACAAACTCAGCCGCTGCTTGAGCAGCAAAGGTAGCATCCTTAAATTTCATGTTCCAATTCTGCCTGCCAATAGAAAATTTACCATCTCTAGGAAATGATTGCCCATGTTCCAACCTTTTATCCTTGAAACCTAAGTGGCAAGAACCACCATCATCAACACAATATTGCATTGAAAGTTTTACAACAGCTCTGGCAACTAGGCTTGCATATTCTGCAAACTGAGCCGCTGCTTGAGTAGCAGGGACAACATCCTTATATTGCATGTTCCAATTCTACCTGCCAACAGAAATAATACCATTACCATCTCCAGGAAATGATTGCCCATGTTCCAACCTTTCATCCTTGAAACCTAAGTGGCATGAACCACCATCATCAACCCAATATTGCCTTGAAAGTTCTAGAACAGCTCTGGCAGCTAGGCTTGGATGTTCTACGAACTCAGCCGCTGCTTGAGCAGCAGAGGTAGCATCCTTAAATTTCATATTCCAATACTGCCTACCAACAAGAAAATTTACCATTACCATCTCAAGGAAATGATTGTCCATGTTCCAACCTTTCATCCTTGAAACCTAAGTGGCATGAACCCCCATCATCAACACAATATTGCCTTGAAAGTTCTACAACAGCTCTCGAAGCTAGGCTTGCATGTTCTGCAAACTCAGCCGCTGCTTGAGCAGCAGAGGTAGTATCCTTAAATTTCATGTTCCAATTCTGCTTGCCAACAGAAAAATTACCATTACCATCTCAAGGAAATGATTGTCCATGTTCCAACCTTTCATCCTTGAAAAGTAAGTGGCATGAACCACCATCATCAACAAAATATTGCCTTGAAAGTTCTACAACAGCTCTGGCAGCTAGGCTTGGATGTTTTGAAAACTCAGGCACTGCCTGAGCAGCAGAGGTAGCATCCTTAAATTGAATGTTCCAATTCTGTCGGCCAATAGAAAATTTACCATTTCCAGGAAACGATTGCCCATGTTCCAACCTTTTATCATTGAAACCTAAGTAGCATGAACCACCATCATCAACCCAATATTGCCTTGAAAGTTCTAGAACAGCTCTGGCAGCTTGGCTTTCATGTTCTGCAAACTCAGTCGCTACTTGAGCAGCAGAGGTAGCATCCTTAAATTTCATATTCCAATACTGCCTACCAACAAGAAAATTTACCATTACCATCTCAAGGAAATGATTGTCCATGTTCCAACCTTTCATCCTTGAAACCTAAGTGGCATGAACCCCCATCATCAACACAATATTGCCTTGAAAGTTCTACAACAGCTCTCGAAGCTAGGCTTGCATGTTCTGCAAACTCAGCCGCTGCTTGAGCAACAGAGGTAGTATCCTTAAATTTCATGTTCCAATTCTGCTTGCCAACAGAAAAATTACCATTACCATCTCAAGGAAATGATTGTCCATGTTCCAACCTTTCATCCTTGAAAAGTAAGTGGCATGAACCACCATCATCAACAAAATATTGCCTTGAAAGTTCTACAACAGCTCTGGCAGCTAGGCTTGGATGTTTTGAAAACTCAGCCACTGCCTGAGCAGCAGAGGTAGAATCCTTAAATTGAATGTTCCAATTCTGTCGGCCAATAGAAAATTTACCATTTCCAGGAAACGATTGCCCATGTTCCAACCTTTTATCATTGAAACCTAAGTGGCATGAACCACCATTATCAATGCAATATTGCCTTGAAAGTTCTACAACAGCTCTGGTAGCTAGGCTTGTATGTTATGCAAACTCAGCCGCTGCTTGAGTAGCAGAGGTAGCATCCTTAAATTGCATGTTCCAATTCTACCTGCCAATAGAAAAATTACGATTACCATCTCCAGGAAATGATTTCCCATGTTCCAATCTTTCATCCTTGAAACCTAAGTGGCATGAACCACCATCATCAACACAATATTGCCTTGAAAGTTCTACAACAACTCTGGCAGCTAGTCTTGCATGTTCTGCAAACTCAGTCGCTGCTTGAGGTAGTAGAGGTAATATCCTTAAATTTCATGTTCCAATTCTGCTTGCCAACAGAAATATTACCATTACCATCTCTAGGAAATGCTTGCCCATGTTCCAACCTTTCATCCTTGAAACCTAATTGGCATGAACCACCATCATCAACACAATATTGCCTTTAAAGTTCTACAACAACTCTGGCAGCTAGGCTTGCATGTTCTCCAAACTCAGCCGCTGCTTGAGCAGCAGAGGTACCATCATTAAATTTCATGTTCCAATTCTGCCTGCCAATAGAAAAATTACCATTACCATCTCCAGTAAATACTTTCCCATTTTCCAACCTTTCATCCTTGAAACCTAAGTGGCATGAACCACCATCATCAACACAATATTGCCTTGCAATTACTCCAACAGCTCTGGCAGCTAGGCTTACATGTTCTGCAAACTCAGTCGCTGCTTGAGTAGTAGAGGTAACATCCTTAAATTGCATGTTCCAATTCTACCTGCCAACAGAAAAAATACCATTACCATCTCAAGGAAATGATTGCCCATGTTCCAACCTTTTATCCTTGAAACATAAGTGGCAAGAACCACCATCATCAACACAATATTGCCTTGAAAGTTCTATAATAGCTCTAGTAGCTAGGCTTGCATGTTCTGCAAACTCAGCCGCTGCTTGAGTAGCAGAGGTAGCATCCTTAAATTTCATGTTCTAATTCTACCTGCCAACAGAAAAATTACCATTACCATCTCCAGGAAATGATTGCCCATGTTCCAACCTTTCATCCTTGAAACCTAAGTAGCATGAACCACCATCATCAACAAAATATTGCCTTGAAAGTTCTACACTAGCTCTGGCAGCTAGGCTTGGATGTTTTTCAAACTCAGCCGCTGCTTGAGCAGCAAAGGTAGCATCCTTAAATTTCATGTTCCAATTCTGCCTGCCAATAGAAAATTTACCATCTCAAGGAAATGATTGCCCATGTTCCAACCTTTTATCCTTGAAACCTAAGTGGCAAGAACCACCATCATCAACACAATATTGCCTTGAAAGTTTTACAACAGCTCTGGCAACTAGGCTTGCATATTCTGCAAACTGAGCCGCTGCTTGAGTAGCAGAGACAACATCCTTATATTGCATGTTCCAATTCTACCTGCCAACACAAATAATACCATTACCATCTCCAGGAAATGATTGCCCATGTTCCAACCTTTCATCCTTGAAACCTAAGTGGCATGAACCACCATCATCAAAACAATATTGCCTTGAAAGTTCTACAACATCTCTGGTAGCTAGCCTTTCATGTTCTGCAAACTCAGTCGCTACTTGAGCAGCAGAGGTAGCATCCTTAAATTTCATATTCCAATACTGCCTACCAACAAGAAAATTTACCATTACCATCTCAAGGAAATGATTGTCCATGTTCCAACCTTTCATCCTTGAAACCTAAGTGGCATGAACCCCCATCATCAACACAATATTGCCTTGAAAGTTCTACAACAGCTCTGGCAGCTAGGCTTGCATGTTCTCTAAACTTAGTCGCTGCTTGAGCAGCAGAGGTAGCATCCTTAAATTTCATTTTCCAATTCTTCTTGCCAACAGAAAAATTACCATAACCATCTCCAGGAAATGCTTGCCCATGTTCCAACCTTTCATACTTGAAACCCAAGTGGCATGAACCACCATAATCAACATAATATTGCCTTGAAAGTTCTCCAACAGCTCTGGCAGCTAGGCTTGCATGTTCTCCAAACTTAGCCGCTGCTTGTGCAGCAGAGGTAGCATCCTTAAATTTCATGTTCCAATACTGCCTGCCAACAGAAAAATTACCATTACCATCTCAAGGAAATGATTGCCCATGTTCCAACCTTTCATCCTTGAAAACTAAGTGGCATGAACCACCATCATCAACATAATATTGCCTCGAAAGTTCTCCAATAGCTCTGGCAGCTAAGCTTGCATGTTCTCCAAACTCAGCCGCTGCTTGTGCAGCAGAGGTAGCATCCTTAAATTTCATGTTCCAATACTGCCTGCCAACAGAACAATTACCATTACCATCTCAAGGAAATGATTGCCTATGTTCCAACCTTTCATCCTTGAAACCTAAGCGGCATGAACCACCAACATCAACACAATATTGCCTTGAAAGTTCTACAACAGCTCTGGCAGCTAGGCTTGCATGTTCTCCAAACTCAGCCGCTGCTTGAGCAGCAGAGGTAGCATCCTTAAACTTCATGTTCCAATACTGCCTGCCAACAGAAAAATTACCATTACCATCTCAAGGAAATGATTGCCCATGTTCCAACCTTTCATCCTTGAAAGTAAGTGGCATGAACCACCATCATCAACACAATATTGCCTTAAAAGTTCTACGACAGCTCTGGCAGCTAGGCTTGCCTGCTCTGCAAAATCAGTCGCTACTTGAGCAGCAGAGGTAGCATCCTTAAATTTCATGTTCCAATTATGCCTTCCAATAGAAAAATTACCATCACCATCTCCAGGAAATGATTGCCCATGTTCCAACCTTTCATCATTGAAACCTAAGTGGCATGAACCACCATCATCAATAAAATATTGCCTTGAAAGTTCTACAACAGCTCTAGCAGCTAGGCTTGGATGTTTTGAAAACTCAGCCGCTGCCTGAGCAGCAGAGGTAGCATCCTTAAATTGAATGTTCCAATTTTGCCGGCCAATAGAAAATTTACCATTTCCAGGAAACGATTGCCCATGTTCCAAACTTTCATCCTTGAAACCTAAGCAGCATCAACCACTATCATCAACATAATATTGCTTTGAAAGTTCTAAAACAGCTCTGGCAGCTAGGCTTACAAGTTCTGCAAACTCAGTCGCTGCTTGAGTAGCAGAGGTAATATCCTTAAATTTCATGTTCCAATTCTGCTTGCCAATAGAAATATTACCATTACCATCTCTAGGAAATGCTTGCCCATGTTCCAACCTTTCATCCTTGAAACCTAAGTGGCATGAACCACCATCATCAACACAATATTGCCTTTAAAGTTCTACAACAACTCTGGTAGCTAGGCTTGCATGTTCTCCAAACTCAGCCGCTGCTTGAGCAGCAAAGGTAGCATCCTTAAATTTCATGTTCCAATACTGCATGCCAACAGAAAAATTACCATTACCATCGCAAGGAAATGATTGCCCATGTTCCAACCTTTCATCCTTGAAAACTAAGTGGCATGAACCACCATCATCAACACATTATTGCCTTGAAAGTTCTCCAACAGCTCTGGCAGCTAGGCTTGCATGTTCTGCAAATTCAGCCTCTACTTGAGCAGTAGAGGTAACATCCTTAAATTTCATGTTCCAATTCTACCTGCCAATAGAAAAATTACCATTACCATCTCCAGGAAATGATTGCCCATGTTCCAACCTTTCATCCTTGAAACCTAAGTGGCATGAACCACCATAATCAACAAAATATTGCCTTGAAAGTTCTACAACAGCTCTGGCAGCTAGGCTTGGATGTTTTGCAAACTCAGCCGCTGCTTGAGCAGCAGAGGTAGCATCCTTAAATTTTATGTTCCAATTCTGCCTGCCAATAGAAAATTTACCATTTCCAAGAAATGATTGCCCATGTTCCAACCTTTCATCCTTGAAACCTAAGCGGCATGAACCACCATCAT
Source organism: Nicotiana tabacum (assembly GCF_000715075.1). Taxonomy (NCBI): domain Eukaryota; kingdom Viridiplantae; phylum Streptophyta; class Magnoliopsida; order Solanales; family Solanaceae; genus Nicotiana; species Nicotiana tabacum. Next base: position 41,924,471 of record NC_134083.1, on the reverse strand, counting down.
CAACACAATATTGCCTTGAAACTTCTACAACAGCTCTGGCAGCTAGGGTTGCATGTTCTGCAAACTCAGTCGCTGCTTGAGCAGCAGAGGTAATATCCTTAAATTTCATGTTCCAATTCTGCTTGCCAACAGAAATATTACCATTACCATCTCTAGGAAATGCTTGCCCATGTTCCAACCTTTCATCCTTGAAACCTAAGTGGCATGAACCACCATCATCAACACAATATTGCCTTTAAAGTTCTACAACAACTCTGGCAGCTAGGCTTGCATGTTCTCCAAACTCAGCCGCTGCTTGAGCAGCTGAGGTAGCATCCTTCAATTTCATGTTCCAATACTGCCTGCCAATAGAAAAATTACCATTACCATCTCAAGGAAATGATTGCCCATGTTCCAACCTTTAATCCTTGAAAACTAAGTGGCATGAACCACCATCATCAACACAATATTGCCTTGAAAGTTCTACAATAGCTCTGGGAGCTAGGCTTGCATGTTCTGCAAACTCAATTGCCACTTGAGCAGCAGAGTTACCATCGTTAAATTTCATGATCCAATTCTGCCTGCCAATAGAAAAATTACCATTACCATCTCCAGGAAATGCTTTCCCATGTTCCAACATTTCATCCTTGAAACCTAAGTGGCATGAACCACCATCATCAACACAATATTGCCTGGAAATTACTCCAACAGCTCTGGCAGCTAGGCTTGCATGTTCTGCAAACTCAGTCGCTGCTTGAGTAGTAGAGGTAACATCCTTAAATTGCATGTTCCAATTCTACCTGCCAACAGAAAAAATACCATTACCATCTCAAGGAAATGATTGCCCATGTTCAAACCTTTTATCCTTTAAACCTAAGTGGCAAGAACCACCATCATCAACACAATATTGCCTTGAAAGTTCTACACTAGCTCTGGCAGCTAGGCTTGGATGTTTTGCAAACTCAGCCGCTGCTTGAGCAGCAGAGGTAGCATCCTTAAATTTCATGTTCCAATTCTGCCTGCCAATAGAAAATTTACCATCTCAAGGAAATGATTGCCCATGTTCCAACCATTTATCCTTAAAACCTAAGTGGCAAGAACCACCATCATCAACATAATATTGCCTTGAAAGTTCTACAACAGCTCTGGCAACTAGGCTTGCATGTTCTGCAAACTGAGCCGCTGCTTGAGTAGCAGAGATAACATCCTTAAATTGCATGTTCCAATTCTACCTGCCAACAGAAAAAATACCATTACCATATCCAGGAAATGATTGCCCATGTTCCAACCTTTCATCCTTGAAACCTAAGTGGCATGATCCACCATCATCAACACAATATTGCCTTGTAAGTTCTACAACAGCTCTGGCAGCTAGGCTTGCATGTTCTGCAAACTCAGCCACTGCTTGTGCAGCAGAGGTAGCATCCTTAAATTTCATGTTCCAATTCTTCTTGCCAACAGAAAAATGGTGCATTTTTATATCCAAATGGTAAAACATTCACAGTAGATGATGAATCTAAAAAACTAACAGCATTTACAGTACCACAAGGATTTTATGAATGGGCAATCATTTCCTGGAGATGGTTATGGTAATTTTTCTGTTGGCAAGAAGAATTGGAACATGAAATTTAAGGATGCTACCTCTGCTGCTCAAGCAGCGACTGAGTTTGTAGAACATGCAAGCCTAGCTGCCAGAGCTGTTGTAGAACTTTCAAGGCAATATTGTGTTGATGATGGTGGTTCATGCCACTTAGGTTTCAAGGATGAAAGGTTGGAACATGGACAATCATTTCCTTGAGATGGTAATGGTAAATTTTCTTGTTGGTAGGCAGTATTGGAATATGAAATTTAAGGATGCTACCTCTGCTGCTCAAGTAGCGACTGAGTTTGCAGAACATGAAAGGCTAGCTACCAGAGATGTTGTAAGAACTTTCAAGGCAATATTGTGTTGATGATGGTGGTTCATGCCACTTAGGTTTCAAGGATGAAAGGTTGGAACATGGGCAATCATTTCCTGGATATGGTAATGGTATTTTTTCTGTTGGCAGGTAGAATTGGAACATGCAATTTAAGGATGTTATCTCTGCTACTCAAGCAGCGGCTCAGTTTGCAGAACATGCAAGCCTAGTTGCCAGAGCTGTTGTAGAACTTTCAAGGCAATATTGTGTTGATGATGGTGGTTCTTGGCATGAACCACCATCATCAACACAATATTGCCTTGAAAGTTCTCCAACAGCTCTGGCAGCTAGGCTTGCATGTTCTCCAAACTCAGCCGCTGCTTGAGCAGCAGAGGTAGCATCCTTAAATTTCATGTTCCAATACTGCCTGCCAACAGAAAAATTACCATTACCATCTCAAGGAAATGATTGCCCATGTTCCAACCTTTCATCCTTGAAAACTAAGTGGCATGAACCACCATCATCAACACAATATTGCCTTGAAAGTTCTCCAATAGCTCTAGCAGCTAAGCTTGCATGTTCTCAAAACTCAGCCGCTGCTTGTGCAGCAGAGGTAGCATCCTTAAATTTCATGTTCCAATACTGCCTGCCAACAGAAAAATTACCATTACCATCTCAAGGAAATGATTGCCCATGTTCCAGCCTTTCATCCTTGAAACCTAAGCGGCATGAACCACCAACATCAACACAATATTGCCTTGTAAGTTCTACAACAGCTCTGGCAGCTAGGCTTGCATGTTCTGCAAACTCAGCCACTGCTTGAGCAGCAGAGGTAGTATCCTTAAATTTCATGTTCCAATTCTTCTTGCCAACAGAAAAATTACCATTACCATCTCAACGAAATGATTGCCCATGTTCCAACCTTTCATCCTTGAAACCTAAGTGGCATGAACCACCATCATCAACACAATATTGCCTTGAAAGTTCTCCAACAGCTCTGGAAGCTAGGCTTGCCTGTTCTCCAAACTCAGCTGCTGCTTGAGCAGCAGAGGTAGCATCCTTAAACTTCATGTTCCAATACTGCCTGCCAACAGAAAAATTACCATTATCATCTCAAGGAAATGATTGCCCATGTTCCAACCTTTCATCCTTGAAACCTAAGTGGCATGAACCACCCTAATCAACATAATATTGCCTTGAAAGTTCTCCAACAGCTTTGGCAGCTAGGCTTGCATGTTCCCCAAACTCAGCCGCTGCTTATGCAGCAGAGGTAGCATCCTTAAATTTCATGTTCCAATACTACCTACCAACAGAAAAATTACCATTACCATCTCAAGGAAATGATTGCCCATGTTCCAACCTTTCAACCTTGAAAACTAAGTGGAATAAACCACCATCATCAACACAATATTGCCTAAAAAGTTCTACGACAGCTCTGGCAGCTAGGCTTGCCTGTTCTGCAAAATCAGTCGCTACTTAGGCAGCAGAGGTAGCATCCTAAAATTTCATGTTCCAATTATGCCTGCCAATAGAAAAATTACCATTACCATCTCCAGGAAATGATTACCTATGTTCCAACCTTTCATCATTGAAACCTAAGTGGCATGAACCACCATCATCAACAAAATATTGCCTTGAAAGTTCTACAACAGCTCTGGCAGCTAGGCTTGGATGTTTTGAAAACTCAGCCGCTGCCTGAGCAGCAGCGGTAGCATCCTTAAATTGACTATTCAAATTCTGTCGGCCAATAGAAAATTTACCATTTTCATGAAACGATTGCCCATGTTCCAACCTTTTATCATTGAAACCTAAGTGGCATGAACCACCATTATCAACACAATATTGCCTTGAAAGTTCTACAACAGCTCTGGTAGCTAGGCTTGCATGTTCTGCAAACTCAGCCGCTGCTTGAGTAGCAGAGGTAGCATCCATAAATTGCATGTTCCAATTCTACCTGCCAACGGAAAAATTACCATTACCATCTCCAAGAAAAGATTTCCCATGTTCCAATCTTTCATCCTTGAAACCTAAGTGGCATGAACCACCATCATCAACACAATATTGCCTTGAAAGTTCTACAATAACTCTGGCAGCTAGTCTTGCATGTTCTGAAAACTTAGCCGCTGCTTGAGTAGCAGAGGTAGCATCCTTAAATTGCATGTTCCAATTCTACTTGCCAACAGAAAAATTACCATTACCATCTCCAAGAAATGATTGCCCATGTTCCAACTTTTCATCCTTGAAACCTAAGTGGCATGAACCACCCTAATCAACATAATATTGCCTTGAAAGTTCTCCAACAGCTCTGGCAGCTAGGCTTGCATGTTTTGCAAACTCAGCCGCTGCTTGAGCAGCAGAGGTAGCATCCTTAAATTTCATGTTCCAATTCTTCTTGCCAATAGAAAAATTACCATAACAATCTCCAGGAAATGCTTGACCATGTTCCAACCTTTCATCCTTGAAACCTAAGTGGCATGAACCACCCTAATCAACATAATATTGCCTTGAAAGTTCTCCAACAGCTCTGGCAGCTAGGCTTGCATGTTCTCCAAACTCAGCCGCTGCTTATGCAGCAGAGGTAGCATCCTTAAATTTCATGTTCCAATACTACCTACCAACAGAAAAATTACCATTACCATCTCAAGGAAATGATTGCCCATGTTCCAACCTTTCAACCTTGAAAACTAAGTGGCATAAACCACTATCATCAACACAATATTGCCTTGAAAGTTCTCTAACAGCTCTGGCAGCTAGGCTTGCATGTTCTCCAAACTCAACCGCTGCTTGTACAGCAGAGGTAGCATCCTTAAATTTCATGTTCCAATACTGCCTGCCAACAGAAAAATTACCATTACAATCTCTAGGAAATGATTGCCCATGTTCCAACCTTTCGTCTTGAAACCTAAGTGGCATGAACCACCATCATCAACACAATATTTTCTTGAAAGTTCTCCAACAGCTCTGGCAGCTAGGCTTGCATGATCTCCAAACTCATCCGCTGCTTGAGCAACAGAGGTAGCATCCTTAAATTTCATGTTCCAATACTGCCTACCAACAAAAAAATTTCCATTACCATCTCAAGGAAATGATTGCCCATATTCCAACCTTTCATCCTTGAAACCTAAGTGGCATGAACCACCATCATCAACACAATATTGCCGTGAAAGTTCTCCAACATCTCTGGAAGCTAGGCTTGCATGTTCTAAAAACTCATTCGCTGCTTGAGCAGCAGACGTAGCATCGTTAAATTTCATGTTCCAATACTGCCTGCCAACTGAAAAATTACCATTACCATCTCAAGGAAATGATTGCCCATGTTCAAATCTTTCATCCTTGAAAACTAAGTGGCATGAACCACCATCATCAACACAATATTGCCTTGAAAATTCTACAACAGTTCTGGCCGCTAGGCTTGCCTGTTCTGCAAACTCAGTCGCTACTTGAGCAGCAGAGGTAGCATCCTCAAATTTCATGTTCCAATTCTGCCTGCCAATAGAAAAATTACCATTACCATCTCCAGGAAATGATTGCCCATGGTCCAACCTTTCATCCTTGAAACCTAAGTGGCATGAACCACCATCATCAACACAATATTGCCTTGAAAGTTCTACAACAGCTCTGGTAGCTGGGCTTGCATGTTCTGCAAACTCAACCGCTGCTTGAGCAGCAGAGGTAGCATCCTTAAATTGCATGTTCCAATTCTACCTGCCAACAGAAAAATTACCATTACCATCTCCAGGAAATGCTTGGCCATGTTCCAATCTTTCATCCTTGAAACCTAAGTGGCATGAACCGCCATCATCATCAAAATATTGCCTTGAAAGTTCTCCAACAGCTCTGGAAGCTAGGCTTGCATGTTCTCCAAACTCAGCCGCTGCTTGAGCAGCAGAGGTAGCATCCTTAAATTTCATGTTCCAATTCTACTTGCCAACAGAAAAATTACCATTACCATCTCCAAAAAAATGATTGCCCATGTTCCAACCTTTCATCCTTGAAACCTAAGTGGCATGAACCACCATCATCAACACAATATTGCCTTGAATGTTCTCCAACAGCTCTGGCAGCTAGGCTTGCATGTTCTCCAAACTCAACCGCTGCTTGAGCAACATAGGTAGCATCCTTAAATTTCATGTTCCAATACTCCCTACCAACAATAAGATTTACCATTACCATCTCAAGGAAATGATTGCCTATGTTCCAACCTTTCATCCTTGAAACCTAAGTGGCATGAACCACCATCATCAACACAATATTGCCTTGAAAGTTCTACAACAGCTCTGGCAGCTAGGCTTGCATGTTCTGCAAACTCAGCCGCTGCTTGAGCAGCAGAGGTAGCATCCTTAAATTTAATGTTCCAATTCTGGTTGCCAACAGAAAAATTACCATTACCATCTCCAGGAAATGCTTGCCCATGTTCAAACCTTTTATCCTTGAAACCTAAGCGGCATGAACCACCATCATCAACACAATATTGCCTTGAAAGTTCTCCAACATCTCTGGCAGCTAGGCTTGCATGTTCTAAAAACTCATTCGCTGCTAGAGCAGCAGACGTAGCATCGTTAAATTTCATGTTCCAATACTGCCTGCCAACTGAAAAATTACCATTACCATCTCAAGGAAATGATTGCCCATGTTCCAATCTTTCATCCCTGAAAACTAAGTGGCATGAACCACCATCATCAACACAATATTGCCTTGAAAATTCTACAACAGTTCTGGCCGCTAGGCTTGCCTGTTCTGCAAACTCAGTCACTACTTGAGCAGCAGAGGTAGCATCCTCAAATTTCATGTTCCAATTCTGCCTGCCAATAGAAAAATTACCATTACCATCTCCAGGAAATGATTGCACATGGTCCAACCTTTCATCCTTGAAACCTAAGTGGCATGAACCACCATCATCAACACAATATTGCCTTGAAAGTTCTACAATAGCTCCGGCAGCTACGCTTGCATGTTCTCCAAACTCAGCCGCTGCTTGAGCAGCATAGGTAGCATCCTTAAATTTCATGTTCCAATACTACCTACCAACAAGAAGATTTACCATTACCATCTCAAGGAAATGATTGCCCATGTTCCAACCTTTCATCCTTGAAACCAAAGTGGCATGAACCGCCATCATCAACACAATATTTCCTTGAAAGTTCTACAACAGCTCTGGCAGCTAGGCTTGCATGTTCTACAAACTCAGCCGTTGTTTGAGCAGCAGAGGTAGCATCCTTAAATTTCATGTTCCAATTCTTTTTGCCAACAGAAAAATTACCAATACCATCTCCAGGAAATGCTTGCCCATGTTCCAACCTTTCATCCTTTAAACCTAAGTGGCATGAACCACAATAATCAAAACAATGTTGCCTTGAAAGTTCTCCAACTACTCTGGCAGCTAGGCTTGCATGTTCTCCAAACTCAACCGCTGCTTGAGCAGCATAGGTAGCATCCTTAAATTTCATGTTCCAATACTCCCTACCAACAAGAAGATTTACCATTACTATCTTAAGGAAATGATTGCCCATGTTCCAACCTTTCATCCTTGAAACCTAAGTGGCATGAACCACCATCATCAACACAATATTGCCTTGAAAGTTCTCCAACAGCTCTGGCAGCTAGGCTTGCATGTTCTCCAAACTCAACCGCTGCTTGAGCAGCATAGGTAGCATCCTTAAATTTCATATTCCAATACTCCCTACCAACAATAAGCTTTACCATTACCATCTCAAGGAAATTATTGCCCATGTTCCAACCTTTCATCCTTGAAACCTAAGTGGCATGAACCACCATCATCAACACAATATTGCCTTGAAAGTTCTACAACAGCTCTGGCACCTAGGCTTGCATGTTCTGCAAACTCAGCCGCTGCTTGTGCAGCAGAGGTAGCATCCTTAAATTTCATGTTCCAATTCTTCTTGCCAACAGAAAAATTACCATAACAATCCCCAGGAAATGCTTGACCATGTTCCAACCTTTCATCCTTGAAACCTAAGTGGCATGAACCACCCTAATCAACATAATATTGCCTTGAAAGTTCTCCAACAGCTTTGGCAGCTAGGCTTGCATGTTCTCCAAACTCAGCCGCTGCTTATGCAGCAGAGGTAGCATCCTTAAATTTCATGTTCCAATACTACCTACCAACAGAAAAATTACCATTACCATCTCAAGGAAATGATTGCCCATGTTCCAACCTTTCAACCTTGAAAACTAAGTGGCATAAACCACCATCATCAACACAATATTGCCTTGAAAGTTCTCCAACAGCTCTGGCAGCTAGGCTTGCATGTTCTCCAAACTCAACCGCTGCTTGTGCAGCAGAGGTAGCATCCTTAAATTTCATGTTCCAATACTGCCTGCCAACAGAAAAATTACCATTACAATCTCTAGGAAATGATTGCCCATGTTCCAACCTTTCGTCCTTGAAACCAAAGTGGCATGAACCACCATCATCAACACAATATTTCCTTGAAAGTTCTCCAATAGCTCTGGCAGCTAGGCTTGCATGATCTCCAAACTCATCCGCTGCTTGAGCAACAGAGGTAGCATCCTTAAATTTCATGTTCCAATACTGCCTACCAACAGAAAAATTACCATTACCATATCAAGGAAATGATTGCCCATGTTCCAACCTTTCATCCTTGAAACCTAAGTGGCATGAACCACCATCATCAACACAATATTTCCTTGAAAGTTCTCCAACATCTCTGGCAGCTAGGCTTGCATGTTCTAAAAACTCATTCGCTGCTAGAGCAGCAGACGTAGCATCATTAAATTTCATGTTCCAATACTGCCTGCCAACTGAAAAATTACCATTACCATCTCAAGGAAATGATTGCCCATGTTCCAATCTTTCATCCTTGAAAACTAAGTGGCATGAACCACCATCATCAACACAATATTACCTTGAAAATTCTACAACAGTTCTGGCCGCTAGGCTTGCCTGTTCTGCAAACTCAGTCGCTACTTGAGCAGCAGAGGTAGCATCCTCAAATTTCATGTTCAAATTCTGCCTGCCAATAGAAAAATTACCATTACCATCTCCAGGAAATGATTGCCCATGGTCCAACCTTTCATCCTTGAAACCTAAGTGGCACGAACCACCATCATCAAAACAATATTGCCTTGAAAGTTCTCCAACAGCACTGGCAGCTAGGCTTGCATGTTCTCCAAACTCAACCGCTGCTTGAGCAGCATAGGTAGCATCCTTAAATTTCATGTTCCAATACTGCCTACCAACAAGAAGATTTACCATTACCATCTCAAGGAAATGATTGCCCATGTTCCAACCTTTCATCCTTGAAAACTAAGTGGCATGAACCGCCATCATCAACACAATATTGCCTTGAAAGTTCTATAACAGCTCTGGCAGCTAGGCTTGCATGTTTTGCAAACTCAGCCATTTTTTGAGCAGCAGAAGTAGCATCCTTAAATTTCATGTTCCAATTCTTTTTGCCAACAGAAAAATTACCAATACCATATCCTGGAAATGCTTGCCCATGTTCCAACCTTTCATCCTTTAAACCTAAGTGGCATGAACCACCATCATTAAAATAATATTGCCTTGAAAGTTCTCCAACAGCTCTGGCAGCTAGGCTTGCATGTTCTCTAAACTCAACCGCTACTTGAGCAGCATAGGTAGCATCCTTAAATTTCATGTTCCAATACTCCCTACAAACAAGAAGATTTACCATTACCATCTCAAGGAAATGATTGCCCATGTTCCAACCTTTCATCCTTGAAACCTAAGTGGCATGAACCGCCATCATCAACACAATATTGCCTTGAAAGTTCTATAACAGCTCTGGCAGCTAGGCTTGCATGTTCTGCAAACTCAGCCGTTGTTTGAGCAGCAGAGGTAGCATCCTTAAATTTCATGTTCCAATTCTTTTTGCCAACAGAAAAATTACCAATACCATATCCAGGAAATGCTTGCCCATGTTCCAACCTTTCATCCTTTAAACCTAAGTGGCATGAACCACCATCATTAAAATTATATTGCCTTGAAAGTTCTCCAATAGCTCTGGCAGCTAGGCTTGCATGTTCTCCAAACTCAACCGCTGCTTGAGCAGCATAAGTAGCATCCTTAAATTTCATGTTCCAATACTCCCTACCAACAAGAAGATTTACCATTACCATCTCAAGGAAATGATTGCCCATGTTCCAACCTTTCATCCTTGAAACCTAAGTGGCATGAACCACCATCATCAACACAATATTGCCTTGAAAGTTCTCCAACAGCTCTGGCAGCTAGGCTTGCATGTTCTCCAAACTCAGCCGCTGCTTGAGCAGCATAGGTAGCATCCTTAAATTTCATGTTCCAATACTGCCTACCAACAGAAAAATTACCATTACCATCTCAAGGAAATGATTGCCCATGTTCCAACCTTTCATCCTTGAAACCTAAGTGGCATGAACCGCCATCATCAACGCAATATTTCCTTGAAAGTTCTACAACAGCGCTGGCCGCTAGGCTTGCATGTTCTGCAAACTCAGCCGTTGTTTGAGCAGTAGAGGTAGCATTCTTAAATTTCATGTTCCAATTCTTCTTGCCAATAGAAAAATTACCAATACCATATCCAGGAAATGCATGCCCATGTTCCAACCTTTAATCCTTTAAACCTAAGTGGCATGAACCACCATCGTCAAAATAATATTGCCTTGAAAGTTCTCCAACAGCTCTGGCAGCTAGCCTTGCATGTTCTCCAAACTCAACCGCTGCTTGAGCAGCATAGGTAGCATCCTTAAATTTCATGTTCCAATACTGCCTACCAACAAGAAGATTTACCATTACCATCTCAAGGAAATGATTGCCCATGTTCCAACCTTTCATCCTTGAAAACTAAGAGGCATGAACCGCCATCATCAACACAATATTGCCTTGAAAGTTCTATAACAGCTCTGGCAGCTAGGCTTGCATGTTTTGCAAACTCAGCCGTTGTTTGAGCAGCAGAGGTAGCATCCTTAAATTTCATGTTCCAATTCTTTTTGCCAACAGAAAAATTACCAATACCATATCCTGGAAATGCTTGCCCATGTTCCAACCTTTCATCCTTTAAACCTAAGTGGCATGAACCACCATCATTAAAATAATATTGCCTTGAAAGTTCTCCAACAGCTCTGGCAGCTAGGCTTGCATGTTCTCTAAACTCAACCGCTACTTGAGCAGCATAGGTAGCATCCTTAAATTTCATGTTCCAATACTCCCTACAAACAAGAAGATTTACCATTACCATCTCAAGGAAATGATTGCCCATGTTCCAACCTTTCATCCTTGAAACCTAAGTGGCATGAACCACCATCATCAACACAATATTGCCTTGAAAGTTCTCCAACAGCTCTGGCAGCTAGGCTTGCATGTTCTCCAAACTCAACCGCTGCTTGAGCAGCATAGGTAGCATCCTTAAATTTCATGTTCCAATACTCCCTACCAACAATAAGATTTACCATTACCATCTCAAGGAAATGATTGCCCATGTTCCAACCTTTCATCCTTGAAACCTAAGTGGCATGAACCACCATCATCAACACAATATTGCCTTGAATGTTCTACAATAGCTCTGGCAGCTAGGCTTGCATGTTCTGCAAACTCAGCCGCTGCTTGAGCAGCAGAGGTAGCATCCTTAAATTTCATGTTCCAATTCTTCTTGCCAACAGAAAAATTACCATAACAATCTCCAGGAAATGCTTGACCATGTTCCAACCTTTCATCCTTGAAACCTAAGTGGCATGAACCACCCTAATCAACATAATATTGCCTTGAAAGTTCTCCAACAGCTCTGGCAGCTAGGCTTGCATGTTCTCCAAACTCAGCCGCTGCTTATGCAGCAGAGGTAGCATCCTTAAATTTCATGTTCCAATACTACCTACCAACAGAAAAATTACCATTACCATCTCAAGGAAATGATTGCCCATGTTCCAACCTTTCAACCTTGAAAACTAAGTGGCATAAACCACCATCATCAACACAATATTGCCTTGAAAGTTCTCCAACAGCTCTGGCAGCTAGGCTTGCATGTTCTCCAAACTCAACTGCTGCTTGTGCAGCAGAGGTAGCATCCTTAAATTTCATGTTCCAATACTGCCTGCCAGCAGAAAAATTACCATTACAATCTCTAGGAAATGATTGCCCATGTTCCAACCTTTCGTCCTTGAAACCTAAGTGGCATGAACCACCATCATCAACACAATATTTCCTTGAAAGTTCTCCAATAGCTCTGGCAGCTAGGCTTGCATGATCTCCAAACTCATCCGCTGCTTGAGCAACAGAGGTAGCATCCTTAAATTTCATGTTCCAATACTGCCTACCAACAGAAAAATTACCATTACCATATCAAGGAAATGATTGCCCATGTTCCAACCTTTCATCCTTGAAACCTAAGTGGCATGAACCACCATCATCAACACAATATTGCCTTGAAAGTTCTCCAACATCTCTGGCAGCTAGGCTTGCATGTTCTAAAAACTCATTCGCTGCTAGAGCCGCAGACGTAGCATCGTTAAATTTCATGTTCCAATACTACCTGCCAACTGAAAAATTACCATTACCATCTCAAGGAAATGATTGCCCATGTTCCAACCTTTCAACCTTGAAAACTAAGTGGCATAAACCACCATCATCAACATAATATTGCCTTGAAAGTTCTCCAACATCTCTGGCAGCTAGGCTTGCATGTTCTAAAAACTCATTCGCTGCTAGAGCAACAGACATAGCATCGTTAAATTTCATGTTCCAATACTGCCTGCCAACTGAAAAATTACCATTACCATCTCAAGAAAATGATTGCCCATGTTCCAATCTTTCATCCTTCAAAACTAAGTGGCATGAACCACCATCATCAACACAATATTACCTTGAAAATTCTACAACAGTTCTGGCCGCTAGGCTTGCCTGTTCTGCAAACTCAGTCGCTACTTGAGCAGCAGAGGTAGCATCCTCAAATTTCATGTTCCAATTCTGCCTGCCAATAGAAAAATTACCATTACCATCTCCAGGAAATGGTTGCCCATGGTCCAACATTTCATCCTTGAAACCTATGTGGCATGAACCACCATCATCAACACAATATTGCCTTGAAAGTTCTCCAACAGCTCTGGCAGCTAGGCATGCATGTTCTCCAAACTCAGCCGCTGCTTGAGCAGCATAGGTAGCATCCTTAAATTTCATGTTCCAATACTGCCTACCAGAAGATTTACCATTACTATCTCAAGGAAATGATTGCCCATGTTCCAACCTTTCATCCTTGAAACCTAAGTGGCATGAACCACCATCATCAACACAATATTGCCTTGAAAGTTCTACAACAGCTCTGGCAGCTAGGCTTGTATGTTCTCCAAACTCAACCGCTGCTTGTGCAACAGAGGTAGCATCCTTAAATTTCATATTCCAATACTGCTTGCCAACAGAAAAATTACTAATACCATATCTAGGAAATGCTTGCCCATGTTCCAACCTTTCATCCTTTAAACCTAAGTGGCATGAACCATCATCATCAAAAACATTATTGCCTTGAAAGTTCTCCAACAGCTCTGGCAGCTAGGCATGCATGTTCTCCAAACTCAACCGCTGCTTGAGCCGCATAGGTAGCATCCTTAAATTTCATGTTCCAATACTGCCTACCAACAAGAAGATTTACCATTACCATCTCAAGGAAATGATTGCCCATGTTCCAACCTTTCATCCTTGAAACCTAAGTGGAATGAACCACCATCATCAACACATTATTGCCTTGAAAGTTCTATAACAGCTCTGGCAGCTAGGCTTGCATGTTCTGCATACTCAGCCGTTGTTTGAGCAGCAGAGGTAGCATCCTTAAATTTCATGTTCCAATTCTTTTTGCCAACAGAAAAATTACCAATACCATATCCAGGAAATGCTTGCCCATGTTCCAACCTTTCATCCTTTAAACCTAAGTGGCATGAACCACCATCATTAAAATAATATTGCCTTGAAAGTTCTCCAATAGCTCTGGCAGCTAGGCTTGCATGTTCTCCAAACTCAACCGCTGCTTGAGCAGCATAGGTAGCATCCTTAAATTTCATGTTCCAATACTCCCTACCAACAAGAAGATTTACCATTACCATCTCAAGGAAATGATTGCCCATGTTCCAACCTTTCATCCTTGAAACCTAAGTGGCATGAACCACCATCATCAACACAATATTGCCTTGAAAGTTCTCCAACAGCTCTGGCAGCTAGGCTTGCATGTTCTCCAAACTCAACCGCTGCTTGAGCAGCATAGGTAGCATCCTTAAATTTCATGTTCCAATACTCCCTACCAACAATAAGATTTACCATTACCATCTCAAGGAAATGATTGCCCATGTTCCAACCTTTCATCCTTGAAACCTAAGTGGCATGAACCACCATCATCAACACAATATTGCCTTGAAAGTTCTACAATAGCTCTGGCAGCTAGGCTTGCATGTTCTGCAAACTCAGCCGCTGCTTGAGCAGCAGAGGTAGCATCCTTAAATTTCATGTTCCAATTCTGCCTGCCAATAGAAAAATTACCATTACCATCTCCAGGAAATGGTTGCCCATGGTCCAACATTTCATCCTTGAAACCTATGTGGCATGAACCACTATCATCAACACAATATTGCCTTGAAAGTTCTCCAACAGCTCTGGCAGCTAGGCATGCATGTTCTCCAAACTCAGCCGCTGCTTGAGCAGCATAGGTAGCATCCTTAAATTTCATGTTCCAATACTGCCTACCAGAAGATTTACCATTACTATCTCAAGGAAATGATTGCCCATGTTCCAACCTTTCATCCTTGAAACCTAAGTGGCATGAACCACCATCATCAACACAATATTGCCTTGAAAGTTCTACAACAGCTCTGGCAGCTAGGCTTGTATGTTCTCCAAACTCAACCGCTGCTTGTGCAACAGAGGTAGCATCCTTAAATTTCATGTTCCAATACTGCCTGCCAACAGAAAAATTACTAATACCATATCTAGGAAATGCTTGCCCATGTTCCAACCTTTCATCCTTTAAACCTAAGTGGCATGAACCACCATCATCAAAACAATATTGCCTTGAAAGTTCTCCAACAGCTCTGGCAGCTAGGCATGCATGTTCTCCAAACTCAACCGCTGCTTGAGATGCATAGGTAGCATCCTTAAATTTCATGTTCCAATACTGCCTACCAACAAGAAGATTTACCATTACCATCTCAAGGAAATGATTGCCCATGTTCCAACCTTTCATCCTTGAAACCTAAGTGGCATGAACCACCATCATCAACACAATATTGCCTTGAAAGTTCTACAATAGCTCTGGCAGCTAGGCTTGCATGTTCTGCAAACTCAGCCGCTGCTTGAGCAGCAGAGGTAGCATCCTTAAATTTCATGTTCCAATTCTTCTTGCCAACAGAAAAATTACCATAACAATCTCCAGGAAATGCTTGACCATGTTCCAACCTTTCATCCTTGAAACCTAAGTGGCATGAACCACCCTAATCAACATAATATTGCCTTGAAAGTTCTCCAACAGCTCTGGCAGCTAGGCTTGCATGTTCTCCAAACTCAGCCGCTGCTTATGCAGCAGAGGTAGCATCCTTAAATTTCATGTTCCAATACTACCTACCAACAGAAAAATTACCATTACCATCTCAAGGAAATGATTGCCCATGTTCCAACCTTTCAACCTTGAAAACTAAGTGGCATAAACCACCATCATCAACACAATATTGCCTTGAAAGTTCTCCAACAGCTCTGGCAGCTAGGCTTGCATGTTCTCCAAACTCAACCGCTGCTTGTGCAGCAGAGGTAGCATCCTTAAATTTCATGTTCCAATACTGCCTGCCAACAGAAAAATTACCATTACAATCTCTAGGAAATGATTGCCCATGTTCCAACCTTTCGTCCTTGAAACCTAAGTGGCATGAACCACCATCATCAACACAATATTTCCTTGAAAGTTCTCCAACAGCTCTGGCAGCTAGGCTTGTATGATCTCCAAACTCATCCGCTGCTTGAGCAACAGAGGTAGCATCCTTAAATTTCATGTTCCAATACTGCCTACCAACAGAAAAATTACCATTACCATATCAAGGAAATGATTGCCCATGTTCCAACCTTTCATCCTTGAAACCTAAGTGGCATGAACCACCATCATCAACACAATATTGCCTTGAAAGTTCTCCAACATCTCTGGCAGCTAGGCTTGCATGTTTTAAAAACTCATTCGCTGCTTGAGCAGCAGACGTAGCATTGTTAAATTTCATGTTCCAATACTGCCTGCCAACTGAAAAATTACCATTACCATCTCAAGGAAATGATTGCCCATGTTCCAATCTTTCATCCTTGAAAACTAAGTTGCATGAACCACCATCATCAACACAATATTACCTTGAAAATTCTACAACAGTTCTGGCCGCTAGGCTTGCCTGTTCTACAAACTCAGTCGCTACTTGAGCAGCAGAGGTAGCATCCTCAAATTTCATGTTCCAATTCTGCCTGCCAATAGAAAAATTACCATTACCATCTCCAGGAAATGATTGCCCATGGTCCAACCTTTCATCCTTGAAACCTAAGTGGCATGAACCACCATCATCAACACAATATTGCCTTGAAAGTTCTCCAACAGCTCTGGCAGCTAGGCTTGCATGTTCTCCAAACTCAGCCGCTGCTTGAGCAGCATAGGTAGCATCCTTAAATTTCATGTTCCAATACTGCCTACCAACAAGAAGATTTACCATTACTATCTCAAGGAAATGATTGCCCATGTTCCAACCTTTCATCCTTGAAACCTAAGTGGCATGAACCACCATCATCAACACAATATTGCCTTGAAAGTTCTACAACAGCTCTGGCAGCTAGGCTTGCATGTTCTGCAAACTCAGCCGTTGTTTGAGCAGCAGAGGTAGCATCCTTAAATTTCATGTTCCAATTCTTCTTGCCAACAGAAAAATTACCAATACCATATCCAGGAAATGCTTGCCCATGTTCCAACCTTTCATCCTTTAAACCTAAGTGGCATGAACCACCATCATTAAAAACAATATTGCCTTGAAAGTTCTCCAACAGCTCTGGCAGCTAGGCTTGCATGTTCTCCAAACTCAACCGCTGCTTGAGCAGCATAGGTAGCATCCTTAAATTTCATGTTCCAATACTGCCTACCAACAAGAAGATTTACCATTACCATCTCAAGGAAATGATTGCCCATGTTCCAATCTTTCATCCTTGATAACTAAGTGGCATGAACCACCATCATCAACACAATATTGCCTTGAAAATTCTACGACAGTTCTGGCCGCTAGGCTTGCCTGTTCTGCAAACTCAGTCGCTACTTGAGCAGCAGAGGTAGCATCCTCAAATTTCATGTTCCAATTCTGCCTGCCAATAGAAAAATTACCATTACCATCTCCAGGAAATGATTGCCCATGGTCCAACCTTTCATCCTTGAAACCTAAGTGGCATGAACCACCATCATCAACACAATATTGCCTTGAATGTTCTACAACAGCTCTGGCAGCTAGGCCTGCATGTTCTGCAAACTCAGCCACTACTTGAGCATCAGAGGTAGTATCCTTAAATTTCATGTTCCAATTATGCTTGCCAATAGAAAAATTACCATTACCATCTCCAGGAAATGCTCATGTTCCACCCATTCATCCTTGAAACCTAAGTGGCATGAACCGCCATCATCATCAAAATATTGCGTTGAAAGTTCTCCAACAGCTCTGGAAGCTCGTCTTGCATGTTCTCCAAACTCAGCCGCTGCTTGAGCAGCAGAGGTAGTATCCTTAAATTTCATGTTCCAATTCTGCTTGCCAACAGAAAAATTACCTTTACCATCTCCAGGAAATGATTGCCCATGGTCCAACCTTTTATCCTTGAAACCTAAGTGGCATGAACCACCATCATCAACACAATATTGCCTTGAAAGTTCTACAACAGCTCTGGCAGCTAGGCTTGCATGTTCTGCAAACTCAGCCACTGCTTGAGCATCAGAGGTAGTATCCTTAAATTTCATGTTCCAATTATGCTTGCCAACAGAAAAATTACCATTACCATCTCCAGGAAATGCTTGCCCATGTTCCACCATTTCATCCTTGAAACCTAAGTGGCATGAACCGCCATCATCAACACAATATTGCCTTGAAAGTTCTACAACAGCTCTGGCAGCTAGGCTTGCATGTTCTGCAAACTCAGCCGTTGTTTGAGCAGCTGAGGTAGCATCCTTAAATTTCATGTTCCAATTCTTCTTGTCAACAAAAAAATTACCAATACCATATCCAGGAAATGCTTGCCCATGTTCCAACCTTTCATCCTTTAAACCTAAGTGGCATGAACCACCATCATTAAAAACAATATTGCCTTGAAAGTTCTCCAACAGCTCTGGCAGCTAGGCTTGCATGTTCTCCAAACTCAACCGCTGCTTGAGCAGCATAGGTAGCATCCTTAAATTTCATGTTCCAATACTGCCTACCAACAAGAAGATTTACCATTACCATCTCAAGGAAATGATTGCCCATGTTCCAATCTTTCATCCTTGAAAACTAAGTGGCATGAACCACCATCATCAACACAATATTGCCTTGAAAATTCTACAACAGTTCTGGCCGCTAGGCTTGCCTGTTCTGCAAACTCAGCCGCTGCTTGAGCAGCAGAGGTAGCATCCTTAAATTTCATGTTCCAATTCTTCTTGCCAACAGAAAAATTACCATAACAATCTCCAGGAAATGCTTGACCATGTTCCAACCTTTCATCCTTGAAACCTAAGTGGCATGAACCACCCTAATCAACATAATATTGCCTTGAAAGTTCTCCAACAGCTCTGGCAGCTAGGCTTGCATGTTCTCCAAACTCAGCCGCTGCTTGAGCATCAGAGGTAGTATCCTTAAATTTCATGTTCCAATTATGCTTGCCAATAGAAAAATTACCATTACCATCTCCAGGAAATGCTCATGTTCCACCCATTCATCCTTGAAACCTAAGTGGCATGAACCGCCATCATCATCAAAATATTGCGTTGAAAGTTCTCCAACAGCTCTGGAAGCTCGGCTTGCATGTTCTCCAAACTCAGCCGCTGCTTGAGCAGCAGAGGTAGTATCCTTAAATTTCATGTTCCAATTTTGCTTGCCAACAGAAAAATTACCTTTACCATCTCCAGGAAATGATTGCCCATGGTCCAACCTTTCATCCATGAAACCTAAGTGGCATGAACTACCATCATCAAAACAATATTGCCTTGAAAGTTCTACAACAGCTCTGGCAGCTAGGCTTGTATGTTCTGCAAACTCAGCCACTGCTTGAGCATCAGAGGTAGTATCCTTAAATTTCATGTTCCAATTATGCTTGCCAACAGAAAAATTACCATTACCATCTCCAGGAAATGCTTGCCCATGTTCCACCATTTCATCCTTGAAACCTAAGTGGCATGAACCGCCATCATCAACAAAATATTGCCTTGAAAGTTCTACAACAGCACTGGCAGCTAGGCCTGCATGTTCTGCAAACTCAGCCGTTGTTTGAGCAGCAGATGTAGCATCCTTAAATTTCATGTTCCAATTCTTCTTGCCAACAGAAAAATTACCAATACCATATCCAGGAAATGCTTGCCCATGTTCCAACCTTTCATCCTTTAAACCTAAGTGGCATGAACCACCATCATCAAAACAATATTGCCTTGAAAGTTCTCCAACAGCTCTGGCAGCTAGGCTTGCAAGTTCTCCAAACCCAACCGCTACTTGAGCAGCATAGGTAGCATCCTTAAATTTCATGTTCCAAAACTCCCTACCAAAAATAAGATTTACCATTACCATCTCAAGGAAATGATTGGCCATGTTCCAACCTTTCATCCTTGAAACCTAAGTGGCATGAACCACCATCATCAACACAATATTGCCTTGAAAGTTCTACAACAGCTCTAGCAGCTAGGCTTGCATGTTCTGCAAACTCAGCCGTAGTTTGAGCAGCAGATGTAGCATCCTTAAATTTCATGTTCCAATTCTTCTTGCCAACAGAAAAATTACCAATACCATATCCAGGAAATGCTTGCCCATGTTCCAACCTTTCATCCTTTAAACCTAAGTGGCATGAACCACCATCATCAAAACAATATTGCCTTGAAAGTTCTCCAACAGCTCTGGCAGCTAGGCTTGCAAGTTCTCCAAACCCAACCGCTACTTGAGCAGCATAGGTAGCATCCTTAAATTTCATGTTCCAAAACTCCCTACCAAAAATAAGATTTACCATTACCATCTCAAGGAAATGATTGGCCATGTTCCAACCTTTCATCCTTGAAACCTAAGTGGCATAAACCACCATCATCAACACAATATTACCTTGAAAGTTCTACAACAGCTCTGGCCGCTAGGCTTGCCTGTTCTGCAAACTCAGCCGTTGTTTGAGCAGCAGAGGTAGCATCCTTAAATTTCATGTTCCAATTCTTCTTGCCAATAGAAAAATTACCAATACCATATCCAGGAAATGCTTGCCCATGTTCCAACCTTTCATCCTTTAAACCTAAGTGGCATGAACCACCATCATCAAAACAATATTGCCTTGAAAGTTCTCCAACAGCTCTGGCAGCTAGGCTTGCATGTTCTCCAAACTCAACCGCTGCTTGAGCAGCATAGGTAGCATCCTTAAATTTCATGTTCCAATACTGCCTACCAACAAGAAGATTTACCATTACTATCTCAAGGAAATGATTGCCCATGTTCCAAACTTTCATCCTTGAAACCTAAGTGGCATGAACCACCATCATCAACACAATATTGCCTTGAAAGTTCTACAACAGCTCTGGCAGCTAGCCTTGCATGTTCTGCAAACTCAGCCGTAGTTTGAGCAGCAGAGGTAGCATCCTTAAATTTCATGTTCCAATTCTTCTTGCCAACAGAAAAATTTCCAATACCATTTCCAGGAAATGCTTGCCCATGTTCCAACCTTTCATCATTTAAACCTAAGTGGCATGAACCACCATCATCAAAACAATATTGCCTTGAAAGTTCTCCAACAGCTCTGGCAGCTAGGCTTGCATGTTCTCCAAACTCAACCGTTGCTTGAGCAGCATAGGTAGCATCCTTAAATTTCATGTTCCAATACTGCCTACCAACAAGAAGATTTACCATTACCATCTCAAGGAAATGATTGCCCATGTTCCAATCTTTCATCCTTGAAAACTAAGTGGCATGAACCACCATCATCAACACAATATTGCCTTGAAAATTCTACAACAGTTCTGGCCGCTAGGCTTGCCTGTTCTGCAAACTCAGTCGCTACTTGAGCAGCAGAGCTAGCATCCTCAAATTTCATGTTCCAATTCTGCCTGCCAATAGAAAAATTACCATTACCATCTCAAGGAAATGATTGCCCATGTTCCAACCTTTCATCCTTGAAACCTAAGTGGCATGAACCACCATCATCAACACAATATTGTCTTGAAAGTTCTACAATAGCTCTGGCAGCTAGGCTTGCATGTTCTGCAAACTCAGCCGTTGTTTGAGTAGCAGAGATAGCATCCTTAAATTTCATGTTCCAATTCTTCTTGCCAACAGAAAAATTACCATTACCATCTCCAGGAAATGCTTGCCCATGTTCCAACCTTTCATCCTTGAAACCTAAGTGGCATGAACCACCATCATCAACACAATATTGTCTTGAAAGTTCTACAATAGCTCTGGCAGCTAGGCTTGCATGTTCTGCAAACTCAGCCGTTGTTTGAGCAGCAGAGGTAGTATCCTTAAATTTCATGTTCCAATTCTGCTTTCCAATACTGCCTACCAACAAGAAGAATTACCAATACCATATCCAGAAAATGCTTGCCCATGTTCCAACCTTTCATCCTTTAAACCTAAGTGGCACGAACCACCATCATCAAAACAATATTGCCTTGAAAGTTCTCCAACAGCTCTGGCAGCTAGGCTTGCATGTTCTCTAAACTCAACTGCTGCTTGAGCGGCATAGGTAGCATCCTTAAATTTCATGTTCCAATACTGCCTACCAACAAGAAGATTTACCATTACCATCTCAAGGAAATGATTGCCCATGTTCCAACCTTTCATCCTTGAAACCTAAGTGGCATGAACCACCATCATCAACACAATATTGTCTTGAAAGTTCTACAATAGCTCTGGCAGCTAGGCTTGCATGTTCTGCAAACTCAGCCGTTGTTTGAGTAGCAGAGATAGCATCCTTAAATTTCATGTTCCAATTCTTCTTGCCAACAGAAAAATTACCATTACCATCTCCAGGAAATGCTTGCCCATGTTCCAACCTTTCATCCTTGAAACCTAAGTGGCATGAACCACCATCATCAACACAATATTGTCTTGAAAGTTCTACAATAGCTCTGGCAGCTAGGCTTGCATGTTCTGCAAACTCAGCTGTTGTTTGAGCAGCAGAGGTAGTATCCTTAAATTTCATGTTCCAATTATGCTTGCCAACAGAAAAATTACCATTACCATCTCCAGGAAATGATTGCCCATGGTCCAACCTTTCATCCTTGAAACCTAAGTTGCATGAACCACCATCATCAACACAATATTGCCTTGAAGTTCTACAACAGCTCTGGCAGCTAGGCTTGCATGTTCTGCAAACTCAGCCACTGCTTGAGCATCAGAGGTAGTATCCTTAAATTTCATGTTCCAATTATGCTTGCCAACAGAAAAATTACCATTACCATCTCCGGGAAATGCTTGCCCATGTTCCACCCTTTCATCCTTGAAACCTAAGTGGCATGAACCGCCATCATCAACACAATATTGCCTTGAAAGTTCTACACCAGCTCTGGCAGCTAGGCTTGCATGTTCTGCAAACTCAGCCGTTGTTTGAGCAGTAGAGGTAGCATCCTTAAATTTCATGTTCCAATTCTTCTTGCCAACAGAAAAATTACCAATACCATATCCAGGAAATGCTTGCCCATGTTCCAACCTTTCATCCTTTAAACCTAAGTGGCATGAACCACCATCATCAAAACAATATTGCCTTGAAAGTTCTCCAACAGCTCTGGCAGCTAGGCTTGCATGTTCTCCAAACCCAACCGCTGCTTGAGCAGCATAGGTAGCATCCTTAAATTTCATGTTCTAATACTCCCTACCAAAAATAAGATTTACCATTACCATCTCAAGGAAATGATTGCCCATGTTCCAACCTTTCATCCTTGAAACCTAAGTGGCATGAACCACCATCATCAACACAATATTTCCTTGAAAGTTCTACAACAGCTCTGGCAGCTAGGCTTGCATGTTCTGCAAACTCAGCCGTTGTTTGAGCAGCAGAGGTAGCATCCTTAAATTTCATGTTCCAATTCTTCTTGCCAACAGAAAAATTTCCAATACCATTTCCAGGAAATGCTTGCCCATGTTCCAACCTTTCATCCTTTAAACCTAAGTGGCATGAACCACCATCATCAAAACAATATTGCCTTGAAAGTTCTCCAACAGCTCTGGCAGCTAGGCTTGCATGTTCTCCAAACTCAACCGCTGCTTGAGCAGCATAGGTAGCATCCTTAAATTTCATGTTCCAATACTGCCTACCAACAAGAAGATTTACCATTACCATCTCAAGGAAATGATTGCCCATGTTCCAACCTTTCATCCTTGAAACCTAAGTGGCATGAACCACCATCATCAACACAATATTGCCTTGAAAGTTCTACAACAGCTCTGGCAGCTAGGCTTGCATGTTCTACAGACTCAGCCGTTGTTTGAGCAGCAGAGGTAGCATCCTTAAATTTCATGTTCCAATTCTTCTTGCCAACAGTAAAATTACCAATACCATATCCAGGAAATGCTTGCCCATGTTCCAACCTTTCATCCTTTAAACCTAACTTGCATGAACCACCATCATCAAAACAATATTGCCTTGAAAGTTCTCCAACAGCTCTGGCAGCTAGGCTTGCATGTTCTCCAAACTCAACCGCTGCTTGAGCAGCATAGGTAGCACCCTTAAATTTCATGGTCCAATACTGCCTACAAACAAGAAGATTTACCATTACCATCTCAAGAAAATGATTGCCTATGTTCCAATCTTTCATCCTTGAAAACTAAGTGGCATGAACCACCATCATCAACACAATATTGCCTTAAAAATTCTACAACAGTTCTGGCCGCTAGGCTTGCCTGTTCTGCAAACTCAGTCGCTACTTGAGCAGCAGAGGTAGCATCCTCAAATTTCATGTTCCAATTCTGCCTGCCAATAGAAAAATTACCATTACCATCTCCAGAAAATGATTGCCCATGGTCCAACCTTTCATCCTTGAAACCTAAGTGGCATGAACCACCATCATCAACACAATATTGCCTTGAAAGTTCTACAACAGCTCTGGCAGCTAGGCTTGCATGTTCTGCAAACTCAGCCACTACTTGAGCATCAGAGGTAGTATCCTTAAATTTCATGTTCCAATTATGCTTGCCAACAGAAAAATTACCATTACCATCTCCAGGAAATGCTTGCCCATGTTCCACCCTTTCATCCTTGAAACCTAAGTGGCATGAACCGCCATCATCATCAAAATATTGCGTTGAAAGTTCTCCAACAGCTCTGGAAGCTAGGCTTGCATGTTCTCCAAACTCAGCCGTTGCTTGAGCAGCAGACGTAGTATCCTTAAATTTCATGTTCCAATTCTGCTTGCCAACAGAAAAATTACCATTACCATCTCCAGGAAATGCTTTCCCATGTTCAAACCTTTCATCCTTGAAACCTAAGTGGCATGAACCACCATCGTCAACACAATATTGCCTTGAAAGTTCTCCAACAGCTCTGGCAGCTAGGCTTGCATGTTCTCCAAACTCAACCGCTGCTTGAGCAGCATAGGTAGCATCCTTAAATTTCATGTTCCAATACTCCCTACCAACAATAAGATTTACCATTACCATCTCAAGGAAATGATTGCCCATGTTCCAACCTTTCATCCTTGAAACCTAAGTGGCATGAACAACCATCATCAACACAATATTGCCTTGAAAGTTCTACAATAGCTCTGGCAGCTAGGCTTGCATGTTCTGCAAACTCAGCCGTTGTTTGAGCAGCAGAGGTAGCATCCTTAAATTTCATGTTCCAATTCTTCTTGCCAACAGAAAAATTACCAATACCATATCCAGAAAATGCTTGCCCATGTTCCAACCTTTCATCCTTTAAACCTAAGTGGCACGAACCACCATCATCAAAACAATATTGCCTTGAAAGTTCTCCAACAGCTCTGGCAGCTAGGCTTGCATGTTCTCTAAACTCAACTGCTGCTTGAGCGGCATAGGTAGCATCCTTAAATTTCATGTTCCAATACTGCCTACCAACAAGAAGATTTACCATTACCATCTCAAGGAAATGATTGCCCATGTTCCAACCTTTCATCCTTGAAACCTAAGTGGCATGAACCACCATCATCAACACAATATTGTCTTGAAAGTTCTACAATAGCTCTGGCAGCTAGGCTTGCATGTTCTGCAAACTCAGTCGTTGTTTGAGTAGCAGAGATAGCATCCTTAAATTTCATGTTCCAATTCTTCTTGCCAACAGAAAAATTACCATTACCATCTCCAGGAAATGCTTGCCCATGTTCCAACCTTTCATCCTTGAAACCTAAGTGGCATGAACCACCATCATCAACACAATATTGCCTTGAAAGTTCTACAATAGCTCTGGCAGCTAGGCTTGCATGTTCTGCAAACTCAGCCGTTGTTTGAGCAGCAGAGGTAGTATCCTTAAATTTCATGTTCCAATTCTGCTTGCCAACAGAAAAATTACCATTACCATCTCCAGGAAATGATTGCCCATGGTCCAACCTTTCATCCTTGAAACCTAAGTTGCATGAACCACCATCATCAACACAATATTGCCTTGAAAGTTCTACAACAGCTCTGGCAGCTAGGCTTGCATGTTCTGCAAACTCAGCCACTGCTTGAGCATCAGAGGTAGTATCCTTAAATTTCATGTTCCAATTATGCTTGCCAATAGAAAAATTACCATTACCATCTCCGGGAAATGCTTGCCCATGTTCCACCCTTTCATCCTTGAAACCTAAGTGGCATGAACCGCCATCATCAACACAATATTGCCTTGAAAGTTCTACACCAGCTCTGGCAGCTAGGCTTGCATGTTCTGCAAACTCAGCCGTTGTTTGAGCAGTAGAGGTAGCATCCTTAAATTTCATGTTCCAATTCTTCTTGCCAACAGAAAAATTACCATTACCATCTCCAGGAAATGCTTGCCCATGTTCCACCCTTTCATCCTTGAAACCTAAGTGGCATGAACCGCCATCATCAACACAATATTGTCTTGAAAGTTCTACAATAGCTCTGGCAGCTAGGCTTGCATGTTCTGCAAACTCAGCCGTTGTTTGAGTAGCAGAGATAGCATCCTTAAATTTCATGTTCCAATTCTTCTTGCCAACAGAAAAATTACCATTACCATCTCCAGGAAATGCTTGCCCATGTTCCAACCTTTCATCCTTGAAACCTAAGTGGCATGAACCACCATCATCAACACAATATTGTCTTGAAAGTTCTACAATAGCTCTGGCAGCTAGGCTTGCATGTTCTGCAAACTCAGCCGTTGTTTGAGCAGCAGAGGTAGTATCCTTAAATTTCATGTTCCAATTCTGCTTTCCAATACTGCCTACCAACAAGAAGAATTACCAATACCATATCCAGAAAATGCTTGCCCATGTTCCAACCTTTCATCCTTTAAACCTAAGTGGCACGAACCACCATCATCAAAACAATATTGCCTTGAAAGTTCTCCAACAGCTCTGGCAGCTAGGCTTGCATGTTCTCTAAACTCAACTGCTGCTTGAGCGGCATAGGTAGCATCCTTAAATTTCATGTTCCAATACTGCCTACCAACAAGAAGATTTACCATTACCATCTCAAGGAAATGATTGCCCATGTTCCAACCTTTCATCCTTGAAACCTAAGTGGCATGAGCCACCATCATCAACACAATATTGTCTTGAAAGTTCTACAATAGCTCTGGCAGCTAGGCTTGCATGTTCTGCAAACTCAGCCCTTGTTTGAGTAGCAGAGATAGCATCCTTAAATTTCATGTTCCAATTCTTCTTGCCAACAGAAAAATTACCATTACCATCTCCAGGAAATGCTTGCCCATGTTCCAACCTTTCATCCTTGAAACCTAAGTGGCATGAACCACCATCATCAACACAATATTGTCTTGAAAGTTCTACAATAGCTCTGGCAGCTAGGCTTGCATGTTCTGCAAACTCAGCTGTTGTTTGAGCAGCAGAGGTAGTATCCTTAAATTTCATGTTCCAATTCTGCTTGCCAACAGAAAAATTACCATTACCATCTCCAGGAAATGATTGCCCATGGTCCAACCTTTCATCCTTGAAACCTAAGTTGCATGAACCACCATCATCAACACAATATTGCCTTGAAGTTCTACAACAGCTCTGGCAGCTAGGCTTGCATGTTCTGCAAACTCAGCCACTGCTTGAGCATCAGAGGTAGTATCCTTAAATTTCATGTTCCAATTATGCTTGCCAACAGAAAAATTACCATTACCATCTCCGGGAAATGCTTGCCCATGTTCCACCCTTTCATCCTTGAAACCTAAGTGGCATGAACCGCCATCATCAACACAATATTGCCTTGAAAGTTCTACACCAGCTCTGGCAGCTAGGCTTGCATGTTCTGCAAACTCAGCCGTTGTTTGAGCAGTAGAGGTAGCATCCTTAAATTTCATGTTCCAATTCTTCTTGCCAACAGAAAAATTACCAATACCATATCCAGGAAATGCTTGCCCATGTTCCAACCTTTCATCCTTTAAACCTAAGTGGCATGAACCACCATCATCAAAAAAATATTGCCTTGAAAGTTCTCCAACAGCTCTGGCAGCTAGGCTTGCATGTTCTCCAAACCCAACCGCTGCTTGAGCAGCATAGGTAGCATCCTTAAATTTCATGTTCTAATACTCCCTACCAAAAATAAGATTTACCATTACCATCTCAAGGAAATGATTGCCCATGTTCCAACCTTTCATCCTTGAAACCTAAGTGGCATGAACCACCATCATCAACACAATATTTCCTTGAAAGTTCTACAACAGCTCTGGCAGCTAGGCTTGCATGTTCTGCAAACTCAGCCGTTGTTTGAGCAGCAGAGGTAGCATCCTTAAATTTCATGTTCCAATTCTTCTTGCCAACAGAAAAATTTCCAATACCATTTCCAGGAAATGCTTGCCCATGTTCCAACCTTTCATCCTTTAAACCTAAGTGGCATGAACCACCATCATCAAAACAATATTGCCTTGAAAGTTCTCCAACAGCTCTGGCAGCTAGGCTTGCATGTTCTCCAAACTCAACCGCTGCTTGAGCAGCATAGGTAGCATCCTTAAATTTCATGTTCCAATACTGCCTACCAACAAGAAGATTTACCATTACCATCTCAAGGAAATGATTGCCCATGTTCCAACCTTTCATCCTTGAAACCTAAGTGGCATGAACCACCATCATCAACACAATATTGCCTTGAAAGTTCTACAACAGCTCTGGCAGCTAGGCTTGCATGTTCTACAGACTCAGCCGTTGTTTGAGCAGCAGAGGTAGCATCCTTAAATTTCATGTTCCAATTCTTCTTGCCAACAGTAAAATTACCAATACCATATCCAGGAAATGCTTGCCCATGTTCCAACCTTTCATCCTTTAAACCTAACTTGCATGAACCACCATCATCAAAACAATATTGCCTTGAAAGTTCTCCAACAGCTCTGGCAGCTAGGCTTGCATGTTCTCCAAACTCAACCGCTGCTTGAGCAGCATAGGTAGCACCCTTAAATTTCATGGTCCAATACTGCCTACCAACAAGAAGATTTACCATTACCATCTCAAGAAAATGATTGCCTATGTTCCAATCTTTCATCCTTGAAAACTAAGTGGCATGAACCACCATCATCAACACAATATTGCCTTAAAAATTCTACAACAGTTCTGGCCGCTAGGCTTGCCTGTTCTGCAAACTCAGTCGCTACTTGAGCAGCAGAGGTAGCATCCTCAAATTTCATGTTCCAATTCTGCCTGCCAATAGAAAAATTACCATTACCATCTCCAGAAAATGATTGCCCATGGTCCAACCTTTCATCCTTGAAACCTAAGTGGCATGAACCACCATCATCAACACAATATTGCCTTGAAAGTTCTACAACAGCTCTGGCAGCTAGGCTTGCATGTTCTGCAAACTCAGCCACTACTTGAGCATCAGAGGTAGTATCCTTAAATTTCATGTTCCAATTATGCTTGCCAACTGAAAAATTACCATTACCATCTCCAGGAAATGCTTGCCCATGTTCCACCCTTTCATCCTTGAAACCTAAGTGGCATGAACCGCCATCATCATCAAAATATTGCGTTGAAAGTTCTCCAACAGCTCTGGAAGCTAGGCTTGCATGTTCTCCAAACTCAGCCGTTGCTTGAGCAGCAGAGGTAGTATCCTTAAATTTCATGTTCCAATTCTGCTTGCCAACAGAAAAATTACCATTACCATCTCCAGGAAATGCTTTCCCATGTTCAAACCTTTCATCCTTGAAACCTAAGTGGCATGAACCACCATCATCAACACAATATTGCCTTGAAAGTTCTCCAACAGCTCTGGCAGCTAGGCTTGCATGTTCTCCAAACTCAACCGCTGCTTGAGCAGCATAGGTAGCATCCTTAAATTTCATGTTCCAATACTCCCTACCAACAATAAGATTTACCATTACCATCTCAAGGAAATGATTGCCCATGTTCCAACCTTTCATCCTTGAAACCTAAGTGGCATGAACAACCATCATCAACACAATATTGCCTTGAAAGTTCTACAATAGCTCTGGCAGCTAGGCTTGCATGTTCTGCAAACTCAGCCGTTGTTTGAGCAGCAGAGGTAGCATCCTTAAATTTCATGTTCCAATTCTTCTTGCCAACAGAAAAATTACCAATACCATATCCAGAAAATGCTTGCCCATGTTCCAACCTTTCATCCTTTAAACCTAAGTGGCACGAACCACCATCATCAAAACAATATTGCCTTGAAAGTTCTCCAACAGCTCTGGCAGCTAGGCTTGCATGTTCTCTAAACTCAACTGCTGCTTGAGCGGCATAGGTAGCATCCTTAAATTTCATGTTCCAATACTGCCTACCAACAAGAAGATTTACCATTACCATCTCAAGGAAATGATTGCCCATGTTCCAACCTTTCATCCTTGAAACCTAAGTGGCATGAACCACCATCATCAACACAATATTGTCTTGAAAGTTCTACAATAGCTCTGGCAGCTAGGCTTGCATGTTCTGCAAACTCAGCCGTTGTTTGAGTAGCAGAGATAGCATCCTTAAATTTCATGTTCCAATTCTTCTTGCCAACAGAAAAATTACCATTACCATCTCCAGGAAATGCTTGCCCATGTTCCAACCTTTCATCCTTGAAACCTAAGTGGCATGAACCACCATCATCAACACAATATTGCCTTGAAAGTTCTACAATAGCTCTGGCAGCTAGGCTTGCATGTTCTGCAAACTCAGCCGTTGTTTGAGCAGCAGAGGTAGTATCCTTAAATTTCATGTTCCAATTCTGCTTGCCAACAGAAAAATTACCATTACCATCTCCAGGAAATGATTGCCCATGGTCCAACCTTTCATCCTTGAAACCTAAGTTGCATGAACCACCATCATCAACACAATATTGCCTTGAAAGTTCTACAACAGCTCTGGCAGCTAGGCTTGCATGTTCTGCAAACTCAGCCACTGCTTGAGCATCAGAGGTAGTATCCTTAAATTTCATGTTCCAATTATGCTTGCCAATAGAAAAATTACCATTACCATCTCCGGGAAATGCTTGCCCATGTTCCACCCTTTCATCCTTGAAACCTAAGTGGCATGAACCGCCATCATCAACACAATATTGCCTTGAAAGTTCTACACCAGCTCTGGCAGCTAGGCTTGCATGTTCTGCAAACTCAGCCGTTGTTTGAGCAGTAGAGGTAGCATCCTTAAATTTCATGTTCCAATTCTTCTTGCCAACAGAAAAATTACCATTACCATCTCCAGGAAATGCTTGCCCATGTTCCACCCTTTCATCCTTGAAACCTAAGTGGCATGAACCGCCATCATCATCAAAATATTGCGTTGAAAGTTCTCCAACAGCTCTGGAAGCTAGGCTTGCATGTTCTCCAAACTCAGCCGCTGCTTGAGCAGCAGAGGTAGTATCCTTAAATTTCATGTTCCAATTCTGCTTGCCAACAGAAAAATTACCATTACCATCTCCAGGAAATGCTTTCCCATGTTCAAACCTTTCATCCTTGAAACCTAAGTGGCATGAACCACCATCGTCAACACAATATTGCCTTGAAAGTTCTCCAACAGCTCTGGCAGCTAGGCTTGCATGTTCTCCAAACTCAACCGCTGCTTGAGCAGCAAAGGTAGCATCCTTAAATTTCATGTTCCAATACTCCCTACCAACAATAAGATTTACCATTACCATCTCAAGGAAATGATTGCCCATGTTCCAACCTTTCATCCTTGAAACCTAAGTGGCATGAACAACCATCATCAACACAATATTGCCTTGAAAGTTCTACAATAGCTCTGGCAGCTAGGCTTGCATGTTCTGCAAACTCAGCCGTTGTTTGAGCAGCAGAGGTAGCATCCTTAAATTTCATGTTCCAATTCTTCTTGCCAACAGAAAAATTACCAATACCATATCCAGAAAATGCTTGCCCATGTTCCAACCTTTCATCCTTTAAACCTAAGTGGCACGAACCACCATCATCAAAACAATATTGCCTTGAAAGTTCTCCAACAGCTCTGGCAGCTAGGCTTGCATGTTCTCTAAACTCAACTGCTGCTTGAGCGGCATAGGTAGCATCCTTAAATTTCATGTTCCAATACTGCCTACCAACAAGAAGATTTACCATTACCATCTCAAGGAAATGATTGCCCATGTTCCAACCTTTCATCCTTGAAACCTAAGTGGCATGAACCACCATCATCAACACAATATTGTCTTGAAAGTTCTACAATAGCTCTGGCAGCTAGGCTTGCATGTTCTGCAAACTCAGCCGTTGTTTGAGTAGCAGAGATAGCATCCTTAAATTTCATGTTCCAATTCTTCTTGCCAACAGAAAAATTACCATTACCATCTCCAGGAAATGCTTGCCCATGTTCCAACCTTTCATCCTTGAAACCTAAGTGGCATGAACCACCATCATCAACACAATATTGCCTTGAAAGTTCTACAATAGCTCTGGCAGCTAGGCTTGCATGTTCTGCAAACTCAGCCGTTGTTTGAGCAGCAGAGGTAGTATCCTTAAATTTCATGTTCCAATTCTGCTTGCCAACAGAAAAATTACCATTACCATCTCCAGGAAATGATTGCCCATGGTCCAACCTTTCATCCTTGAAAACTAAGTGGCATGAACCACCATCATCAACACAATATTGCCTTAAAAGTTCTACAACAGCTCTAGCAGCTAGGCTTGCATGTTCTGCAAACTCAGCCATTGTTTGAGCAGCAGAGGTAGCATCCTTAAATTTCATGTTCCAATTTTGCCTGCCAACAGAAAAATTACTAATACCATCTCCAGGAAATGCTTGCCCATGTTCCAACCTTTCATCCTTTAAACCTAAGTGGCATGAACCACCATCATCAAAACAATATTACCTTGAAAGTTCTCCAACAGCTCTGGCAGCTAGGCTTGCATGTTCTCCAAACATATCCGCTGCTTGAGCAGCAGAGGTAGCATCCTTAAATTTCATGTTCCAATACTGCCTGCGAACAGAAAAATTACCATTACCATCTCAAGGAAATGATTGCCCATGTTCCAACCTTTCATCCTTACAAACTAAGTGGCATGAACCACCATCATCAACACAATATTGCCTTAAAAGTTCTACAACAGCTCTGGCAGCTAGGCTTGCCTGTTCTGCAAAATCAGTCGCTGCTTGAGCAGCCGAGGTAGCATCCTTAAATTTCATGTTCCAATTCTGCCTGCCAACAGAAGAATTACCATTACCATCTCCAGGAAATGATTGCCCATGTTCCAACCTTTCATCCTTGAAAACTAAGTGGCATGAACCAACGTCATCAACAAAATATTGCATTTAAAGTTCTACAACAGCTCTGGTAGTTAGGCTTGCATGTTCTACAAACTCAGTTGCTACTTGAGCAGCAGAGGTAGCATTGATGTTTGGCATATTTCGATATGTGTTGATGTTACTTTACCCATGTTTTAACCACTTCTTGATGTTATTTGATCTTTAAAATTCCCAACATTGTTTAATTATTGGTTTTATGACTAATTAAGTTATGTGTGACGATTTAAGGTGTTTGGAGTGCAAAATATGAAGAAAAGGTGGTCTAGCCAGAGGAAGAAGGGTTGGATGCGTCGCATCCAACCTAGAAAAACTACATCTTTCGTGCACCCTTAGCAGTGAAGTCGGCCCATAGCGTCCACCATAGCATCCGAGACTGGGAAGTAGAAGAGAAGGGTGGATGCGTCGCATCCACCCTAGCATGCGAAGCTGAGAAGTGGAGGACGAGGTGGATGCGACGCATCCACCCTAGCATCAATCCCTGAAGCTGATTTGGATTAGAAATAGGAGAACTTTGGCCCACGACTTTGGTACGCAATATATAAGCCAAAAATGCCTCTTTTAGGGCATCTAACATATTGGGAAGGGGGAAAAAGCCACGACAAAGCTGTGGAGGCCGGAATTCATCAAGTTTCATCTTTCTCCTACCAAACTTAGTAATCTTTATGTTTCTTTGTATGATTTGTTGTTTGGCTACCATGTCTATATGGAGCTAAACTTCACGTTCTAGGGTTGTGGTTCTTTCATGACTATTGTTATTCGGATATTGATTTTGACTTCTTGATTTATCATATTAGTTTATTTATTCAATCTGGCGCTTATTTATTTTATTGCTTGATCACCAATCGAATATTATCTACGAATCTAGAATTGAACTCGAAAGTGGGAATTCTATATTGCATACAGGATTGAGTAGGGCAAGTTCTTGAACTCGGGCATCGGGAAACAGATTTGTGGTTAGGATAGACATATACCTAATTGCCTTGCTTGATTGATTTACAGGAATTATAAATGCGTTCTTGTTGATTCTAACTCCATAGACATATAGGCGTTAGGTTAGCTTGAATAGGCGAGTAAGAACTCGACAGATTTTTATGAGCAATATTAACCCTGTCAACCAATAAGCTAGATAAATTAGTCGGCCAATTCAATTTAAGAATACAATAGGATTGTTAGATAGCCCATAACCCTAGATCGTTTTCATTACATTGATATCATAAAAATCTGCTCTTTCTCTGTTCAAAGTTCATTATTTATATTTTTTATTTAATTAGTTTAGAATCAAATATTTTTAGGTTTAATTCTTGTTTAGATAATTATGATAGTCTAATTTAGTTAATAGTTAATCATAAGTCCTCGTGGGTTCGACATCCGACTTTTAGTCTCTTTATTACTTGACGACCGCGTATACTTGCGTGAGTGTGTTTGGTCGCAACAAGTTTTTGGCGCCGTTGCCGGGGACTTAGAAATTTGCTATTTTTCTAGATTAGACATTTTTTTATCTATTCATGTTTTTTTATTATTTTATTTTAGTTAGTATTTTTTATTTATTTTAGCATGGCATCTTGGAATAAAAATTATTCGAATGATGGTTATTCTTATTTTGATGATCCTTGTCCATATTGTGGAGGACCCCACTGGTGGAAAAATTGTCAGAATGTTCCCAGGAGCGAGTTGTGCGCACAATCTCAATCCTTTGAGTGGAATAGTTGTAATATGTGTGGTGGTCAAGATGGCCATTGGGATGGTTGTCCTAATTTTGTTCATCCTTCTCTGAGCCCTTATTATGATCTTTCTAATGATATTTCTGAGTTTGATAGGGGCAATGAAGTGCAGGATATGGAGCCTGATGCATATATTAGGGATATTCTGAGGCAAGTAGTAGAGCAACAGGATGAACTCAAAAAAGATATGAAAAGAATGAGGGCAGCAATCACAAGAATGAAGGCCAATATGGAAGAATTGAATGAAGAGAGCGAGTACCAGCAAGAGAAAATTTTTTAAAAAGAGGAGATTTTGAGCCAAACTTGGCTGGCAGAACAGGCTGAAAAGTTAGAAATATATGAAGCTCAACATGAGGAACTTACTGATGGGATGAGACACTTTATAGAGGGAAGATCTAAACTGGGACAAGGGATCTATAAATTTGTCACTACTATTCACGACTTGCAAGATAAATTAAATGCAAAGGTTGTTGCGTCTATCGCCCAACAAAATAGTAATGAGTTGTCAGAAGCTGAAAAGGAGCTTATACGCCAAATTGAGGAGCTAAAAGTGGAGAGCCAATCATTCGAGCATATTTCTGTTGATGATGCCCATGTTGAGAAAAGTACACTAGAGCCATGCGAGGTAGCAGATAATGTTATATTTGAAGACTCTAATGTGTGCACATATGAGGCTATAAATAGTAATACAATTCTAAAGTTGGGGCGTGTTGGTCCTCATTCTAAACATTTTTTGACATTGTATTTGGATGATGACATGGAAATCGAGTCATCTAAGCCTTTGGAGGAGTCAATGGAAGAGGAACATGATGCCTATATTTTTGAATTTGTCATGCCAAAAAGCAAAAATTACATTCCTCATCTAAAGGCCGAGAAGTGTAGAGTGAAAAATTTATTACTTGGCCTGGTTATCTTTGTAGCCCCACCACTGGAGCATAGCCGCAAACTGGATGCCATGTTAGGGGCTCAATTCATAAGTTCGAGGTGGAGGCAAAAAGTGGTTCACGTCGTGCCGCTACGTTAAATCAGGCGCTTGTTGGGAGGCAACCCAGCGTTACTGCTTTCTTTTATTTTTGTTTACTTTCTATTTTATTTTATTTTATTTTTATTATTTTATAGTATTTATTTTTATTTTGTAGGATTATGAGCATAGGAAGCAAAGCCATTAGAAGAGTGCAAAAGCGAGCTAGATGGTGAGGACTAAGTGTGGGGTGCCCACACAAAGGACGATGCCTGGGAGAAGTCTGAGTACCTCGTGAGCCGCTATTGCTTCGGCCTTTGGCCTACCAGGGAGTCTCGTTTACCCTCTTATTATTTATAATGTGCATTGAGGACATTGCAAAATTTTAAGTGTGGGGTGAGGAGATCGTTTGGATGAGTTTCTGTGCTATTTTAGCTTAGTTGTAGTACTCATTCTTAAGTGTAGTAGCTTTTGTGAAAAAAAAAAAAAAAAAGAAATTAAAAAAAAAACGAAAAAGTAGAAAAATTGGACTTTTCCCGACGATTGATCTCCTAGACAGTTTTCTTGAGGGATTAAAGTCTAAACAAAAATCCAAAATATGTCTTTTAGCTTTCTTTAGGTAGTAATAATCCCCTGTGGTTTTTCTTTGTGCCTCGGTTCTTTTCCATGGGATGTAGTTTGAACCGGGTAGTTTTTTTCTTTCCGAGTAGATTAGGAATTTAGGGAATAAAAGGAGCAAGAATGATGAACCTAGGCGCCCTTGACTTGTTTGATAGTAACATATTTATGCTTTGGCATGTGTAGTATCTTCCCTTCTCACTCTGAAATTATTGATGATGCCTTGTTAAAATGGATAGCATGTTTTGTGGCGCCTATTTCTCATTTTCATGAGTTATGTTCACCTTGTGTTTAATACTTAATATCTCGTGGCTCCGTGAATACTTGCATTACTTGAGAGTCGGAATGTGATCGTCCTTAATGAGTCATGTGCCATGTGTGGTAAGGTTTTTGTGTAGTCCATGTAGTGTACTTGTGTCTAGAACTTGCCCGGTATGTGAGTTGAAGCAAAATTTTAGGTGATGCTCGGTTTGAAAAATGATTTTAGGCTTTCTTTGATCTTTTTGAGCTTATTGCTTATCACAAATAAAATCTATCCCTAGTTAACCCTTTTGAGCCTGTAGACCTTTTATTTGGTACCCACATTACAAGCCTATACCCTTTTTATTCTTAATTGACATTGTTTTGATCCTTTTACCTCTTAAAGCACTTTAATTGTTAGATGAGCGCTAAAAGAAGTAAGAAGGGACTAAGTGTGGGGTGACTTTTGAGTGGAACCAATGAAAGAAAGAAGGGTGCACTTATTTTGTAAAATAATACACCACTAGCGGAAATTGAAAGAAAAAAAAAGAGAAAAATCTGGAAAAAAAAGAAAGAAAAATATAAATGAATAAATTGTTATCTTGTTCTTGCCAGTGGGTATGAACTAAAGTAGTGCTTAAAGAAAAAGGGACTGTTTTGGGGGTGATATTGTTTGTGAAATTGAAGTGGGGTTGAAAAAAAAATGCTTAAAGTAATTTTGTGATGTATTAAAGTGCTTAGGAGGGTGAGTCACTATTCCTTAAATATATCCTACCCGTCCCTTAACCCACATTACAACCATGAAAAAGTCCTAATTGATTTTAGATCGAGCGAGCTTACATTAGTAGAGATTTACATTAAGGGCAAGCCTATGGTACTAATTTCATGCATGTGACTTCTTTGTGAGAGTGAGCGATTTTCTTTGATATATGTGAGTCATTAAAATATATTTGATCATGAGATTCGAATGTGTGGATTGAACTCGCTCTCTTGTTCTTGTTGTGAGGGCACATGGTTTCACGAGGGATAGGTAACGTTATTAGACTTCTCTATGATGTTGGGTGTTCAAGCCATGAGTGCATAGTGACATTGAGTCGGTTTTTGAGGTTAGGATTGTTGTGAGCATGTTGTCTTTGTTCGAATATTTTTAAAGAATGGCATAAGTAAAGGGAAGGGTATGTGATGCATAGCCTAGAGCCTAATTGTTGCAAATAACCACGGTCATAGGTGCAGTGTGCTTTGAATGATAAGAGCTTAATTTTGTTTCGTCTACTATAGGATGGTTTGTTCGAGGACGAACAAAGGTTTAAGTGTGGGGTAGTGATGTTTGGCATATTTCGATATGTGTTGATGTTACTTTACCCATGTTTTAACCACTTCTTGATGTTATTTGATCTTTAAAATTCCCAACATGGTTTAATTATTGGTTTTATGACTAATTAAGTTATGTGTGACGATTTAAGGTGTTTGGAGTGCAAAATATGAAGAAAAGGTGGTCTAGCCAGAGGAAGAAGGGTTGGATGCGTCGCATCCAACCTAGAAAAACTACATCTTTCGTGCACCCTTAGCAGTGAAGTCGGCCCATAGCGTCCACCATAGCATCCGAGACTGGGAAGTAGAAGAGAAGGGTGGATGCGTCGCATCCACCCTAGCATGCGAAGCTGAGAAGTGGAGGACGAGGTGGATGCGACGCATCCACCCTAGCATCAATCCCTGAAGCTGATTTGGATTAGAAATAGGAGAACTTTGGCCCACGACTTTGGTACGCAATATATAAGCCAAAAACGCCTCTTTTAGGGCATCTAACATATTGGGAAGGGGGAAAAAGCCACGACAAAGCTGTGGAGGCCGGAATTCATCAAGTTTCATCTTTCTCCTACCAAACTTAGTAATCTTTATGTTTCTTTGTATGATTTGTTGTTTGGCTACCATGTCAATATGGAGCTAAAATTCACGTTCTAGGGTTGTGGTTCTTTCATGACTATTGTTATTCGGATATTGATTTTGACTTCTTGATTTATCATATTAGTTTATTTATTCAATCTGGCGCTTATTTATTTGATTGCTTGATCACCAATTAAATATTATCTACGAATCTAGAATTGAACTCGAAAGTGGGAATTCTATATTGCATACAGGATTGAGTAGGGCAAGTTCTTGAACTCGGGCATCGGGAAACAAATTCGTGGTTAGGATAGACATATACCTAATTGCCTTGCTTGGTTGATTTACAGGAATTATAAATGCGTTCTTGTTGATTCTAACTCCATAGACATATAGGCGTTAGG
This sequence comes from Nicotiana tabacum, assembly GCF_000715075.1. NCBI lineage: Eukaryota > Viridiplantae > Streptophyta > Magnoliopsida > Solanales > Solanaceae > Nicotiana > Nicotiana tabacum. The sequence continues at coordinate 41,885,747 of NC_134083.1, read as the reverse complement.
TTAGCTTGAATAGGCGAGTAAGAGCTCGACAGATTCTTATGAGCAATATTAACCCTGTCAACCAATAAGCTAGATAAATTAGTCGGCAAATTCAATTTAAGAATACAATAGGATTGTTAGATAGCCCATAACCCTAGATCATTTTTATTACATTGATATCATAAAAATCTGCTCTTTCTCTGTTCAAAGTTCATTATTTATCTTTTTTTATTTAATTAGTTTAGAATCAAATATTTTTAGGTTTAATTCTTGTTTAGATAATTATGATAGTAATTTAGTTAATAGTTAATCATAAGTCCTCGTGGGTTCGACATCCGACTTTTAGTCTCTTTATTACTTGACGACCGCGTATACTTGCGTGAGTGTGTTTGGTTGCAACAAGCATCCTTAAATTTTATGTTCCAATTCTGCCTGCCAACAGAAAAATTACCATTACCATCTCCAGGAAATGATTGCCCATGTTCCAACCTTTCATCCTTGAAACCTAAGTGGCATGAGCTACCATCATCAACACAATATTGCCTTGAAAGTTCTATAACAGCTCTGGCAGCTAGGCTTGCATGGTCTGCAAACTCAGCCGCTGCTTGAGTAGCAGAGGTAGTATCCTTAAATTTCATGTTCCAATTCTGCTTGCCAACAGAATAATTACCATTACCATCTCCGGGAAATGCTTGCCCATGATCAAACCTTTCATCCTTGAAACCTAAGTGGCATGAACCACCATCATCTACACAATATTGCCTTGAAAGTTCTATAACACCTCTGGCAGCTAGGCTTGCATGTTCTGAAAACTCAGCCGTTGTTTGAGCAGCAGAGGTAGCATCCTTAAATTTCATGTTCCAATTCTTCTTGCCAACAGAAAAATTACCAATACCATATCCAGAAAATGCTTGCCCATGTTCCAACCTTTCATCCTTTAAACCTAAGTGGCATGAACCACCATCATCAAAACAATATTGCCTTGAAAGTTCTCCAACAGCTCTGGCAGCTAGGCTTGCATGTTCTCCAAACTCAACCGCTGCTTGAGCAGCATAGGTAGCATCCTTAAATTTCATGTTCCAATACTCCCTACCAACAATAAGATTTACCATTACCATCTCAAGGAAATGATTACCCATGTTCCAACCTTTCATCCTTGAAACCTAAGTGGCATGAACCACCATCATCAACACAATATTGCCTTGAAAGTCCTACAACAGGTCTGGCAGCTAGGGTTGCATGTTCTGCAAACTCTGCCGTTGTTTGAGCAGCAGAGGTAGCATCCTTAAATTTCATGTTCCAAATCTTCTTGCCAACAGAAAAATTACCAATACCATATCCAGAAAATGCTTGCACATGTTCCAACCTTTCATCCTTTAAACCTAAGTGGCATGAACCACCATCATCAAAACAATATTGCCTTGAAAGTTCTCCAACAGCTCTGGCAGCTAGGCTTGCATGTTCTCCAAACTCAACCGCTATTTGAGCAGTATAGGTAGCATCCTTAAATTTCATGTTCCAATACTGCCTACCAACCAGAAGATTTACCATTACCATCTCAAGGAAATGATTGCCCATGTTCCAACCTTTCATCCTTGAAACCTAAGTGGCATGAACCACCATCATCAACACAATATTGTCTTGAAAGTTCTACAACAGCTCTTGCTGCTAGGCTAGCATGCTCTGCAAACTCAGCCGTTGTTTGAGTAGCAGAGGTAGCATCCTTAAATTTCATGTTCCAATTCTTCTTGCCAACAGAAAAATTACCATTACCATCTCCAGGAAATGCTTGCCCATGTTCCAACCTTTCATCCTTTAAACCTAAGTGGCATGAACCACCATCATCAAAACAATATTGCCTTGAATGTTCTCCAACAGCTCTGGCAACTAGGCTTGCATGTTCTCCAAACTCAGCCTTTGCTTGAGCAGCAGAGGTAGCATCCTTAAATTTCATGTTCCAATACTCCCTACCAACAATAAGATTTACCATTACGATCTCAAGGAAATGATTGCCCATGTCCCATCCTTTCATCCTTAAAAACTAAGTGGCATGAACCACCATCATCAACACATTATTGCCTTAAAAGTTCTACAACAGCTCTGGCAACTAGGCTTGCCTGTTTTGCAAAATCAGTCGCTACTTGAGCATCAGAGGTAGCATCCTTAAATTTCATTTTCCAATTCTGTCTGCCAACAGAAAAATTACCATTACCATCTCCAGGAAATGATTGCACATGTTCCAACCTTTCATCCTTGAAACCTAAGTGGCATGAACTACCATCATCAACAAAATTTGGCCTTGAAAGTTCTAAAACATCTCTGGCAGCTAGGCTTGCATGTTCTGCAAACTCAGTCCCTACTTGAGCAGCATAGGTAGCATCCTTAAATTTTATGTTCCAATTCTGCCTGCCAATAGAAAATTTACCATCTCCAGAATATGATTGCCCATGTTCCAACCTTTCATCCTTGAAACCTAAGTGGCATGAACCACCATCATCAACAAAATATTGCCTTGAAAGTTCTACAACAACTCTAGCAGCTGGGCTTGGATGTTTTGCAAACTCAGCCGCTGCTTGAGCAGCAGAGGTAGCATCCTAAAATTTCATGTTTTAATTCTTCCTGCCAATAGAAACTTTACCATCTCCAGGAAATGATGGCCCATGTTCCAACCTTTTATCCATGAAACCAAAGTGGCATGAACCACCATCATCAACACAATATTGCCTTGAAAGTTCTACAACAGCTCTTCCAGCTAGGCTTGCATGTTCTGCAAACTCAGCCGCTGCTTGAGTAGAAGAGGTAGCATCCTTAAATTGCATGTTCCAATTCTACCTGCCAACAGGAAAATTACCATTACCATCTCCAGAAAATTATTGCATATGTTCCAACCTTTCATCCTTGAAGCCTAAGTGGCATGAACCACCATCATCAACACAATATTGACTTGAAAGTTCTACAACAGCTCTGGCAGCTAGGCTTGGAAGTTTTGAAAACTCAGCCGCTGCTTGAGCAGAAGAGTTAGTATCCTTAAATTTCATGTTCCAATTTTGCCTGCCAATAGAAAATTTACCATCTCAAGGAAATGATTGCCCATGTTCCAACCTTTCATCCTTGAAACCTAAGTGGCATGAACCACCATCATCAACATAATATTGCCTTGAAAGTTCTACAATAGCTCTGGCAGCTAGGCTTGCATGTTCTGCAAACTCAGTCGCTGCTTGAGCAGCAGAGGTAGTATCCTTAAATTTCATGTTCCAATTCTGCCTGCCAATAGAAAAATTACCATTACCATCTCCAGGAAATGATTGCCTATGTTCCAACCTTTCATCCTTGAAACCTAAGTGGCATGAACCACCATCATCAACACAATATTGCCTTGAAAGTCCTACAACAGGTCTGGCAGCTAGGCTTGGATGTTTTGCAAACTCAGCAGCTGCTTGAGCAGCAGAGGTAGCATCCTTAAATTTCATGTTCCAATTCTACCTGCCAATAGAAAATTTACCATCTCCAGGAAATGATTGCCCATGTTCCAATCTTTTATCCTTGAAACCTAAGTGGCTTGAACCACCATCATCAACACAATATTGCCTTGAAAGTTCTACAATAGTTCTGGCAGCTACGCTTGCATGTTTTGCAAACTTAGTCGCTGCTTGAGTAGCAGAGGTAGCATCCTTAAATTTCATGTTCTAATTCTACCTGCCAACAGAAAAATTACCGTTACCATCTCTAGGAAATGATTGCCCATGTTCCATCCTTGAAACCTAATTGGCATGAACCACCATCATCAACAAAATATTGCCTTGAAAGTTCTACAATAGCTCTGGTAGGTAGGCTTAGATGTTTTGCAAACTCAGCCGCTGCTTGAGCAGCAGAGGAAGCATCCTTAAATTTCATGTTCCAATTCTGCCTGCCAATAGAAAATTTACCATCTCCTGGAAATGATTGCCCATGTTCCAACCTTTTATCCTTGAAACCTAAGCGGCATGAACCACCATCGTCAACACAATATTGCCTTGAAAGTTCTACAATAGCTCTGGCAGCTAGGCTTGCATGTTCTGCAAACTTAGCCGTTGCTTGAGTAGCAGAGGTAGCATCCTTAAATTTCATGTTCTTATTCTACCTGCCAACAGAAAAATTACCATTACCATATCAAGGAAATGATTGCCCATGTTCCAACCTTTCATCCTTGAAACCTAAGTGGCATGAACCACCATCATCAACACAATATTGCCTTGAAAGTTCTCCAACATCTCTGGCAGCTAGGCTTGCATGTTCTGCAAACTCAGCCGCTACTTGAGCAGCAGAGGTAGTATCCTTAAATTTCATGTTCCAATTCTGCTTGCCAACAGAAAAATTACCATTACCATCTCCAGGAAATGCTTGCCCATGTTCCAACCTTTCATCCTTGAAACCTAAGTGGCATGAACCACCATCATCAACACAATATTGCCTTGAAAGTTCTCCAATAGCTCTGGCAGCTAAGTTTGCATGTTCTCCAAACTCAGTCGCTGCTTGAGTAGCAGAGGTAGCATCCATAAATTTCATGTTCTAATTCTACCTGCCAACAGAAAAATTACCGTTACCATCTCTAGGAAATGATTGCCCATGTTCCATCCTTGAAACCTAATTGGCATGAACCACCATCATCAACAAAATATTGCCTTGAAAGTTCTACAATAGCTCTGGTAGGTAGGCTTAGATGTTTTGCAAACTCAGCCGCTGCTTGAGCAGCAGAGGAAGCATCCTTAAATTTCATGTTCCAATTCTTCTTGCCAATAGAAAAATTACCATAACAATCTCCAGGAAATGCTTGACCATGTTCCAACCTTTCATCCTTGAAACCTAAGTGGCATGAACCACCCTAATCAACATAATATTGCCTTGAAAGTTCTCCAACAGCTCTGGCAGCTAGGCTTGCATGTTCTCCAAACTCAGCCGCTGCTTATGCAGCAGAGGTAGCATCCTTAAGTTTCATGTTCCAATACTATATACCAACAGAAAAATTACCATTACCATATCAAGGAAATGATTGCCCATGTTCCAACCTTTCATCCTTGAAACCTAAGTGGCATGAACCACCATCATCAACACAATATTCCCTTGAAAGTTCTCCAACAGCTCTGGCAGCTAGGCTTGCATGTTCTCCAAACTCAACCGCTGCTTGTGCAGCAGAGGTAGCATCCTTAAATTTCATGTTCCAATACTGCCTGCCAACAGAAAAATTACCATTACAATCTCTAGGAAATGATTGCCCATGTTCCAACCTTTCGTCCTTGAAACCTAAGTGGCATGAACCACCATCATCAACACAATATTTCCTTGAAAGTTCTCCAACAGCTCTGGCAGCTAGGCTTGCATGTTCTCCAAACTCAGCCGCTGCTTGAGCAGCAGAGGTAGCATCCTTAAATTTCCTGTTCCAATACTGCCTACCAATAGAACAATTACCATTACCATCTCAAGGAAATGATTGCCCATGTTCCAACCTTGAAACCTTGAAACCTAAGTGGTATGAACCACCATCATCAACACAATATTGCCTTGAAAGTTCTACAACAGCTCTGGCAGTTAGGCTTGCATGTTTTGCAAACTCAGCCGCTGCTTGAGCAGCAGAGGTAGCATCCTTAAATTTCATGTTCCAATTCTTCTTACCAACAGAAAAATTACCATAACAATCTCCAGGAAATGCTTGACCATGTTCCAACCTTTCATCCTTGAAACCTAAGTGGCATGAACCACCCTAATCAACATAATATTGCCTTGAAAGTTCTCCAACAGCTCTGGCAGCTAGGCTTGCATGTTCTCCAAACTCAGCCGCTGCTTATGCAGCAGAGGTAGCATCCTTAAATTTCATGTTCCAATACTACCTACCAACAGAAAAATTACCATTACCATCTCAAGGAAATGATTGCCCATGTTCCAACCTTTCAACCTTGAATACTAAGTGGCATAAACCACCATCATCAACACAATATTGCCTTGAAAGTTCTCCAACAGCTCTGGCAGCTAGGCTTGCATGTTCTCCAAACTCAACCGCTGCTTGTGCAGCAGAGGTAGCATCCTTAAATTTCATGTTCCAATACTGCCTGCCAACAGAAAAATTACCATTACAATCTCTAGGAAATGATTGCCCATGTTCCAACCTTTCGTCCTTGAAACCTAAGTGGCATGAACCACCATCATCAACACAATATTTCCTTGAAAGTTCTCCAACAGCTCTGGCAGCTAGGCTTGCATGATCTCCAAACTCATCCGCTGCTTGAGCAACAGAGGTAGCATCCTTAAATTTCCTGTTCCAATACTACCTACCAACAGAAAAATTACCATTACCATCTCAAGGAAATGATTGCCCATGTTCCAACCTTTCATCCTTGAAACCTAAGTGGCATGAACCACCATCATCAACACAATATTTCCTTGAAAGTTCTCCAACAGCTCTGGCAGCTAGGCTTGCATGTTCTCCAAACTCAACTGCTGCTTGTGCAGCAGAGGTAGCATCCTTAAATTTCATGTTCCAATACTGCCTGCCAACAGAAAAATTACCATTACAATCTCTAGGAAATGCTTGCCCATGTTCCAACCTTTCATCCTTGAAACTAAGTGGCATGAACCACCATCATCAACACAATATTGCCTTGAAAGTTCTCCAACAGCTCTGGTAGCTAGGCTTGCATGTTCTCCAAACTCAGCCGCTGCTTGAGCAGCAGAGGTAGCATCCTTAAATTTCCTGTTCCAATACTGCCTACCAACAGAAAAATTACGATTACCATCTCAAGGAAATGATTGCCCATGTTCCAACCTTTCATCCTTGAAACCTAAGTGTCATGAACCACCATCATCAACACAATATTGCCTTGAAAGTTCTACAACAGCTCTGGCAGCTAGGCTTGCATGTTCTGCAAACTCAGCCGCTGCTTGAGCAGCAGAGGTAGCATCCTTAAATTTCATGTTCCAATTCTTCTTGCCAACAGAAAAATTACCATAACAATCTCCAGGAAATGCTTGACCATGTTCCAACCTTTCATCCTTGAAACCTAAGTGGCATGAACCACCCTATTCAACATAATATTGCCTTGAAAGTTCTACAACAGCTCTGGCAGCTAGGCTTGCATGTTCACCAAACTCAGCCGCTGCTTATGCAGCAGAGGTAGCATCCTTAAATTTCATGTTCCAATACTACCTACCAACAGAAAAATTACCATTACCATCTCAAGGAAATGATTGCCCATGTTCCAACCTTTCAACCTTGAAAACTAAGTGGCATAAACCACCATCATCAACACAATATTGCCTTGAAATTTCTCCAACAGATCTGGCAGCTAGGCTTGCATGTTCTCCAAACTCAACCGCTGCTTGTGCAGCAGAGGTAGCATCCTTAAATTTCATTTTCCTATACTGCCTGCCAACAGAAAAATTACCATTACAATCTCTAGGAAATGATTGCCCATGTTCCAACCTTTCATCCTTGAAACCTAAGTGGCATGAACCACCATCATCAACACAATATTTCCTTGAATGTTCTCCAACAGCTCTGGCAGCTAGGCTTGCATGATCTCCAAACTCATCCGCTGCTTGAGCAACAGAGGTAGCATCCTTAAATTTCATGTTCCAATACTGCCTACCAATAGAAAAATTACCATTACCATATCAAGGAAATGATTGCCCATGTTCCAACCTTTCATCCTTGAAACCTAAGTGGCATGAACCACCATCATCAACACAATATTGCCTTGAAAGTTCTCCAACATCTCTGGCTGCTAGGCTTGCATGTTCTAAAAACTCATTCGCTGCTAGAGCAGCAGACGTAGCATCGTTAAATTTCATGTTCCAATACTGCCTGCCAACTGAAAAATTACCATTACCATCTCAAGGAAATGATTGCCCATGTTCCAACCTTTCAACCTTGAAAACTAAGTGGCATAAACCACCATCATCAACACAATATTGCCTTGAAAGTTCTCCAACATCTCTGGCAGCTAGGCTTGCATGTTCTAAAAACTCATTCGCTGCTAGAGCAGCAGACGTAGCATCGTTAAATTTCATGTTCCAATACTGCCTGCCAACTGAAAAATTACCATTACCATCTCAAGGAAATGATTGCCCATGTTCCAATCTTTCATCCTTGAAAACTAAGTTGCATGAACCACCATCATCAACACAATATTACCTTGAAAATTATACAACAGTTCTGGCCGCTAGGCTTGCCTGTTCTGCAAACTCAGTCGCTACTTGAGCAGCAGAGGTAGCATCCTCAAATTTCATGTTCCAATTCTGCCTGCCAATAGAAAAATTACCATTACCATCTCCAGGAAATGATTGCCCATGGTCCAACCTTTCATCCTTGAAACCTAAGTGGCATGAACCACCATCATCAACACAATATTGCCTTGAAAGTTCTCCAACAGCTCTGGCAGCTAGGCTTGCATGTTCTCCAAACTCAGCCGCTGCTTGAGCAGCATAGGTAGCATCCTTAAATTTCATGTTCCAATACTGCCTACCAACAAGAAGATTTACCATTACTATCTCAAGGAAATGATTGCCCATGTTCCAACCTTTCATCCTTGAAACCTAAGTGGCATGAACCATCATCATCAACACAATATTGCCTTGAAAGTTCTACAACAGCTCTGGCAGCTAGGCTTGCATGTTCTACAAACTTAGCCGTTGTTTGAGCAGCAGAGGTAGCATCCTTAAATTTCATGTTCCAATTCTTCTTGCCAACAGAACAATTACCAATACCATATCCAGGAAATGCTTGCCCATGTTCCAACCTTTCATCCTTTAAACCTAAGTGGCATGAACCGCCATCATCAAAACAATATTGCCTTGAAAGTTCTCCAGCAGCTCTGGCAGCTAGGCTTGCATGTTCTCCAAACTCAACCGCTGCTTGAGCAGCATAGGTAGCATCCTTAAATTTCATGTTCCAATACTGCTTACCAACAAGAAAATTTACCATTACCATCTCAAGGAAATGATTGCCCATGTTCCAATCTTTCATCCTTGAAAACTATGTAGCATGAACCACCATCATCAACACAATATTGCCTTGAAAATTCTACAACAGTTCTGGCCGCTAGGCTTGCCTGTTCTGCAAACTCAGTCGCTACTTGAGCAGCAGAGGTAGCATCCTCAAATTTCATGTTCCAATTCTGCCTACCAATAGAAAAATTACCATTACCATATCCAGGAAATGCTTGCCCATGTTCCAACCTTCCATCCTTTAAACCTAAGTGGCATGAACCACCATCATCAACACAATATTGCCTTGAAAGTGCTACAACAGCTCTGGCAGCTAGGCTTGCATGTTTTGCAAACTCAGCCGCTGCTTGAGCAGCAGAGGTAGCATCCTTAAATTTCATGTTCCAATTCTTCTTGCCAATAGAAAAATTACCATAACAATCTCCAGGAAATGCTTGACCATGTTCCAACCTTTCATCCTTGAAACCTAAGTGGCATGAACCACCCTAATCAACATAATATTGCCTTGAAAGTTCTCCAACAGCTCTGGCAGCTAGGCTTGCATGTTCTCCAAACTCAGCCGCTGCTTATGCAGCAGAGGTAGCATCCTTAAATTTCATGTTCCAATACTACATACCAACAGAAAAATTACCATTACCATCTCAAGGAAATGATTGCCCATGTTCCAACCTTTCAACCTTGAAAACTAAGTGGCATAAACCACCATCATCAACACAATATTGCCTTGAAAGTTCTCCAACAGCTCTGGCAGCTAGGCTTGCATGTTGTCCAAACTCAACCGCTGCTTGTGCAGCAGAGGTAGCATCCTTAAATTTCATGTTCCAATACTGCCTGCCAACAGAAAAATTACCATTACAATCTCTAGGAAATGATTGCCCATGTTCCAACCTTTCATCCTTGAAACCTAAGTGGCATGAACCACCATCATCAACACAATATTTCCTTGAAAGTTCTCCAACAGCTCTGGCAGCTAGGCTTTCATGATCTCCAAACTCATCCGCTGCTTGAGCAACAGAGGTAGCATCCTTAAATTTCATGTTCCAATACTGCCTACCAACAAAACAATTACCATTACCATATCAAGGAAATGATTGCCTATGTTCCAACCTTTCATCCTTGAAACCTAAGTGGCATGAACCACCATCATCAACACAATATTGCCTTGAAAGTTCTCCAACATCTCTGGCAGCTAGGCTTGCATGTTCTAAAAACTCATTCGCTGCTAGAGTAGCAGACGTAGCATCGTTAAATTTCATGTTCCAATACTGCCTGCCAACTGAAAAATTACCATTACCATCTCAAGGAAATGATTGCCCATGTTCCAACCTTTCAACCTTGAAAACTAAGTGGCATAAACCACCATCATCAACACAATATTGCCTTGAAAGTTCTCCAACATCTCTGGCAGCTAGGCTTGCATGTTCTAAAAACTCATTCGCTGCTAGAGCAGCAGACGTAGCATCGTTAAATTTCATGTTCCAATACTGCCTGCCAACTGAAAAATTACCATTGCCATCTCAAGGAAATGATTGCCCATGTTCCAATCTTTCATCCTTGAAAACTAAGTTGCATGAACCACCATCATCAACACAATATTACCTTGAAAATTCTACAGCAGTTCTGGCCGCTAGGCTTGCCTGTTCTGCAAGCTCAGTCGCTACTTGAGCAGCAGAGGTAGCATCCTCAAATTTCATGTTCCAATTCTGCCTGCCAATAGAAAAATTACCATTACCATCTCCAGGAAATGATTGCCCATGGTCCAACCTTTCATCCTTGAAACCTAAGTGGCATGAACCACCATCATCAACACAATATTGCCTTGAAAGTTCTCCAACAGCTCTGGCAGCTAGGCTTGCATGTTCTCCAAACTCAGCCGCTGCTTGAGCAGCATAGGTAGCATCCTTAAATTTCATGTTCCAATACTGCCTACCAACAAGAAGATTTACCATTACTATCTCAAGGAAATGATTGCCCATGTTCCAACCTTTCATCCTTGAAACCTAAGTGGCATGAACCACCACCATCAACACAATATTGCCTTGAAAGTTCTACAACAGCTCTGGCAGCTAGGCTTGCATGTTCTGCAAACTCAGCCGTTGTTTGAGCAGCAGAGGTAGCATCCTTAAATTTCATGTTCCAATTCTTCTTACCAACAGAAAAATTACCAATACCATATCCAGGAAATGCTTGCCCATGTTCCAACCTTTCATCCTTTAAACCTAAGTGGCATGAACCACCATCATCAAAATAATATTGCCTTGAAAGTTCTCCAGCAGCTCTGGCAGCTAGGCTTGCATGTTCTCCAAACTCAACCGCTGCTTGAGCAGCATAGGTAGCATCCTTAAATTTCATGTTCCAATACTGCCTACCAACAAGAAGATTTACCATTACCATCTCAAGGAAATGATTGCCCATGTTCCAATCTTTCATCCTTGAAAACTAAGTGGCATGAACCACCATCATCAACATAATATTGCCTTGAAAATACTACAACAGTTCTGGCCGCTAGGCTTGCCTGTTCTGCAAACTCAGTCGCTACTTGAGCAGCAGAGGTAGCATCCTCAAATTTCATGTTCCAATTCTGCCTGCCAATAGAAAAATTACCATTACCATCTCAAGGAAATGATTGCCCATGTTCCAACCTTTCATCCTTGAAACCTAAGTGGCATGCACCTCCATCATCAACAAAATATTGCCTTGAAAGTTCTACAACAGCTCTGGCAGCTAGGCTTGCATGTTCTGCAAACTCAGCCGCTGCTTGAGCAGCAGAGGTAGCATCCTTAAATTTCATGTTCCAATTCTTCTTGCCAACAGAAAAATTACCATAACAATCTCCAGGAAATGCTTGACCATGTTCCAACCTTTCATCCTTGAAACCTAAGTGGCATGAACCACCCTAATCAACATAATATTGCCTTGAAAGTTCTCCAACAGCTCTGGCAGCTAGGCTTGCATGTTCTCCAAACTCAGCCGCTGCTTATGCAGCAGAGGTAGCATCCTTAAATTTCATGTTCCAATACTACCTACCAACAGAAAAATTACCATTACCATCTCAAGGAAATGATTGCCCATGTTCCAACCTTTCAACCTTGAAAACTAAGTGGCATAAACCACCATCATCAACACAATATTGCCTTGAAAGTTCTCCAACAGCTCTGGCAGCTAGGCTTGCATGTTCTCCAAACTCAACCGCTGCTTGTGCAGCAGAGGTAGCATCCTTAAATTTCATGTTCCAATACTGCCTGCCAACAGAAAAATTACCATTACAATCTCTAGGAAATGATTGCCCATGTTCCAACCTTTCGTCCTTGAAACCTAAGTGGCATGAACCACCATCATCAACACAATATTTCCTTGAATGTTCTCCAACAGCTCTGGCAGCTAGGCTTGCATGATCTCCAAACTCATCCGCTGCTTGAGCAACAGAGGTAGCATCCTTAAATTTCATGTTCCAATACTACCTGCCAATAGAAAAATTACCATTACCATCTCCAGGAAATGATTGCCCATGGTCCAACCTTTCATCCTTGAAACCTAAGTGGCATGAACCACCATCATCAACACAATATTGCCTTGAAAGTTCTCCAACAGCTCTGGCAGCTAGGCTTGCATGTTCTCCAAACTCAGCCGCTGCTTGAGAAGCATAGGTAGCATCCTTAAATTTCATGTTCCAATACTGCCTACCAACAAGAAGATTTACCATTACTATCTCAAGGAAATGATTGCCCATGTTCCAACCTTTCATCCTTGAAACCTAAGTGGCACGAACCACCACCATCAACACAATATTGCCTTGAAAGTTCTACAACAGCTCTGGCAGCTAGGCTTGCATGTTCTGCAAACTCAGCCGTTGTTTGAGCAGCAGAGGTAGCATCCTTAAATTTCATGTTCCAATTCTTCTTACCAACAGAAAAATTACCAATACCATATCCAGGAAATGCTTGCCCATGTTCCAACCTTTCATCCTTTAAACCTAAGTGGCATGAACCACCATCATCAAAACAATATTGCCTTGAAAGTTCTCCAACAGCTCTGGCAGCTAGGCTTGCATGTTCTCCAAACTCAACCGCTGCTTGAGCAGCATAGGTAGCATCCTTAAATTTCATGTTCCAATACTGCCTACCAACAAGAAGATTTACCATTACCATCTCAGGGAAATGATTGCCCATGTTCCAAACTTTCATCCTTGAAACCTAAGTGGCATGAACCACCATCATCAACACAATATTGCCTTGAAAGTTCTACAACAGCTCTAGCAGCTAGGCTTGCATGTTCTGCAAACTCAGCCGTAGTTTGAGCAACAGAGGTAGCATCCTTAAATTTCATGTTCCAATTCTTCTTGCCAACAGAAAAATTACCAATACCATATCCAGGAAATGCTTGCCCATGTTCCAACCTTTCATCCTTTAAACCTAAGTGGCATGAACCACCATCATCAAAACAATATTGCCTTGAAAGTTCTCCAACAGCTCTGGCAGCTAGGCTTGCATGTTCTCCAAACTCAACCGCTGCTTGAGCAGCATAGGTAGCATCCATAAATTTCATGTTCCAATACTGCCTACCAACAAGAAGATTTACCATTACCATCTCAAGGAAATGATTGCCCATGTTCCAACCTTTCATCCTTGAAACCTAAGTGGCATGAACCACCATCATCAACACAATATTGCCTTGAAAGTTCTACAACAGCTCTGGCAGCTAGGCTTGAATGTTCTGCAAACTCAGCCATTATTTGAGCAGCAGAGGTAGCATCCTTAAATTTCATGTTCCAATACTGCCTGCCAACAGAAAAATTACCAATACCATATCCAGGAAATGCTTGCCCATGTTCCAACCTTTCATCCTTTAAACCTAAGTGGCATGAACCACCATCATCAAAACAATATTGCCTTGAAAGTTCTCCAACAGCTCTGGCAGCTAGGCTTGCATGTTCTCCAAACTCAACCGCTGCTTGAGCAGCATAGGTAGCATCCTTAAATTTCATGGTCCAATACTGCCTACCAACAAGAAGATTTACCATTACCATCTCAAGGAAATAATTGCCCATGTTCCAATCTTTCATCCTTGAAAACTAAGTGGCATGAACCACCATCATCAACACAATATTGCCTTGAAAATTCTACAACAGTTCTGGCCGCTAGGATTGCCTGTTCTGCAAACTCAGTCGCTACTTGAGCAGCAGAGGTAGCATCCTCAAATTTCATGTTCCAATTCTGCCTGCCAATAGAAAAATTACCATTACCATCTCCAGAAAATGATTGCCCATGGTCCAACCTTTCATCCTTGAAACCTAAGTGGCATGAACCACCATCATCAACACAATATTGCCTTGAAAGTTCTACAACAGCTCTGGCAGCTAGGCTTGCATGTTCTGCAAACTCAGCCACTACTTGAGCATCAGAGGTAGTATCCTTAAATTTCATGTTCCAATTATGCTTGCCAACAAAAAAATTACCATTACCATCTCCAGGAAATGCTTGCCCATGTTCCACCCTTTCATCCTTGAAACCTAAGTGGCATGAGCCACCATCATCAAAACAATATTGCCTTGAAAGTTCTCCAACAGCTCTAGCAGCTAGGCTTGCATGTTCTCCAAACTCATCCGCTGCTTGAGCAGCATAGGTAGCATCCTTAAATTTTATGGTCCAATACTGCCTGCGAACAAGAAGATTTACCATTACCATCTCAAGGAAATGATTGCCCATGTTCCAACCTTTCATCCTTAAAAACTAAGTGGCATGAACCACCATCATCAACACAATATTGCCTTAAAAGTTCTACAACAGCTCTGGCAGCTAGGCTTGCCTGTTCTGCAAAATCAGTCGCTGCATGAGCAGCCTAGGTAGCATCCTTAAATTTCATGTTCCAATTCTGCCTGCCAATAGAAGAATTACCATTACCATCTCCAGGAAATGATTGCCCATGTTCCAACCTTTCATCCTTGAAACCTAAGTGGCATGAACCACCGTCATCAACAAAATATTGCATTTAAAGTTCTACAACAGCTCTGGTAGTTAGGCTTGCATGTTCTACAAACTCAGTTACTACTTGAGCAGCAGAGGTAGCATCCTTAAATTTTATGTTCCAATTCTGCCTGCCAACAGAAAAATTACCATAACCATCTCCAGGAAATGATTGCCCATGTTCCAACCTTTCATCCTTGAAACCAAAGTGGCATGAACTACCATCATCAACACAATATTGCCTTGAAAGTTCTATAACAGATCTGGCATCTAGGCTTGCATGTTCTGCAAACTTAGCCGCTGCTTGAGCAGCAGAGGTAGTATCCTTAAATTTCATGTTCCAATTCTGCTTGCCAACAGAATAATTACCATTACCATCTCCAGGAAATGCTTGCCCATTATCAAACCTTTCATCCTTGAAACCTAAGTGGCATGAACCACCATCATCTACACAATATTGCCTTGAAAGTTCAATAACACCTCTGGCAGCTAGGCTTGCATGTTCTGAAAACTCAGCCGTTGTTTGAGCAGCAGAGGTAGCATCCTTAAATTTCATGTTCCAATTCTTCTTGCCAACAGAAAAATTACCAATACCATATCCAGAAAATGATTGCCCATGTTCCAACCTTTCATCCTTTAAACTAAGTGGCATGAACCACCATCATCAAAACAATATTGCCTTGAAAGTTCTCCAACAGCTCTGGCAGCTAGGCTTGCATGTTCTCCAAACTCAACCGCTGCTTGAGCAGCACAGGTAGCATCCTTAAATTTCATGTTCCAATACTCCCTACCAACAATAAGATTTACCATTACCATCTCAAGGAAATGATTGCCCATGTTCCAACCTTTCATCCTTGAAACCTAAGTGGCATGAACCACCATCATCAACACAATATTGCCTTGAAAGTTTTACAACAGCTCTGGCAGCTAGGGTTGCATGTTCTGCAAACTCTGCCGTTGTTTGAGCAGCAGAGGTAGCATCCTTAATTTTCATGTTCCAAATCTTCTTGCCAACAGAAAAATTACCAATACCATATCCAGAAAATGCTTGCACATGTTCCAACCTTTCATCCTTTAAACCTAAGTGGCATGAACCACCATCATCAAAACAATATTGCCTTGAAAGTTCTCCAACAGCTCTGGCAGCTAGGCTTGCATGTTCTCCAAACTCAACCGCTGCTTGAGCAGTATAGGTAGCATCCTTAAATTTCATGTTCCAATACTGCCTACCAACCAGAAGATTTACCATTACCATCTCAAGGAAATGATTGCCCATGTTCCAACCTTTCATCCTTGAAACCTAAGTGGTATGAACCACCATCATCAACACAATATTGTCTTGAAAGTTCTACAACAGCTCTGGCAGCTAGGCTTACAAGTTCTACAAACTCAGCCGTTGTTTGAGTAGCAGAGGTAGCATCCTTAAATTTCATGTTCCAATTCTTCTTGCCAACAGAAAAATTACCATTACCATCTCCAGGAAATGCTTGCCCATGTTCCAACCTTTCATCCTTTAAACCTAAGTGGCATGAACCACCATCATCAAAACAATATTGCCTTGAAAGTTCTCCAACAGCTCTGGCAGCTAGGCTTGCATGTTCTCCAAACTCAACCGTTGCTTGAGCAGCAGAGGTAGCATCCTTAAATTTCATGTTCCAATACTCCCTACCAACAATAAGATTTACCATTACCATCTCAAGGAAATGATTGCCCATGTCCCATCCTTTCATCCTTAAAAACTAAGTGGCATGAACCACCATCATCAACACATTATTGCCTTAAAAGTTCTACAATAGCTCTGGCAACTAGGCTTGCCTTTTCTGCAAAATCAGTCGCTACTTGAGCATCAGAGGTAGCATCCTTAAATTTCATGTTCCAATTCTGTCTGCCAACAGAAAAATTACCATTACCATCTCCAGGAAATGATTGCCCATGTTCCAACCTTTCATCCTTGAAACCTAAGTGGCATGAACCACCATCATCAACAAAATTTGGCCTTGAAAGTTCTACAACATCTCTGGCAGCTAGGCTTGCATGTTCTGCAAACTCAGTCCCTACTTGAGCAGCATAGGTAGCATCCTTAAATTTTATGTTCCAATTCTACCTGCCAATAGAAAATTTACCATCTCCAGAATATGATTGCCCATGTTCCAACCTTTCATCCTTGAAACCTAAGTGGCATGAACCACCATCATCAACAAAATATTGCCTTGAAAGTTCTACAACAACTCTAGCTGCTGGGCTTGGATGTTTTGCAAACTCAGCCGCTGCTTGAGCAGCAGAGGTAGCATCCTTAAATTTCATGTTTTAATTCTTCCTGCAAATAGAAACTTTACCATCTCCAGGAAATGATGGCCCATGTTCCAACCTTTTATCCTTGAAACCAAAGTGGCATGACCAACCATCATCAACACAATATTGCCTTGAAAGTTCTACAACAGCTCTTGCAGCTAGGCTTGCATGTTCTGCAAACTCAGCCGCTGCTTGAGTAGAAGAGGTAGCATCCTTAAATTGCATGTTCCAATTCTACCTGCCAACAGAAAAATTACCATTACCATCTCCAGAAAATTATTGCATATGTTCCAACCTTTCATCCTTGAAGCCTAAGTGGCATGAACCACCATCATCAACACAAAATTGACTTGAAAGTTTTACAACAGCTCTGGCAGCTAGGCTTGGAAGTTTTGAAAACTCAGCCGCTGCTTGAGCAGAAGAGTTAGCATCCTTAAATTTCATGTTCCAATTTTGCCTGCCAATAGAAAATTTACCATCTCAAGGAAATGATTGCCCATGTTCCAACCTGTCATCCTTGAAACCTAAGTGGCATGAACCACCATTATCAACACAATATTGCCTTGAAAGTTCTACAACAGCTCTGGCAGCTAGGCTTGCATGTTCTGCAAACTCAGCCGTTGTTTGAGCAGCAGAGGTAGCATCCTTAAATTTCATGTTCCAATTCTTCTTGCCAACAGAAAAATTACCAATACCATATCCAGGAAATGCTTGCCCATGTTCCAACCTTTCATCCTTTAAACCTAAGTGGCATGAACCACCATCATCAAAACAATATTGCCTTGAAAGTTCTCCAACAGCTCTGGCAGCTAGGCTTGCATGTTCTCCAAACTCAACCGCTGCTTGAGCAGCATAGGTAGCATCCTTAAATTTCATGTTCCAATACTGCCTACCAACAAGAAGATTTACCATTACCATCTCAAGGAAATGATTGCCCATGTTCCAACCTTTCATCCTTGAAACCTAAGTGGCATGAACCACCATCATCAACACAATATTGTCTTGAAAGTTCTACAACAGCTCTGGCAGCTAGGCTTGCATGTTCTGCAAACTCAGCCGTTGTTTGAGCAGCAGAGGTAGCATCCTTAAATTTCATGTTCCAATTCTTCTTGCCAACAGAAAAATTACCAATACCATATCCAGGAAATGCTTGCCCATGTTCCAACCTTTCATCCTTTAAACCTAAGTGGCATGAACCACCATCATCAAAACAATATTGCCTTGAAAGTTCTCCAACAGCTCTGGCAGCTAGGCTTGCATGTTCTCCAAACTCAACTGCTGCTTGAGCAGCATAGGTAGCATCCTTAAATTTCATGTTCCAATACTGCCTACCAACAAGAAGATTTACCATTACCATCTCAAGGAAATGATTGCCCATGTTCCAATCTTTCATCCTTGAAAACTAAGTGGCATGAACCACCATCATCAACACAATATTGCCTTGAAAATTCTACAACAGTTCTGGCCGCTAGGCTTGCCTGTTCTGCAAACTCAGTCGCTACTTGAGCAGCAGAGGTAGCATCCTTAAATTTCATGTTCCAATTCTGCCTGCCAATAGAAAAATTACCATTACCATCTCCAGGAAATGATTGCCCATGGTCCAACCTTTCATCCTTGAAACCTAAGTGGCATGAACCACCATCATCAACACAATATTGCCTTGAAAGTTCTACAACAGCTCTGGCAACTAGGCCTGCATGTTCTGCAAACTCAGCCACTACTTGAGCATCAGAGGTAGTATCCTTAAATTTCATGTTCCAATTATGCTTGCCAATAGAAAAATTACCATTACCATCTCCAGGAAATGCTTGCCCATGTTCCACCCTTTCATCCTTGAAACCTAAGTGGCATGAACCGCCATCATCATCAAAATATTGCATTGAAAGTTCTCCAACAGCTCTGGAAGCTCGGCTTGAATGTTCTCCAAACTCAGCCGCTGCTTGAGCAGCAGAGGTAGTATCCTTAAATTTCATGTTCCAATTCTGCTTGCCAACAGAAAAATTACCATTACCATCTCCAGGAAATGATTGCCCATGGTCCAACCTTTCATCCTTGAAACCTAAGTGGCATGAACCACCATCATCAACACAATATTGCCTTGAAAGTTCTACAACAGCTCTGGCAGCTAGGCTTGCATGTTTCGCAAACTCAGCCGCTGCTTGAGCAGCAGAGGTAGTATCCTTAAATTTCATGTTCCAATTATGCTTGCCAACAGAAAAATTACCATTACCATCTCCAGGAAATGCTTGCCCATGTTCCAACCTTTCATCCTTGAAACCTAAGTGGCATGAACCACCATCATCAACACAATATTGCCTTGAAAGTTCTACAACAGCTCTGGCAGCTAGGCTTGCATGTTCTGCAAATGCAGCCGTTGTTTGAGCAGCATAGGTAGCATCCTTAAATTTCATGTTCCAATTCTTCTTGCCAACAGAAAAATTACCAATACCATATCCAGGAAATGCTTGCCCATGTTCCAACCTTTCATCCTTTAAACCTAAGTGGCATGAACCACCATCATCAAAACAATATTGCCTTGAAAGTTCTCCAACAGCTCTGGCAGCTAGGCTTGCATGTTCTCCAAACTCAACCGCTGCTTGAGCATCATAGGTAGCATCCTTAAATTTCATGTTCCAATACTGCCTACCAACAAGAAGATTTACCATTACCATCTCAAGGAAATGATTGCCCATGTTCCAACCTTTCATCCTTGAAACCTAAGTGGCATGAACTACCATTATCAACACAATATTGCCTTGAAAGTTCTACAACAGCTCTGGCAGCTAGGCTTGCATGTTCTCCAAACTCAACCGCTGCTTGAGCAGCATAGGTAGCATCCTTAAATTTCATGTTCCAATACTGCCTACCAACAAGAAGATTTACCATTACCATCTCAAGGAAATGATTGCCCATGTTCCAATCTTTCATCCTTGAAAACTAAGTGGCATGAACCACCATCATCAACACAATATTAGCTTGAAAATTCTACAACAGTTCTGGCTGCTAGGCTTGCCTGTTCTGCAAACTCAGTCGCTACTTGAGCAGCAGAGGTAGCATCCTCAAATTTCATGTTCCAATTCTGCCTGCCAATAGAAAAATTACCATTACCATCTCAAGGAAATGATTGCCCATGTTCCAACCTTTCATCCTTGAAACCTAAGTGGCATGAACCACCATCATCAACACAATATTGCCTTGAAAGTTCTACAATAGCTCTGGCAGCTAGGCTTGCATGTTCTGCAAACTCAGCCGCTGCTTGAGCAGCAGAGGTAGCATCCTTAAATTTCATGTTCCAATTCTGCTTGCCAACAGAAAAATTAACATTACCATCTCCAGTAAATGCTTGCCCATGTTCCAACCTTTAATCCTTGAAAACTAAGTGGCATGAATCACCATCATCAACACAATATTGCATTGAAAGTTCTACAACAGCTCTGGCAACTAGGCTTGAATGTTCTGCAAACTCAGCCGCTGCTTGAGCAGTAGAGATAGCATCTTAAATTTCATGTTCCAATTCTACTTGCCAACAGAAAAATTACCATTACCATATCCAGGAAATGATTGGCCATGTTCCAACCTTTAATCCTTGAAACCTAAGTGGCATGAACCACCATCATCAACACAATATTGCCTTGAAAGTTCTACAACTGCTCTGGAAGGTAGGCTTGCATGTTCTCTAAACTCAGCCACCGCTGCTTGATCAGCGGAGGTAGCATCCTTAAATTTCATTTTCCAATATTGCCTGCCAACAGAAAAATTACCATTACCTTCTCAAGGAAATGATTGCCCATGTTCCAACCTATCATCCTTGAAACCTGATGTTTGGCATATTTCGATATGTGTTGATGTTACTTTGCCCATGTTTTAACCACTTTTTGATGTTATTCAATCTTTAAAACACCCAACATGGTGTAATTATTGGTTTGATGACTAATTAAGTTATGTGTGACGATTTAAGGTGTTCGGAGTGCAAAATATGAAGAAAAGGTGGTTTAGCCAGAGGAAGAAGGGTTGGATGCGTCGCATCCAACATAGGAAAACATCATCCTGCATGCAACCTTAGCAGTGAAGTTGGGCCATAGCGTCCGCCATCGCGTGCGAAACTGGGAAGTAGAAGTGAAGCTGGATGCGTCGCGTCCACCATCGCATGCAAG
The DNA here is from genome assembly GCF_000715075.1 of Nicotiana tabacum. Classification (NCBI taxonomy): domain Eukaryota; kingdom Viridiplantae; phylum Streptophyta; class Magnoliopsida; order Solanales; family Solanaceae; genus Nicotiana; species Nicotiana tabacum. Next base: position 41,864,383 of record NC_134083.1, on the reverse strand, counting down.
CTGAGAAATAGAGGACAAGGTGGATGCGTCGCATCCACCTTCGCAGAAGAAAAATTGAAATGGAGGACAAGGTGGATGCGTCGCATCCACCTTAGCATCAATCCCTGAAGCCGATTTGGACTAGGAATAGGAGAACTTTGGCCCACGACTTTGGTACGCAATATATAAGCCAAAAACGCCTCTTTTAGGTCATCTAACATATTGGGAAGAGGAAAAAGCCACGACAAAGCTGTGGAGGCCGGAATTCATCAAGTTTCATCTTTCTCCTACCAAACTGAGTAATTTTTATGTTTCTTTGTATGATTTGTTTGGCTACCATGTCTATGTGGAGCTAAACTTCACGTTCTAGGGTTGTGGTTCTTTCATGACTATTGTTATTCGGATATTGATTTTGACTTCTTGATTTATCATATTAGTTTATTTATTCAATCTTGCACTTAATTATTTAATTGCTTGATCACCAATTGAATATTATCTACGAATCTAGAATTGAACTCGAAAGTGGGAATTCTATATTGCATATAGGATTGAGTAGGGCAAGTTCTTGAACTCGGGCATCGGGGAACGGATTCGTAGTTAGGATAGATATATACCTAATTGCCTTGCTTGGTTGATTTACAGGAATTATAAATGCATTCTTGTTGATTCTAACTCCATAGACATATAGGCGTTAGGTTAGCTTGAATAGGCGAGTAAGAACTCGACAGATTCTTATGAGCATTAACCTTGTCAACCAATAAGCTAGATAAATTAGTCGGTCAATTCAATTGAAGAATACAATAGGATTGTTAGATAGCCCATAACCCTAGATCGTTTTCATTACATTGATATCATAAAAATCTGCTCTTTCTCTGTTCAAAGTTTATTATTTATATTTTTCTTATTTAATTAGTTGGAATAAAATATTTTTAGATTTAATTCTTGTTTAGATAATAAGGATAGTCTAATTTAGTTAATAGTTAATTATAAGTCCTCGTGGGTTCGATATCCGACTTTTAGTCACTTTATTACTTGACGACCGCGTATACTTGCGTGAGTGTGTTTGGTCGCAACAAGTTTTTGGCGCCGTTGCCGGGGACTTAGAAATTAGCTACGTGACTAAGTTAAGCTTTTATTAGATATTTGTTTTCAAGTTTTAATTTTCAGTTTGCCTGGTTTGTGTCAATGCAAGGTTTTCTCTCGAATGCAGAGGAGTAGAAGTGCAAACAACCTCATTCCTCTTGATCCAGAAATCGAACGAACACTACATAGAGTGAGAAGGGAACACGAAGCTAGAACGAGAATAGAAAGAGATTTGGACATCGCAGTCCAACCACAGCCAATAGATATGGCAGGCAATGAAGAGCGTCCGGTAATTGAAGCCGCAAGGCCCAATCTTGCAAATATGACTCAGGCTATTGTGAAGCCTGATATCACTGGGCATTTTGAACTCAAATAGTACATGGTACAGCTGATTCAGTCCACAGGACAATATGTGGGTCTATCTCATGAGGACCCGCAGAGGCATATTCAGAACTTCTTGGAAATCACGGACACTTACAATTATCCGAACGTCTCCAAGGACTATGTCAGGCTGACACTATTCCCTTTTTCACTGTTGGGGGAAGCTAAAGAATGGTTGCAAAAGGAGCCCGCGAACTCTATCCACACTTGGGATGATCTAGCAAGGAAATTCCTAATCAAGTTTTTCCCAACTAAGAAGACAAAGTCGTTGAGGAGCCAAATTCTTAGGTTCCAACAACGGGATGGCGAGACACTTCATCAAGCTTGGGAAAGATACAAGAAACTACTCAGAGACTGCCCGCATCATTGTCAAACTGATGAGGTATTGGGTCACACTTTTGTTGATGGGTTAGATGAAGCATCAAAGATGAATCTTGACTTAGCTTGTGGGGGTAGTTGCATGGCAAGACCGTATAGTGAAATACAACTCTTGCTAAATAATTTCACTGCTAATGACCATAATTGGCAAGGAGAGGGGGATTCACGAAGGGGAATTAAACAGAAGGTCGCCGGTTTGATTGAGCTTGATGACTTTTCCGCCATGAGAGCCGATATAGCAAAATTGGCAAATCAGATGAATAGAATGACAACACAACAAATGCAACATGTACAGCAGATGTCTATTTGTTGCGAACTATGCGGAGATAGTCATATGATTGACATGTGCCCCACGAATCCTGAATCTATATATTATGTGGGGCAACAAAACAGAGGTCCTATGAATCAACATGCGCAATATGGGAACACTTACAACCCAAACTGGAGGAATCATCCTAACTTCTCATGGGGCGGAAGTCAACAGAATCAGTATAGGCCTCAAGGGAATTTTACTCAACCTCAGAAGCCACCCCAACAAATGGAAGAAAGTACGAATGACTTGCTGAAAAAGTTGTTACTAGACAATCAACAGCTCAGGACCGATTTCAGAAATCTTGAGAGGCAAATGGGGCAGTTAGCAGCAAAACAAAATACTAGACCTACAGGCTCACTTCCCAGTGATACAGAGAAGAACCCTCAAATTAATGCAGTTACACTTAGAAACGGGAGGGAACAAGAGGAAGTGCCAAGGAAGATAAAAGAAAAACCTATACCTGGGGGGAGTTGACACCTAAGGCAACACAAGAGTCAAAGGAAGATGATGCAAGTTCAGAGCGAATGGAGGTTACAAGGCCACCACCACCTTTCCCCCAAAGATTGCAGAAAAGGAATGACGATCGCATGTTCAACAAATTTCTCGCCATGTTGAGTCAGGTTCAATTAAATATTCCATTAGTGGATGTACTTCGTGAAATTCCAAAGTACGCTAAGTACATAAAAGACATAGTGGCTCATAAGAGAAAATTGACTGAGTTCGAGACGGTTGCACTTACTGAGGAGTGCACATCAAGGGTCCAAAACAAGCTTCCCCAAAAGCTTAAGGACCCTGGCAGCTTCACCATTCCAGTACAAATCGGTAATGTTAACGTGGGACGTGCTCTGTGTGATTTGGGTGCAAGCATAAATCTGATGCCGTTATCCTTGTTTAAGCAATTAGGTTTGGGAGCTCCGAGACCAACCACCGTGATGTTGCAATTAGCTGATAGGTCCATAGCCTACCCCGAAGGAGTGATTGAAGATGTGCTGCTGCAAATTGGAAAATTCATCTTCCCAGCTGACTTCATTATTCTAGACTTCGAGGCTGATGAACAAGTTCCAATCATATTGGGACGACCTCTCTTGGCTACTGGCGATGCAATAATTAAAGTGAGAGAAGGGAAAATGATTATGAGAGTGGACAACGAGGAGGCAGTCTTCAATGTCTACAAAGCAATCCAACTCCCCCGCCACTATGAGGAGCTCTCTATGATATCTGTAGTGGAGGTGGATGAGAAACTTCTTAACACGAGTGTATATCTAGGCGACTGTTTAGAAAAAGCAATCATGATGTTTGATACCTTGGAGATGGATGATGAGGTTGAGGAGATGAAGGGAATCCTAGATACATCATGTGGTTACATGCAAGGAATAATCCCGTTTGAGCCCCTGAATAGGCCAAGTGGCCCTCCACCAAAGCCGTCAATTGAAAAAGCTCCAAATTTGGAACTTAAACCCCTACCCCCTCACCTTCAATATGCTTATTTGGGAAGTTCTGACACTTTACCTGTTATTATTTCTGCTCACTTGTCTAAATTACAGGAAGAAAAGCTATTAAGGGTGCTACGTGAGCACAAGCGAGCAATTGGGTGGACAATGTCTGACATTAAAGGCATTAGTCCAGCTTTCTGCATGCACAAAATCCTCATGGAGGACGGACACAAGCCAAGTGTAGAACACCAACGCCGACTAAATCCAATCATGAAAGAAGTGGTAAGGAAAGAAGTGATTAAGTGGCTTGATGCAGGTATTGTATTTCCAATCTCTGATAGTAAATGGGTAAGCCCCGTTCAATGTGTGCCGAAGAAAGGGGGGATAACCGTAGTAGTTAATGAAAATAATGACTTAATTCCTACAAGAACTGTAACTGGATGGAGAATTTGCATAGATTACAGAAAACTGAACAATGCCACCCGGAAAGACCATTTTCCCCTTCCTTTTATTGACCAAATGCTTGATAGATTAGCTGGCCAGGAATACTACTGTTTCCTGGACGGTTATTCGGGGTATAATCAGATTGCTATAGCCCCAGAAGACCAAGAGAAAACTACATTTACATGTCCTTATGGCACGTATGCGTTCAAGAGAATGCCCTTCGGTCTTTGTAATGCACCTGCGACTTTTCAAAGGTGTATGATGGCTATTTTCACTGACATGGTTAAAAGATATGTAGAAGTATTCATGGACGATTTTTCTGTGTTTGGATGTTCTTTTGATAGTTGTTTAATGAACCTTGATAAAGTGCTAGCTAGGTGTGAAGAGACGAACTTGGTGCTAAACTGGGAAAAGTGCCATTTCATGGTACGTGAAGGTATAGTTTTGGGGCACAAGGTTTCAAAAGATGGTCTACAGGTGGATAAGGCAAAGGTGGAGACGATCGAAAAATTGCCCCCGCCGACATCCATCAAAGGCATTCGCAGTTTCTTGGGTCATGCAGGTTTTTATCGTCGTTTCATTAAAGATTTTTCGAAAATTTCTTCCCCTTTGTGCAGGCTTCTAGAGAAAGACGTTACCTTCAAGTTTGATAATGCATGTCTGAAAGCATTTGAGGAGCTGAAGGGAAGATTGGTGACTGCACCAATTATCATTGGCCCCGATTGGGCACAACCATTTGAGTTGATGTGCGATGCAAGTGACATAGCAATTGGAGCGGTGTTGGGGCAAAGGAGGGATAAAATCTTTCACTCCATTTATTATGCAAGCAAAACCATGAATCCAGCTCAGATAAATTATACAGTGACTGAAAAGGAGTTGCTTGCAGTGGTGTGGGCGTTTGACAAGTTCAGATCCTATCTAGTGGGGACCAAAGTCATCGTCTACACGGATCATTCAGCTATCAGATACCTATTTGAAAAGAAAGACGCCAAGCCGAGGCTGATTCGTTGGGTCCTCCTCTTGCAAGAATTTGACATAGAGATCCAAGATCGAAAAGGGACAGAAAATCAAGTGGCCGATCATTTGTCCAGATTAGAGAGCCGGAACCATGTAGCTGAAGGAGGGTCAATTAAAGAAACATTTCCGGATGAGCAAATATTAGCAATCACCTCAGGTGAAGCCCCATGGTATGCAGATTATGTGAATTTTATCGCAAGTGGGGTAACGCCACTAGAATGGACAGCTGACAATAGAAGAAGATTCTTACATGATGTAAGGTTCTACGTGTGGGATGAGCCATTCCTATATAGGCAGTGTGCAGATCAGTTGGTGAGAAGGTGTGTTCCTGAGGAAGAGATGAAGGCTATACTACATGACTGCCATGCGTCACCATATGGAGGTCATCACGGCGGGGATAGAACCGCCCAAAAGTGCTACAATCAGGTTTTTATTGGCCAAAATTGTTTAAGGATGCACATGCCTTCGTTAAAAATTGTGATAGATGCCAAAGAACTGGAACTATCACGAGGAAGCACGAGATGCCCTTGCAAAATATACTGGTGGTAGAACTTTTTGATGTTTGGGGGATTGATTTTATGGGACCATTCCCATATTCTAACGGACACAGATACATCTTGGTGGCGGTCGACTATGTTTCTAAGTGGGTAGAGGCCATAGCTCTTCCTACTAACGACGCAAAGGTTGTGGTAGGCTTTGTAAAGAAGCACATCTTCACACGTTTTGGGACCCCAAGAGTGTTGATAAGCGACGGGGGAACTCACTTTTGTAACAAACTGCTGAATAATATTCTTGCAAAATACGGAGTCAAGCACAAAGTTTCCACTGCTTATCATCCCCAAACGAGTGGTCAAGTAGAAGTTTCCAACAGAGAGGTCAAGCAGATTTTGGAAAAGACAGTAAGTATGAATAGAAAGGACTGGGCCGGGAAGCTAGATGACGCATTATGGGCATATCGCACTGCGTACAAGACCCCAATAGGCACTTCTCCGTGCAGGTTGGTTTATGGGAAGGCCTGCCATCTGCCCGTCGAGCTTGAACACAAAGCATATTGGGCGATTAAAAAGCTAAATATGGAGATGGACTTGGCCGGTGAGAAGAGATTGCTACAACTCAACGAGCTTGATGAGTTTCGATTGCATGCGTATGAAAATGCCAAATTGTATAAAGAGAAGACCAAAAGATGGCATGATAAGCATATCCAACATCGTGAGTTTGAACCAGGTCAAGAAATTCTACTGTTTAATTCAAGGCTAAAGCTTTTTCCAGGAAAGCTTAAATCTCGATGGTCGGGTCCGTTTGAAGTGGTTAGTGTGAAACCTCATGGTGCGATAGAATTGTGTGATAAGGGGTCCAATACGACATTCCTGGTAAATGGCCAAAGAGTAAAACACTATTGGGGTGGTGACATTGCACGTTACAAGACCACAATGGACTTAGTGGAGGCATGAAGAACATGTTGCGTCGTGCCGCGACGTTAAATCAGGCGCTTCTTGGGAGGCCACCCAAGTTAGTTAGTTTTTTTTTTTTTGTCTCCCTTCTTTTCGTAGGACATAGATTTTATTCAAGAAAACGAGGCGGATGCGTCGCGTCCCCCTCAGCAAAAAAAAAAAAAAAAAAAATTTGACGGGCCAATTGCTCAAGGCAGTGAAGTCTGCCTATCGCGCCCGTATCGCGTCCGAAAATTTTTGAAGGAAGACAAGGGGATGCGTCGCGTCAAAGCTCGCACGCACAGGTAAGTAATATATATTTTAACACATCTTAACATAACCTATTCGAAGAAAAAAAAAACGTTTCTTGCGACGCATCCACTCGTTTTTTTTGGCGAAGCCTACGAACGCAGAACAGAATTCTCTCATCAAAATTGTAACGCGATAAGCTCAAACGCGACAGGTACGCATCATCCTTTTCGTTCTTCCATTGGCTTCTCTCCTAATTCATCTCTCCTCCCTCCTTCAATGGTGGCAACAAGTAGGTTTTGCAATTTCAAGGTTTTTAGGGCTGTCGTTCTTGGTAGTTGTAATGGTTGCGAGATGATAAACTATAATTCCCTTCATCTCGTCCAATTTTGGGAGGGTAGTTGCATTGCTCAACTGATAGAATGAACTAGGCACACTTGTTGCATACCACATGTTCGACGAATTGTCCCTGAGGAAAATTTAGGCGTCGGTGAAGTCTGAGTAACCGAGCAACATTGGTGTATGCTTGAGAATAAGTGTGGGGTCGAGTGAGGGGCTATGTGAAATTGAATTTTTGAAGAGAGTTATCACATACTTGCTGAAAGTCATGAGCTACAATTCCATGAAGAGTGAATGGCATGACTTTACGAATAAATTGAAGTCTGCAAGCTGTTGCAATTGCTTTCAAGCTGAACTTCGCTGTTTCATCTGCTAATTGTTGAATTCTTTGCATTGCAGGTACTTAGATTCATAAAATGACAGCAGCGAGTAAACCATCCAAGCAACAAGACAAAGATGGTAACAAGCAACCGCCCAAAAAGCCTACCGGAAGGGCAGCGGGCGGTCCAAATCCACAGAAAAAAGGAAGCGGACGGAGAAGGAAATGGAACTGCTGCCTAGGCAGTTAAGTGATGATTCAGAGCAAGAGGAGGAGGAAACATTGGTCAGGAGGACAGTGAAGAAGGGTATTAAACCAAGCAAAGGAATAGAGATACGAGAGCCTGTGACATACCAAAGAAAAGCTTCGAGAATGAGTGCTCCAACTGATAAAGGGAAGGAGAAGATTACTACAGAATCTGAATCCGATTCCGATTCGGACAATGACCACCTACAGATCAACATGAGTGATGAAGACGAGGGTGAACCCATAGACCGAGTTGATTGGGAGAAATACTTTGTTAATGAGAAAGCATTCCGAGCCTATAAGAAGATATTGGTTTCAAAGAAGTACATTCCGGAAAAGCCGATAAACATCGGACCACTTAAGACAAAGTACTCAGAGTTTCTCCAGTCAATTCGAGAGGTGCAAAAATGGGGACCCATTCTGAAAGGCCATGGCAAAGCCAACCTCACCATTGTTAGAGAGCTCTACGCCAATTGGCGTCACGCAAGGGGAAACATTGTGCGAGTAAGAGGGGTAGATATTAATGTGTCAGCTGAAGCTCTGAATAACTTCTTAAGGGTGCCACACACACTCACAGACAGGTTTGACGCCATATGCAAAACACCAGATTATGCACACATTAAGTCTGTCCTATGCCCTACCAGGAAGGATGCAGAATGGAAGCATGGGAGTATGGAGTACCACTCTATAGCAAAGGAATTCATGAGTGCGTTAGCACGTGTGGCTCTAAATTTCATTTGTAACCGACTGCTGCCATGCCAACATAAAACTGATGTCCCTCGTTACCGCGCACTCGTATTATATGCTTTATTAGAGGGGATACCACTCAACTTCGGAGCCATCATGCATGATCAAATGCAGCGAACCAGGATGAATTACAAGTGGAGGCTGTTCTTTGCTAATACCCTAACGGCTTTTTTAACAGAGAGGGGAGTACTATGGGACAAGGAGAATGACGACATTGAGGCTAAAGCTCCAGGACCATATGATGTCACTCATGTTCTAGAGCCGAACAAGGGAAGGTCTTCTAAGCTCACCATCCAACAATTATTTGAACATATGCAAGCAGATATGCAAGAGAACAGGGCTGAGCTGATAGCAACTCGTGTCGAGTTGAGTGCCACCAGGGATGAGTTGAGACAGACTCGTGCAGATCTAAGCCGAGTTCAGACCGAGCAGGCCACGATGATGAAGGAGATATCATTACTCCTCAGAGCTCTGGTTCAATGTGCAGGTACAGACATATCCCAGCTGATTGCATCATCCACTGCCGGACCATCCACTCCTGTTCCTCCCATAGTCACCGAGGCTCCACTCAACAGGCCTATTGAGGTCGCTGTAACACCTGATACAGAATCCGCACCAGTTGTTGATGATAGGAATGCTATGGATGCAGATGCTCCTCCACAGACTGCGGATGAGCCCTCCACCTTGACTTGAGGGAGTTCTTCTCACCCTACTTTACCTTGTTTGTGTGCGTTGGGGACAACGCACAGTCCTAAGTGTGGGGTGGGGGTGATTTATGTTTGATGTATGGATGAATGTACTAATATATTCACTGGATTAATGGCATAAAATAGCAGTAAATTCATCTATATGGAGTAATTATCAGTTTATCTAGTAGTTTATTTATTTAAAAAAAATGTATATATATATATATATATACAAAATATATCTTTTAGCTTTCTTTAGGTAGTAATAATCCCCTGTGGTTTTTCTTTGTACCTCGGTTCTTTTCCATGGGATGTAGTTTGAACCGGGTAATTTTGTTTTCTTTTTAGAGTAGGAATGTAGGGAATAAAAGAAGTAAGAAGGGACCCTTCTCACTCTGAAATTATTGATGATGCCTTGTTAAAACGGATAGCATGTTTTGTTGCAGCCTATTTCTCACTTTCTTGACTTGTGTTCACTTTGCGTTTAATGCTTAATATCTCGTGGCTCCGTGAATACTTGCATTGCTTGAGAGTCGGAATGTGATCGTCCTTAGTGAGTCATGTGCCATGTGTGGTGAGTTTTTTTTGTGTTGTCCATGTAGTGTACTCGTGTCTAGAACTTGCCCGGTATGTGAGTTGAAGCGAAATTTTAGGTGATGCTCGGTTTGAAAAATGATTTTAGGCTTTCTTTGATCTTTTTGAGCTTATTGCTTATCACAAATAAAATCTATCCCTAGTTAACCCTTTTGAGCCTGTAAACCTTTTATTTGGTACCCACATTACAAGCCTATACCCTTTTTATTTTTAATTGACATTGTTTTGATCCTTTTACCTCTTAAAGCACTTTAATTGTTAGATGAGCGCTAAAAGAAGTAAGAAGGGCTAAGTGTGGGGTGACTTTTGAGTGGAACCAATGAAAGAAAGAAGGGTGCACTTATTTTGTAAAATAATACACCACTAGCGAAAATTGAAAGAAAAAAAAAAAGAAGAGAAAAATCTGGAAAAAAAAGAAAGAAAAATATAGATGAATAAATTGTTGTCTTGTTCTTGCTAGTGGGTATGAATTAAAGTAGTGCTTAAAGAAAGAGGAAATATTGTTTGGAGTGATATTATTGGTGAAATTGAAGTGGTGTTGAAGAATTTGCGCTTAAGTAATTTTGTGATGTATTAAAGTGCTTAGGAGGGAGAGTCACTATTCCTTAAATATATCCTACCCGTCCCTTAGCCCACATTACAACCATGAAAAAGTCCTAATTGATTTTAGATCGAGCGAGCTTACATTAGTAGAGATTTACATTAAGGGCAAGCATATGGTACCAACTACATGCATGTGACTTCTTTTGTGAGAGTGAGCGATTTTCTTTGTGAGCATGAGATTCGAATGTGTGGATTGATTCTACTCGCTCTTTTGTTCTTGTTGTGAGGGCACATGGTTTCACGAGGGATAGGTAACGTTATTAGACTTCTCTATGATGTTGGGTGTTCAAGCCATGAGTGCATAGTGACATTGAGTCGGTTTTTGAGGTTAGGATTGTTGTGAGCATGTTATCTTTGTTCGAATATTTTTAAAAGAATGGCTTAAGTAAAGCGAAGGGTATGTGATGCATAGCCTAGAGCCTAATGGTTGCAAATAACCACGGTCAGAGGTGCAGTGTGCTTTGAATGATAAGAGCTCAATTTTGTTTCGTCTACTATAGGATGGTTTGTTTGAGGACGAACAAAGGTTTAAGTGTGGGGTAGTGATGTTTGGCATATTTCGATATGTGTTGATGTTACTTTGCCCATGTTTTAACCACTTTTTGATGTTATTCAATCTTTAAAACACCCAACATGGTGTAATTATTGGTTTGATGACTAATTAAGTTATGTGTGACGATTTAAGGTGTTCGGAGTGCAAAATATGAAGAAAAGGTGGTTTAGCCAGAGGAAGAAGGGTTGGATGCGTCGCATCCAACCTAGGAAAACATCATCCTGCATGCAACCTTAGCAGTGAAGTTGGGCCATAGCGTCCGCCATCGCGTGCGAAACTGGGAAGTAGAAGTGAAGCTGGATGTGTCGCGTCCACCATCGCATGCAAGCTGAGAAATAGAGGACAAGGTGGATGCGTCGCATCCACCTTCGCAGGCAAAATTGAAATGGAGGACGAGGTGGATGCGTCGCATCCACCCTAGCATCAATCCCTGAAGCTGATTTGGATTAGAAATAGGAGAACTTTGGCCCACGACTTTGGTACGCAATATATAAGCCAAAAACGCCTCTTTTAGGTCATCTAACATATTGGGAAGAGGAAAAAGCCACGACAAAGCTGTGGAGGCCGGAATTCATCAAGTTTCATCTTTCTCCTACCAAACTGAGTAATTTTTATGTTTCTTTGTATGATTTGTTTGGCTACCATGTCTATGTGGAGCTAAACTTCACGTTCTAGGGTTGTGGTTCTTTCATGACTATTGTTATTCGGATATTGATTTTGACTTCTTGATTTATCATATTAGTTTATTTATTCAATCTTGCACTTAATTATTTAATTGCTTGATCACCAATTGAATATTATCTACGAATCTAGAATTGAACTCGAAAGTGGGAATTCTATATTGCATATAGGATTGAGTAGGGCAAGTTCTTGAACTCGGGCATCGGGGAACGGATTCGTAGTTAGGATAGATATATACCTAATTGCCTTGCTTGTTTGATTTACAGGAATTATAAATGCGTTCTTGTAGATTCTAACTCCATAGACATATAGGCGTTAGGTTAGCTTGAATAGGCGAGTAAGAACTCGACAGATTCTTATGAGCATTAACCTTGTCAACCAATAAGCTAGATAAATTAGTCGGTCAATTCAATTGAAGAATACAATAGGATTGTTAGATAGCCCATAACCCTAGATCGTTTTCATTACATTGAAATTGTTCTGTTGGTAGGCAGAATTGGAACATGAAATTTAAGGATGCTACCTCTGCTGCTCAAGAAGCGGCTGAGTTTGCAGAACATGCAAGCCTAGCTGCTAGAGCTATTGTAGAACTTCCAAGGCAATATTGTGTTGATGATGCTGATTCATACCACTTAGGTTTCAAAGATGAAAGGTTGGAACATGGGCAGTCATTTCCTGGAGATGGTAATTTTTCTGTTGACAGGCAGAATTGGAACATGAAATTTAAGGATGCTACCTCTACTGCTCAAGCAGCGGCTGAGTTTGCAGAACATGCAAGCTTAACTGCCAGAGCTGTTGTAGAACTTTCAAGGCAATATTGTGTTGGTGATGGTTGTTCATGCCACTTAGGTTTCAAGGATGAAAGGTTGGAACATGGGCAATCATTTCCTGGAGATGGTAATGGTAATTCTTCTGTTGGCAGGCAGAATTGGAACATGAAATTTAAGGATGCTACCTCTGCTGCTCAAGCAGCGACTGAGTTTGCAGAACATGCAAGCCTAGCCGCCAGAGCTGTTGTAGAACTTTCATGACAATATTGTGTTGATGATAGTGGTTCATGCCACATAGTTTTCAAGGATGAAAGGTTGGAACATGGGCAATCATTTCTTGGAGATGGTAATGGTAATTCTTCTGTTGGTAGGTAGAATTGGAACGTGATATTTAAGGATGCTACGTTTGCTGCTCAAGCAGCGTCTGACTTTAGAGAACATGCAAGCCTAGCTGCCAGAGCTGTTGTAGAACTTTCAAGGCAATATTGTGTTGATGATGGTGGTTCATGCCACTTAGGTTTCAAGGATGAAAGGTTGGAACATGGGCAATAATTTCCTAGAGATGGTAATGGTAATTGTTCTGTTGGTAGGCAGAATTGGAACATGAAATTTAAGGATGCTACCTCTGCTGCTCAAGAAGCGGCTGAGTTTGCAGAACATGCAAGCCTAGCTGCTAGAGCTGTTGTAGAACTTCCAAGGCAATATTGTGTTGATGATGCTGATTCATACCACTTAGGTTTCAAAGATGAAAGGTTGGAACATGGGCAGTCATTTCCTGGAGATGGTAATTTTTCTGTTGGCACACGGAATTGGAACTTTAAATTTAAGGATGCTACCTCTGCTGCTCAAGCAGCGGCTGAGTTTGCAGAAAATGCAAGCCTAGCTGCCAGAGTTATTGTAGGACTTTCAAGGCAATATTGTGTTGAGGATGGTGGTTCATGCCACTTAGGTTTCAAGGATGAAAGGTTGGAACATGGGCAATAATTTCCTAGAGATGGTAATGGTAATTGTTCTGTTGGTAGGCAGAATTGGAACATGAAATTTAAAGATGCTACCTCTGCTGCTCAAGAAGCGGCTGAGTTTGCAGAACATGCAAGCCTAGCTGCTAGAGCTGTTGTAGAACTTCCAAGGCAATATTGTGTTGATGATGGTGATTCATACCACTTAGGTTTCAAAGATGAAAGGTTGGAACATTTTCTTCCTGGAGATGGTAATTTTTCTGTTGACAGGCAGAATTGGAACATGAAATTTAAGGATGCTACCTCTACTGCTCAAGCAGCGGCTGAGTTTGCAGAACATGCAAGCTTAACTGCCAGAGCTGTTGTAGAACTTTCAAGGCAATATTGTGTTGGTGATGGTTGTTCATGCCACTTAGGTTTCAAGGATGAAAGGTTGGAACATGGGCAATCATTTCCTGAAGATGGTAATGGTAATTTTTCTTTTGGCAGGCATAAGTGCAACATGAAATTTAAGGATTCTACCTCTGCTGCTCAAGCAACGGCTGAGTTTGCAGAACATGCAAGCCTAGCCGCCAGAGCTGTTGTAGAACTTTCATGGCAATATTGTGTTGATGATAATGGTTCATGCCACATAGGTTTCAAGGATGAAAGGTTGGAACATGGGCAATCATTTCTTGGAGATGGTAATGGTAATTTTTCTGTTGGCAGGCAGAATTGGAACATGATATTTAAGGATGCTACCTCTCCTGCTCAAGCAGCGTCAGAGTTTAGAGAACATGCAAGCCTAGCTGCCAGAGCTGTTGTAGAACTTTTAAGGCAATATTGTGTTGATGATGGTGGTTCATGCCACTAAGGTTTCAAGGATGAAAGGTTGGAACATGGGCAATGATTTCCTGGAGATGGTAATGGTAATTTCTTTGTTGGCAGGCAGAATTGGAACATGAAATTTAAGGATGCTACCTCTACTGCTCTAGCAGCGGCTGAGTTTGCAAAACATGCAAGCCTAGCTGCCAGAGCTGTTGTAGAACTTTCAAGGCAATATTGTGTTGATGATGGTGGTTCATACCACTTAGGTTTCAAGGATGAAAGGTTGGAACATGGGCAATCATTTCTTGGAGATGGTAATGGTAATTCTTCTGTTGGTAGGTAGAATTGGAACGTGATATTTAAGGATGCTACGTCTGCTGCTCAAGCAGCGTCTGACTTTAGAGAACATGCAAGCCTAGATGCCAGAGCTAATGTAGAACTTTCAAGGCAATATTGTGTTGATGATGGTGGTTCATGCCACTTAGGTTTCAAGGATGAAAGGTTGGAAAATGGGCAATCATTTCCTGGAGATGGTAATGGTAATTTTTCTGTTGGCACGCAGAATTGGAACATTAAATTTAAGGATGCTACCTCTGCTGCTCAAGCAGCGGCTAAGTTTGCAGAACATGCAAGCCTAGCTGCCAGAGCTGTTGTAGGACTTTCAAGGCAATATTGTGTTGATGATGGTGGTTCATGCCACTTAGGTTTCAAGGATGAAAGGTTGGAACATGGGCAATAATTTCCTAGAGATGATAATGGTAATTGTTTTATTGGTAGGCAGAATTGGAACATGAAATTTAAGAATGCTACCTCTGTTGCTCAAGAAGCGGCTGAGTTTGCAGAACATGCAAGCCTAGCTGCTAGAGCTGTTGTAGAACTTCCAAGGCAATATTGTGTTGATGATGGTGATTCATTCCACTTAGGTTTCAAAGATGAATGGTTGGAACATGGGCAGTCATTTCCTGGAGATGGTAATTTTTCTGTTGACAGGCAGAATTGGAACATGAAATTTAATGATGCTACCTCTGCTGCTCAAGCAGCGGCTGAGTTTGTAGAACATGCAAGCTTAACTGCCAGAGTATTGTAGAACTTTCAAGGCAATATTGTGTTGGTGATGGTTGTTCATGCTTCTTAGGTTTCAAGGATTAAAGGTTGGAACATGGGCAATCATTTCCTGGAGATGGTAATGGTAATTTTTCTTTTGGCAGGCATAATTGCAACATGAAATTTAAGGATTCTACCTCTGCTGCTCAAGCAACGGCTGAGTTTGCAGGACATGCAAGCCTAGCCACCAGAGCTGTTGTAGAACTTTCATGGCAATATTGTGTTGATGATAGTGGTTCATGCCACATAGGTTTCAAGGATGAAAGGTTGGAACATGGGCAATCATTTCTTGGAGATGGTAATGGTAATTTTTCTGTTGGTAGGCAGAATTGGAACATGAAATTTAAGGATGCTACCTCTCCTGCTCAAGCAGCGTCAGAGTTTAGAGAACATGCAAGCCTAGCTGCCAGAGCTATTGTAGAACATTCAAGGCAATATTGTGTTGATGATGGAGGTTCATGCCACTTAGGTTTCAAGGATGAAAGGTTGGAACATGGGCAATGATTTCCTGGAGATGGTAATGGTAATTTTTTTGTTGGCAGGCAGAATTGGAACATGAAATTTAAGGATGCTACCTCTACTGCTCTAGCAGCGGCTGAGTTTGCAAAACATGCAAGCCTAGCTGCCAGAGCTGTTGTAGAACTTTCAAGGCAATATTGTGTTGATGATGGTGGTTCATGCCACTTAGGTTTCAAGGATGAAAGATTGGAACATGGGCAATAATTTCCTAGAGATGGTAATGGTAATTGTTCTGTTGGTAGGCAGAATTGGAACATGAAATTTCAGGATGCTACCTCTGCTTCTCAAGAAGCGGCTGAGTTTGCAGAACATGCAAGCCTAGCTGCCAGAGCTGTTGTTGAACTTTCAAGGCAATATTGTGTTGATGATGCTGGTTCATACCACTTAAGTTTCAAGGATGAAAGGTTGGAACATGGGCAATCATTTCCTGGAGATGGTAATGGTAATTCTTCTTTCGGTAGGTAGAATTGGAACGTGAAATTTAGGGATGCTACGTCTGCTGCTCAAGCAGCGTCTGACTTTAAAGAACATGAAAGCCTAGATGCCAGAGCTGTTGTAGAACTTTCAAGGCAATATTGTGTTGGTGATGGTTGTTCATGCCACTTAGGTTTCAAGGATGAAAGGTTGGAACATGGGCAATCATTTCCTGGATATGGTAATGGTAATTTTTCTTTTGGCAAGCATAATTGCAACATGAAATTTAAAGATTCTACCTCTGCTGCTCAAGCAAAGGCTGAGTTTGCAGAACATGCAAGCCTAGCTGCTAGAGCTGTTGTAGAACTTTTATGGCAATATTGTGTTGATGATAGTGGTTCATGCCACATAGGTTTCAAGGTTGAAAGGTTGGAACATGGGCAATCATTTCTTGGAGATGGTAATGGTAAGTTTTCTGTAGGCAGGCATAATTGCAACATGAAATTTAAGGATGCTACCTCTGCTGCTCAAGCAGCGGCTGAGTTTGTAGAACATGAAAGCCTAGCTGCCAGAGCTGTTGTAGAACTTTCAATGCAATATTGTATTGATGGTGGTGGTTCATGCCACTTAGGTTTCAAGGATGAAAGGTTGGAACATAGGCAATAATTTCCTGGAGATGGTAATAGTAATTGTTCTGTTGGCAGGCAGAATTGGAACACGAAATTTAAGGATGCTACCTCTACTGCTCTAGAAGCGGTTGAGTTTGCAGAACATGCAAGCCTAGCTGCCAGAGCTGTTGTAGAACTTTCAAGGCAATATTGTGTTGATGATGGTAGTTCATACCACTTAGGTTTCAAGGATGAAAGGTTGGAACATGGGCAATCATTTTCTGGAGACGGTAATGGTAATTTTTCTGTTGGCAGGCAGAATTGGAACATGAAATTTAAGGATGCTACCTCTGCTGCTCAAGAAGCGGCTGAGTTTGCAGAACATGCAAGC
Source organism: Nicotiana tabacum (assembly GCF_000715075.1). Classification (NCBI taxonomy): domain Eukaryota; kingdom Viridiplantae; phylum Streptophyta; class Magnoliopsida; order Solanales; family Solanaceae; genus Nicotiana; species Nicotiana tabacum. The sequence continues at coordinate 41,847,336 of NC_134083.1, read as the reverse complement.
CTAGCTGCCAGTGCTATTGTTGAACTTCCAAGGCAATATTGTGTTGATGATGGTGGTTCATACCACTTAGGTTTCAATGATGAAAGGTTGAAACATGGGCAGTCATTTCCCGGAGATGGTAATTTTTCTGTTGACAAGCAGAATTGGAACATGAAATTTAAGGATGCTACCTCTGCTGCTCAAGTAGCGGCTGAGTTTGCAGAACATGCAAGCCTAGCTGCCAGAACTGTTGTAGAACTTTCAAGGCAATATTGTGTTGATAATGGTGGTTCATGCCACTTAGTTTCAAGGATGAAAGGTTGGAACATGGGCAACAATTTCCTGGAGATGGTTATGGTAATTGTTTTGTTGGCAGGCAGAATTGGAACACGAAATTTAAGGATGCTACCTCTACTGCTCAAGAAGCGGCTGAGTTTGTAGAACATGCAAGTCTAGCTGCCAGAGCTGTTGTTGAACTTTCAAGGCAATATTATGTTGATGATGGTGGTTCATACCACTTAGGTTTCAAGGATGACAGGTTAGAACATGGGCAATGATTTCCTGGAGATGGTAATGGTAATTTTTCTGTTGGCAGGCAGAATTGGAACATGAAATTTAAGGATGCTACCTCTGCTGCTCAAGCAGCGGCTGAGTTTGCAAAACATGCAAGCCTAGCTGCCAGAGCTGTTGTAGAACTTTCAAGGCAATATTGTGCTGATGATGGTGGTTCATGCCACTTAGGTTTGAAGGATGAAAGGTTGGAACATGGGCAATCATTTCTTGGAGATGGTAATGGTAAATTTTCTGTTGGCAAGCAAAATTGGAACGTGATATTTAAGGATGCTACGTTTGCTGCTCAAGCAGCATCTGACTTTAGAGAACATGCAAGACTAGATGCCAGAGCTAATGTAGAACTTTCAAGGCAATATTGTGTTGATGATGGTGGTTCATGCCACTTAGGTTTCAAGGATGAAAGGTTGGAACATGGGCAGTCATTTCCTTGAGATGGTAATTTTTCTGTTGTCATGCAGAATTAGAACATGAAATTTAAGGATGTTACCTATGCTGCTCATACTGTGGCAGAGTTTGCAGAACATACAAGCCTAGCTACCAGAGCTGTTGTAGAACTTTCAAGGCAATATTGTGTTGATGATGGTGGTTCATGCCACTTAGGTTTCAAGGATGAAAGGTTGGAACATGGGCAATCATTTCCTGGAGATGGTAATGGTAATTTTTCTGTTGGCAGGCAGAATTGGAACATGAAATTTAAGGATGCTACCTCTGCTGCTCAAGCAGCGGCTGAGTTTGCAGAACATGCAAGCCTAGCTACCAGAGCTGTTGTAGAACTTTCAAGGCAATATTGTGTTGATGATGGTGGTTCATGCCACTTAGGTTTCAAGGATGAAAGGTTGGAACATGGGCAATCATTTCCTGGAGATGGTAATGGTAATTTTTCTGTTGGCAGGCAGAATTGGAACATGAAATTTAAGGATGCTACCTCTGCTGCTCAAGCAGCGGCTGAGTTTGCAGAACATGCAAGCCTAGCTGCCAGAGCTGTTGTAGAACTTTCAAGGCAATATTGTGTTGATGATGGTGGTTCATGCCACTTAGGTTTCAAGGATGAAAGGTTGGAACATGGGCAATCATTTCCTGGAGATGGTAATGGTAATTTTTCTGTTGGCAGGCAGAATTGGAACATGAAATTTATGGATGCTACCTCTGCTGCTCAAGCAGCGGCTGAGTTTGCAGAATATGCAAGCCTAGCTGCCAGAGCTGTTGTAGAACTTTCAAGGCAATATTGTGTTGATGATGGTGGTTCATGCCACTTAGGTTTCAAGGATGAAAGGTTGGAACATGGGCAATCATTTCCTGGAGATGGTAATGGTAATTTTTCTTTTGGCAGGCATAATTGCAACATGAAATTTAAGGATTCTACCTCTACTGCTCAAGCAACGGCTGAGTTTGCAGAACATGCAAGCCTAGCTGCTAGAGCTGTTGTAGAACTTTCATTGCAATATTCTGTTGATGATAGTGGTTCATGCCACATAGGTTTCAAGGATGAAAGGTTGAAACATGGGCAATCATTTCTTGGAGATGGTTATGGTAATTCTTCTGTTGGCGGGCATAATTGCAACATGAAATTTAAGGATGCTACCTCTGCTGCTTAAGCAGCGGCTGAGTTTGTAAACCATACAAGCCTAGCTGCCAGAGCTGTTGTAGAACTTTCAAGGCAATATTGTATTGATGATGGTGGTTCATGCCACTTAGGTTTCAAGGATGAAAGGTTGGAACATGGGCAATCATTTCTTGGAGATGGTAATGGTAATTTTTCTGCTAGCAGGCAGAATTGGAACACGAAATTTAAGGATGCTACCTCTGCTGCTCAAGCAGCGGCTGAGTTTGCAGAACATGCAAGCCTAGCTGCCAGAGCTGTTGGAGAACTTTCAAGGCAATATTGTGTTGATGATGGTGGTTCACGCCACTTAGGTTTCAAGGATGAAAGGTTGGAACATGGGCAATCATTTCCTGGAGATGGTAATGGTAATTTTTCTGTTGGCGGGCAGAATAGGAACATTAAATTTAAGGATGCTACCTCTACTGCTCAAGCAGCGGCTCAGTTTGCAGAACATGCAAGCCTAGCTGCCAGAGCTGTTGTAGAACTTTCAAGGCAATATTGTGTTGATGATGGTAGTTCATACCACTTAGGTTTCAAGGATGAAAGGTTGGAACATGGGCAATCATTTCCTGGAGATGGTAATAGTAATTCTTCTATTGGTAGGTAGAATTGGAACGTGAAATTTAAGGATGCTCCGTCTGCTGCTCAAGCAGCATCTGACTTTGCAGAACATGCAAGCCTAGATGCCAGAGCTAATGTAGAACTTTCAAGGCAATATTATGTTGATGATGGTGGTTCATGCCACTTAGGTTTCAAGGATGAAAGGTTGGAACATGGGCAATCATTTCCTCAAGATGGTAATGGTAATTTTTCTGTTGGCAGGCAGAATTGGAACATTAAATTTAAGGATGCTACCTCTGCTGCTCAAGCAGCGGCTGAGTTTGCAGAACATACAAGCCTAGCTGCCAGAGCTGTTGTAGGACATTCAAGGAAATATTGTGTTGAAGATGGTGGTTCATGCCACTTAGGTTTCAAGGATGAAAGGTTGAAACATGGGCAATAAGTTCCTAGAGAAGGTAAAGGTAATTGTTCTATTGGTAGGCAGAAATGGAACATGAAATTTAAGGATGCTACCTCTGCTGCTTAAGAAGCGGCTGAGTTTGCAGAACATGCAAGCCTAGCTGCCAGAGCTGTTGTAGAACTTCCAAGGCACTATTGTGTTGATGATGGTGGTTCATGCCACTTAGGTATCAGGGATGACAGTTTGGAACATGGGCAATCATTTCCTGGAGATGGTAATGGTAATATTTCTTTTTGCAGGCATAATTGCAACATGAAATTTAAGGATGCTACCTTTGCTGCTCAAGCAGCGGCTGAGTTTGCAGAATATGCAAGCCTAGCGGTCAAAGCTATTGTAGAACTTTCAAGGCAATATTGTGCTAATGATGGTGGTTCATGCCACTTAGGTTTCAAGGATGAAAGGTTGGAACATGGGCAATCATTTCCTGGAGATGGTAATGGTAATTTTTCTGCTGGCAAGCAGAATTGGAACATGAAATTTATGGATGCTACCTCTGCTGCTCAAGCAGCGGCTGAGTTTGCAGAACATGCAAGCTTAACTGCCAGAGCTGATGTAGAACTTTCAAAGCAATATTGTGTTGGTGATGGTTGCTCATGCCACTTAGGTTTTGTCACGCCCCGAACCTAGGAGCGAGACAAGCACCCCGTGCCTCACCTAACCTGGCGTACCAAATTGCGACTAAGGGACTCTGAACACATAATGTCATACTTTGGCCATGGGGCCACCTTGCAAGACAATTTGCGAAGCAAAATATATAAACTGAATGGAAACTAGCACTAACTAAATATCAATATAAAGCTAGGCCGACAAGGCCGTCATAGCTACTACAGCTGACAAACCACCAATTTATACAAACCCAACATACTGCACTAACCAACAGGATATGCCTACAAGCCTCTACTGATAGATGTACTGTGATCGGAACAGGGCCCCGACCTACCCATAACATATATACAGATATACATAAGATGTACACAAAACTCTAGTCCTGGCAACTCCGAAAGACGTGGAGCTTACCGATCAGGCGGAACTCGGAAAACACCTACTGAGGAGGTCTACCCGTCTGTCTGTCTGAACCTGCACGCATGAAATGCAGCGCCCCCAAAAAAGGGACGTCAGTACGAAATAATGTACCGAGTATGTAAGGCAATAAAATAACTGAAATCTGAAACTGAACTGATAATATGATAACTGAAATTAACTGGGAGTCAAAGATGATCTGGAGATATACTTACCTGCTGATACTGACTCAACTCCTTCAATATAGTAAGTAAAATAATTGTACGGCCTTATAAGGCTCGGTATATATAACTGCTCTGCCATAGTAGGCTCGCTTATAGGCGCTCGGCCATACTAGGCTATGTATCTCGACCATGCTGGGCTCGCTCATAGGCGCTCGGCCACAGTAGGCTCGGTATATAACTTTCCATCTGATCAGAGGTTAGCTCGATGGTAATGAAAATACTGTAATACTGTATATATAGGCTTGCTGCTCTCTTGACTGAAAGAAGACAATACTAAAATTGAATATAGAGTCTCGATAAGGAATAATATTGTAACTTATGAGACTAGAATAGTGTGAATAAATTCATGAATATGAACTTCTCTTTTTGTCTCATTACTAACACATGTAGCTACGAGATCATGCCAAAATGAAGGAAAGCTTAGCCTTAACATACCTTATCACAATCTTTTCAATCACCAAGTTGAACTCACCTCTTCGCACCTTAATCTACAAGAATGATAATAATACTATCGTTAAGTTACGAAAGGTACAACTATCGCACAACGAACGACAAACCTATTTTGTATTAAAACGGGCAGCATCTCCCCTATAATATGCCCTTCCTCCAACTTCAAGATAATACCAACAATACAAGGACAGAACAATAACAACATATATACATCATTTTCCAGCCCTATATACACCATCAAATACTACAAAACAGCCCAACACACCCCAATCTCTTCGTACACAAAACGACCACCGTAGTAGTGTCAAACGACCCGAAAATGTTATGACGAACGACCAGCCAACCACCCTACATTTATATGGTGTTTATAAACCCCCTTCCTCCTCCAAAACTCCACAAAATAGTAATAAAATACGCAGCCCAACAGCAACACAAAACAGTCCACAAAACAGTCCGCTACAAGTGAATAACTCGAACTCACGGCTTCCGATCACCATCCCGTGAGTTCTTACAAGTATAGAACGACTTACCATGAATTTACAGAAGAAAAAATGGATGAAAGAGAGCAGTAAACTCACCTTATTTGTTGGATAACTCAGCTCCTATCTTGGTTCTTCAAACTCTAAGTTTTACCTCCAATTGGAACTTGAAAGGGAGAGAAAATCAATTAGGGTTTGTGGGAAATTTTTGGGAGGATTCTTTGCAGAGCTTATATCTGGTTATTATGCTCTATTTTAAGTCTAATATATGAAGAAAATAGGCCCTTAAAAGGCCTCTTTGGACGACCCGAAATGGCCCATTTTTGGGCTTTCATTTAAGCAAGTAGGTGACACACCTACTTGTCACCTAGCAGCTTGCGCAGTATCGCAAAAATGCACATATCTCTCTACTCCAATGTCGTATTGACAAATGGTTTAATGCGTTGGAAAATAGACTCATAGATCTTTAATTTGATGGGTGGAACACACCATAACTCTAAGTATATTGGGAGAAAATTGCAGTTACATTTGACCCAAAGTTTCAGTAAAACTTATGAATGTAACTTGTGATGACTTTCATCGACTTTTGTTCCACAACTCGCTTGACTTAAAAACATAACACACGGATGTAATACGACTAATATAAATCATAACATAATCTCTTTATCATGTTAATCACCCTAGTCTCACCCCAAAGGTACATGTTATAACATTCCCAACTTGTCGACTTTCGATGAAACATTGTTTTATTTAATTGCTTTAGCTTCTGAACTGTCCAACCCTCTTTGTACTTGTTGTTCATGATCTTCAATATTTGTAACCTCAGAGGTAACATGATTAACTTACTTTATATACTTTTAAATATTATCTCATTTTTTTGTCCTACATTAGTTTGCTTACGACGCATTTTTACATACGAAAATATAGGGTGTAACATCACTCCCCCCTTGGGAACATTCGTCCTCGAATGTTTACTCTTGGAGACTTTGGAAACTTTTTCCAGAGTATCCTTCGTACACTAGGTTAAAACCAACCTGCACGTAGCCAGAAACATACTATGCATGCCACACATGGCCAATCTTTATAAATAGCAGCAATTTGCCTCACCGATCGTAAATCATAAATATTGAAAGTGAAAAATAAAAGCTTACCTGATGACCTGCTAGCCTACATAGAGCTATGTTGTAGCGTCCCATCTCGAACCATATCTTCATTTTGAAATAGGTGGGGGTATTTAGACTTCATTTCTTCCTCCGATTCCCACGTCATCTCTTCTACATTCTTGCTCCTCCATAAAACCTTTACGGAAGCTACCTCCTTATTTCGTAGATTGCGGATTTGTCGGTCTAGGATGGCAACTGGAATTTCCTCGTATGACAAGTCCTCTGTAATCTGTACATCATCCATGGGCACCACTCGGGTAGGATCGCCAATGCACTTCCGTAGCATAGATACGTGAAAAACCGGATGGACAGACTCCAATTCTGAGGGCAACTCTAACTCATAAGCTAGTTGGCCCACTCTCCGAATGATCCTATAAGGCCCAATATACCGTGGGCTAAGCTTTCCTTTCTTGCCAAACCTCATCACGCCCTTCATAGGTGATACCTTTAAGAATACCCAGTCATTAATCCTGAACTCTAAGTCTCGTCGCCGCACGTCAAAATATGACTTCTGACGACTCTGAGCTGTCAACAGTCGCTCCCGGATAACCTTTACTTTCTCTATGGCCTGCTGAACCAGGTCTGGCCCATGTAACCCAGATTCTCCAACATCAAACCACCCTATAGGAGATCTGCACTTACGCCCATACAAAGCCTCGTACGGAGCCATCTGGATACTGGAGTGGTAACTGTTATTATATGCAAACTCGATAAGAGGTAGATGTTCATCCCAACTTCTTTTAAAATCCAACACACATACTCGTAACATATCCTCGAGCGTCTGAATTGTGCGCTCGGCTTGTCCATCAGTCTGTGGATGAAAAGCTGTGCTGAGATTCACCTGAGTCCCTAGACCTCTCTGAAATGACCTCCAAAAATGTGCTGTAAACTGAGCCCCACGGTCAGATATAATAGAAACTGGTACTCCGTGTAGCCGCACTATCTCCTTAATATATAACTTTGCATAATCTTCTGCTGTATATGTAGATCTGACCGGTAGGAAGTGAGCTGATTTCGTGAGCCTATCGACTATCACCCATATGGAATCGAACTTATGATTAGAACGAGGTAAACCCATGATAAAGTCCATGTTTATCGCCTCCCATTTCCATGTCGGGATCTCTATAGTCTGCATTAGCCCTCCGGGCTTCTGGTGTTCTACCTTCACTTGCTGGCAACTAGTACATTGGGCGACAAACTCAGCAATGTTCTTCTTCATATCATTCCACCAGTACATATCCTTAATGTCATGATACATCTTCGTCGATCCAGGGTGGATGGAATACCATGAATAATGTGCCTCTGACATAATCCTGTCTCGTAGCCCTGCTACATCTGGAACACACAAACGACCCTTGTATCTGAGAACCCCATCTCCCTTGAGCTCTAACAATGGCTTCTTCTGCTGCGGAACTCGCTCTCTCAACTCAACCAACTCTGGGTCCTCGTACTGCCTTTCCTTGACTTCAGCTATGAGGGATGATTTTGCAGTGTTTTGGATTACAACTCCACCATCCTCAGAATCTACTAACCGAACCCCCAATGAAGCCAATTGATGAATATCTCTAGCTAATTGTCTTTTCTCGGGCTCTACATGTGCTAAGCTACCCATAGATCGGCGACTTAAGGCATCTGCTACAACATTAGCTTTCCCTGGATGGTAGAGAATGTTAACATCGTAATCTTTCAATAACTCAAGCCATCGCCTCTGTCGCAAATTCAACTCTTTCTGCTTGAAAATATATTGTAGGCTTTTATGATCAGTAAATATATCAACATGAACACCATATAAATAATGCTGCCATATCTTAAGTGCATGGACAACCGCAGCTAACTCGAGGTCGTGGGTCGGATAATTCCTCTCGTGCTTCCTCAACTGCCTTGAAGCATATGCAATTACCTTCCCATGTTGCATCAGGACACATCCTAACCCGACACCTGATGCATCACAATACACGGCATAACCCTCTAGACCCTCTGGAAGTGTTAGAACTGGAGCTGAGGTCAACTTGTTCTTAAGCTCTTGGAAACTCCGCTCACAAGCCTCTGTCCATTGAAACTTAGTTTCTTTCTGTGTCAACTTCGTCAATGGTGCCGAAAGGGAAGAAAAACCCTCTACGAACCTCCGATAGTATCCTGCTAAGCCTAGAAAGCTACGAACCTCTGTCGGAGTGGTAGGTCTAGGCCAAGATTTCACGGCCTCAATCTTCTGAGTGTCCACCTTTATCCCTTCATCTGATACAATATGCCCCAAGAATGCTACAGACTTCAACCAGAACTCACATTTAGAAAACTTAGCATACAACTTACGATCACGGAGGGTTTGGAGTACCGCTCGTAGGTGGTCCGCATGCTCATCCTCTGAACGGGAATAAACCAGAATATCATCAATAAATACTATCACGAACAGATCTAAAAATGGCCGGAATAGGCTATTCATCAAGTCCATAAATACAGCGGGTGCATTAGTCAACCCGAAGGACATGACAAGGAACTCGAAGTGGCCATATCGGGTCCTGAAGGCTGTCTTCGGAATATCTTTTTCCCGAACTCTGACCTGGTGGTACCCCGACCTCAAATCAATCTTGGAAAAGCATCTAGCTCCCTGCAACTGATCAAACAAGTCATCGATCCTTGGAAGTGGATACTTATTCTTAATAGTTACCTTGTTCAACTGCCTATAATCGATACACATCCTCAGCGAGCCGTCTTTCTTCCGCACAAATAGTACCGGTGCACCCCAAGGTGAGGTACTGGGCCTAATGTAACCTTTCTCCAGCAAATCTTTTAACTGCTCCTTCAACTCCTTCAATTCGGCAGGTGCCATTCTATACGGAGGGACGGATATTGGTTGAGTTCCTGGAAGCAAATCGATGCTAAAATCAATCTCTCGCTCTGGAGGAATACCTGGAAGCTCATCTGGAAACACATCTGCATACTCTTTGACTATGGGAATAGACTGAAGTGTAGGTATCTCAGCATCTGCATCTCTAACTCGCACAATATGATAAATACACCCTTTTGCGATCATTTTCCTCGCCTTCAGATAGGAAATAAACCTACCTCTAGGTGTTGGTGTATTACCTACCCATTCAAGGACTGGCTCACCCGGAAAATGAAATTTGGCTACCTTTGCTCGGCAATCAACTGTGGCATAGCAAGCTGCCAACCAGTCCATGCCCATGATAGCATCAAAGTCCATCATCTCTAGCTCAACTAGGTCAGCTGAGGTCTGACGACTACAAATTGTCACCGTACAACCTCGGTAAACCCGTCTAGCAATAATCGATTCTCCGACCGGTGTAGATACCGCAAAAGGATCACTTAGTATTTCAGGCACTATACCAAACTTCCTCGCGACAAATGGGGTAATAAACGATAAAGTAGATCCTGGGTCTATCAAAGCATAAGCATCGTGAGAGCAAATGGTTAATATACCTGTCACAACGTCTGGTGAAGACTCCTGGTCCTGTCGACCCGCTAAAGCATAGATACGGTTCTGATTACCACTTGAACTGGAACCTCTACCTCTGCCTCGACCTCTACCAGCCGAAGACTGAGACTCACGCCTTGAAGGATGCATGGACATAGACGATCCTGTTGCTGAACTCGCTGGTTGTGCCATTCCCCCAGAATCTCTATTTGGGCAATCTCGCATCATATGCCCCGGACGCCCACATGTATAACAAGCATCAGAACCTGCTCGGCATTGACCCAAGTGTCCTCTACCACAGATGTCACACCGCGGAGGAAATGACCATGTCTGCGCAGAACCTCGTTGTCGCTGCAAACCTGACGCCCGTGAGCTCTCACCTGGTCCTGACTTAGTATAGCGGTCAAACCCGTAACCCTGTAACTGAGGTGGCGGAGGCCTAGGTGGCCGTCCGAAGTACTGGGTCCTATAACTACCCTGAGATTGCTCCTGAGACCTGGGAAATCTCATCCTCTTACGTTGCCCTTGCTCAGCCCTCTCTGTACCCTGCTGCCGACGCCTACCCCTTTCTATATTCTGGGCGAATGCCTGAATCCGGGAGATATCCATACTATCCTGCAATGCAGCGGTGGCACATGCCTCGGTTAACTCTGGGGCTAACCCTGCTATAAACCTGTGAATCCTGTCCCGCATAGTAGAAACTATGGATGGTGCATATCTGGCCAATGAGTCAAAACGGAGACTATACTCTCGAACACTCATATTACCCTGCTTGAGGGCTAGAAACTGATCGACTCGAGCCTGTCGGATCTCCCGCGGTAAGTACTGGTCAAGGAAAGCATCTGAAAAATTCTCCCAAATAGCTGGAGGTGTATCACGTCCCCTGGACCTCTCCCATCCCTCATACCAAAGGATGGCTATATCTCGGAGTCGAAAAGCTGCTAGCTCAACTGCCTCTTTCTCCGTGGCATGCATAACACGAAAGATCCTGTGAAGCTGATCTATGAAATCCTGCGGGTCCTCCCTCTGATCTGTCCCCGTGAACTCTGGGGGACTCAAAGCAATAAACTCTCGGACCCTTGAACTCCCAGACCCCTCAGAAGTTCCTGCACTAGCTGATGCCCTAGCATGTTGCTGGGTAGCTACCAACTGTGTCAACAAATGCACCGCACTCCTTAAGTCCTGATCTGATGGAAGTGGAGGGGAACTGGATGTGCGGTTTCCCTAGGAATCTCCGTAGTTGGTGGAGGAGCCGGTAATGGCTGAGTAGGGGTCTCCCCTTGAGCCTCAGACTGGGCCCCATCTACTGGGGGTACCCTGTTGGTCCCCTCACCTACTACTATATCTCTCCTCTGGCTAGCCGTAGTCTTCCTAGTCACCGTCATCTGTGCATGCAAACACCAACACATAAGTTTAATTCAAATTTCCTATAACTCAGTTCTATAGCACGATTTAGATTTCAAAGAAGTGTAACCAACTCCTAAATGCCCTGTAGTTCCTTGCTTATATAATGTGGTGCACAACACATCTATAAATAAGACCCTACTAGACACGGCTTGTAGACTCCCTAGGACAGAACTGCTCTGATACCAAGTTTGTCACGCCCCGAACCTAGGAGCGAGACAAGCACCCCGTGCCTCACCTAACCTGGCGTACCAAATTGCGACTAAGGGACTCTGAACACATAATGTCATACTTTGGCCATGGGGCCACCTTGCAAGACAATTTGCGAAGCAAAATATAAAACTGAATGGAAACTAGCACTAACTAAATATCAATATAAAGCTAGGCCGACAAGGCCGTCATAGCTACTACAGCTGACAAACCACCAATTTATACAAACCCAACATACTGCACTAACCAACAGGATATGCCTACAAGCCTCTACTGATAGATGTACTGTGATCGGAACAGGGCCCCGACCTACCCATAACATATATACAGATATACATAAGATGTACACAAAACTCTAGTCCTGGCAACTCCGAAAGACGTGGAGCTTACCGATCAGGCGGAACTCGGAAAACACCTACTGAGGAGGTCTACCCGTCTGTCTGTCTGAACCTGCACGCATGAAATGCAGCGCCCCCAAAAAAGGGACGTCAGTACGAAATAATGTACCGAGTATGTAAGGCAATAAAATAACTGAAATCTGAAACTGAACTGATAATATGATAACTGAAATTAACTGGGAGTCAAAGATGATCTGGAGATATACTTACCTGCTGATACTGACTCAACTCCTTCAATATAGTAAGTAAAATAATTGTACGGCCTTATAAGGCTCGGTATATATAACTGCTCTGCCATAGTAGGCTCGCTTATAGGCGCTCGGCCATACTAGGCTATGTATCTCGACCATGCTGGGCTCGCTCATAGGCGCTCGGCCACAGTAGGCTCGGTATATAACTTTCCATCTGATCAGAGGTTGCCCAATAGGGGCCTGCCCATCGATTATAGCTCGATGGTAATGAAAATACTGTAATACTGTATATATAGGCTTGCTGCTCTCTTGACTGAAAGAAGACAATACTAAAATTGAATATAGAGTCTCGATAAGGAATAATATTGTAACTTATGAGACTAGAATAGTGTGAATAAATTCATGAATATGAACTTCTCTTTTTGTCTCATTACTAACACATGTAGCTACGAGATCATGCCAAAATGAAGGAAAGCTTAGCCTTAACATACCTTATCACAATCTTTTCAATCACCAAGTTGAACTCACCTCTTCGCACCTTAATCTACAAGAATGATAATAATACTATCGTTAAGTTACGAAAGGTACAACTATCGCACAACGAACGACAAACCTATTTTGTATTAAAACGGGCAGCATCTCCCCTATAATATGCCCTTCCTCCAACTTCAAGATAATACCAACAATACAAGGACAGAACAATAACAACATATATACATCATTTTCCAGCCCTATATACACCATCAAATACTACAAAACAGCCCAACACACCCCAATCTCTTCGTACACAAAACGACCACCGTAGTAGTGTCAAACGACCCGAAAATGTTATGACGAACGACCAGCCAACCACCCTACATTTATATGGTGTTTATAAACCCCCTTCCTCCTCCAAAACTCCACAAAATAGTAATAAAACACGCAGCCCAACAGCAACACAAAACAGTCCACAAAACAGTCCGCTACAAGTGAATAACTCGAACTCACGGCTTCCGATCACCATCCCGTGAGTTCTTACAAGTATAGAACGACTTACCATGAATTTACAGAAGAAAAAATGGATGAAAGAGAGCAGTAAACTCACCTTATTTGTTGGATAACTCAGCTCCTATCTTGGTTCTTCAAACTCTAAGTTTTACCTCCAATTGGAACTTGAAAGGGAGAGAAAATCAATTAGGGTTTGTGGGAAATTTTTGGGAGGATTCTTTGTAGAGCTTATGTCTGGTTATTATGCTCTATTTTAAGTCTAATATATGAAGAAAATAGGCCCTTAAAAGGCCTCTTTGGACGACCCGAAATGGCCCATTTTTGGGCTTTCATTTAAGCAAGTAGGTGACACACCTACTTGTCACCTAGCAGCTTGCGCAGTATCGCAAAAATGCACATATCTCTCTACTCCGATGTCGTATTGACAAATGGTTTAATGAGTTGGAAAATAGACTCATAGATCTTTAATTTTATGGGTGGAACACACCATAACTCTAAGTATATTGGGAGAAAATTGCAGTTACATTTGACCCAAAGTTTCAGTAAAACTTATGAATGTAACTTGTGATGACTTTCATCGACTTTTGTTCCACAACTCGCTTGACTTAAAAACATAACACACGGATGTAATACGACTAATATAAATCATAACATAATCTCTTTATCATGTTAATCACCCTAGTCTCACCCCAAAGGTACATGTTATAACATTCCCAACTTGTCGACTTTCGATGAAACATTGTTTTATTTAATTGCTTTAGCTTCTGAACTGTCCAACCCTCTTTGTACTTGTTGTTCATGATCTTCAATATTTGTAACCTCAGAGGTAACATGATTAACTTACTTTATATACTTTTAAATATTATCTCATTTTTTTGTCCTACATTAGTTTGCTTACGACGCATTTTTACATACGAAAATATAGGGTGTAACAGGTTTCAAGGATGAAAGGTTGGAACATGGGCAATAATTTCCTGGAGATGGTAATGGTAATTGTTCTGTTGGCAGGCAGAATTGGAACACGAAATTTAAGGATGCTACATCTACTGCTCAAGAAGCGGCTGAGTTTGTAGAACATGCAAGCCTAGCTGCCAGAGCTGTTATAGAACTTTCAAGGCAATATTGTATTGATGATGAGGGGTTCATGCCACTTAGGTTTCAAGGATGAAAGGTTGGAACATGGAAAATCATTTCCTGGAGATAGTAATGGTAATTTTTCTGTTGGCAGGCAGAATTGGAACATGAAATTTAAGGATGCTACCTCTGCTGCTCAAGCAGCGGCTGAGTTTGCAGAACATGCAAGCCTATCTGCCAGAGCTGTTGTAGAACTTTCAAGGCAATATTGTGTTGATGATGGTAGTTCATACCACTTAGGTTTCAAGGATGAAAGGTTGGAACATGGGCAGTCATTTCCTACATATGGTAATTTTTCTATTGGCAGGCAGAATTGGAACATGAAATTTAAGGATGCTACCGCTGCTGCTCAAGCCACGGCTGAGTTTGCAGAATATGCAGGCCTAGCTGCCAGAGCAGTTTTGGACTTTCAAGGCAATATTGTGTTGATGATGGTGGTTCATGCCACTTAGGTTTCAAGGATGAAAGTTTGGAACATGGGCAATCATTTCCTGGAGATGGTAATGGTAATTTTTCTGTTGGCAGGCAGAATAGGAGCATAAAATTTAAGGATGCTCCCTCTGCTGCTCAAGCAGCGGCTGACTTTACAGAACATGCAAGCCTAGCTGCCAGAGCTGTTGTAGAACTTTCAAGGCAATATTGTGTTGATGATGTTGGTTCATGCCACTTAGGTTTCAAGGATGAAAGGTTGGTACATGGGCAATCATTTCCTGGAGATGGTAATGGTAATTTTTCTGTTGGTAGGCAGAATTGGAACATGAAATTTAAGGATGCTACCTCTGCTGCTCAAGTAGCAGTTGAGTTTGTAGAACATGCAAGCCTAGCTGCCAGAGCCATTGTAGAACTTTCAAGGAAATATTGTGTTGCTGATGGTGGTTCATGCAACTTAGGTTTCAAGGATAAAATGTTGGAACATGGGCAATCATTTCCTGGAGATGGTAATTTTTCTGTTGGCAGGAAGAATTGGAACATAAAATTTAAGGATATTACCTTTGCTGCTCAAGCTGCGGCTGAGTTTGCAAAACATGCAAGCCTAGCTGCGTGAGCAGTTGTAGGACTTTCAAGGCAATATTGTGTTGATGATGGTTGGTTCATGCAACTTAGGTTTCAAGGATGAAAGGTTGGAACATGGGCAATCATTTCCTAGAGATGGTAATGGTAATTTTTCTGTTGGGAGGCAGAATTGGAACATAAAATTTAAGGATGCTACCTCTGCTGCTCAAGCAGCGACTGACTTTGCAGAACATGCAAGCCTAGCTGCCAGATGTGTAAAACTTTCAAGGCAATATTGTGTTGATGTTGGTGGTTCATGCCACTTAGGTTTCAAGGATGAAAGGTTGGAACATGGGCAAGCATTTCCTGGAGATGGTAATTGTAATTTTTCTGTTGGCAGACACAATTGGAACATAAAATTTAAGGATGCTACCTCTGCTGCTCAAGCAGCGGCCGACTTTGCAGAACATGCAACCCTAGCTGCCAGAGCTGTTGTAGAACTTTCAAGGCAATATTGTGTTGATGATGGTGGTTCATGCCATTTAGGTTTCAAGGATGAAAGATTGGAACATGGGAAATCATTTCCTGGAGATGGTAATTGTAATTTTCTGTTGGCAGGCAGAATTGGAACATGAAATTTAAGGATGCTACCTCTGCTGCTCAAGCAGCGGCTGAGTTAGCAGAACATGCAAGCTTAGCTGCCAGAGCATTTGTAGAACTTTCAAGGCAATATTGTGTTGATGATAGTGGTTTATGCCACTTAGGTTTCAAGGATGATAGGTTAGAACATGGGCAATCATTTCCTGGAGATGGTAATGGTAATTTTTCTATTGGCAGGTAGAATAGGAACGTGAAATTTAAGGATGCTCCGTCTGCTGCTCAAGCAGCATCTGACTTTGCAGAACATGCAAGCCTAGATGCCAGAGCTAATGTAGAACTTTCAAGGCAATATTATGTTGATGATGGTGGTTCATGCCACTTAGGTTTCAAGGATGAAAGGTTGGAACATGGGCAATAATTTCCTGGAGATGGTAATGGTAATTTTTCTGTTGGCAGGCAGAATTGGAACATGAAATTTATGGATGCTACCTCTGCTGCTCAAGCAGCGGCTGAGTTTGCAGAATATGCAAGCCTAGCTGCCAGAGCTGTTGTAGAACTTTCAAGGCAATATTGTGTTGATGATGGTGGTTCATGCCACTTAGGTTTCAAGGATGAAAGGTTGGAACATGGGCAATCATTTCCTGGAGATGGTAATGGTAATTTTTCTATTGGTAGGCAGAAATGGAACATGAAATTTAAGGATGCTACCTCTGCTGCTTAAGAAGCGGCTGAGTTTGCAGAACATGCAAGCCTAGCTGCCAGAGCTGTTGTAGAACTTCCAAGGCACTATTGTGTTGATGATGGTGGTTCATGCCACTTAGGTATCAGGGATGACAGTTTGGAACATGGGCAATCATTTCCTGGAGATGGTAATGGAAATTTTTCTTTTGGCAGGCATAATTGCAACATGAAATTTAAGGATGCTACCTTTGCTGCTCAAGCAGCGGCTGAGTTTGCAGAATATGCAAGCCTAGCGGTCAGAGCTATTGTAGAACTTTCAAGGCAATATTGTGCTGATGATGGTGGTTCATGCCACTTAGGTTTCAAGGATGAAAGGTTGGAACATGGGCAATCATTTCCTGGAGATGGTAATGGTAATTTTTCTGCTGGCAAGCAGAATTGGAACATGAAATTTATGGATGCTACCTCTGCTGCTCAAGCAGCGGCTGAGTTTGCAGAACATGCAAGCTTAACTGCCAGAGCTGTTGTAGAACTTTCAAAGCAATATTGTGTTGGTGATGGTTGTTCATGCCACTTAGGTTTCAAGGATGAAAGGTTGGAACATGGGCAATAATTTCCTGGAGATGGTAATGGTAATTGTTCTGTTGGCAGGCAGAATTGGAACACGAAATTTAAGGATGCTACCTCTACTGCTCAAGAAGCGGCTGAGTTTGCAGAACATGCAAGCCTAGCTGCCAGAGCTGTTATAGAACTTTCAAGGCAATATTGTATTGATGATGAGGGGTTCATGCCACTTATGTTTCAAGGATGAAAGGTTGGAACATGGAAAATCATTTCCTGTAGATAGTAATGGTAATTTTTCTGTTGGCAGGCCGAATTGGAACATGAAATTTAAGGATGCTACCTCTGCTGCTCAAGCAGCGGCTGAGTTTGCAGAACATGCAAGCCTAGCTGCCAGAGCTGTTGTAGAACTTTCAAGGCAATATTGTGTTGATGATGGTAGTTCATACCACTTAGGTTTCAAGGATGAAAGGTGGGAACATGGGCAGTCATTTCCTACATATGGTAATATTTCTATTGGCAGGCAGAATTGGAACATGAAATTTAAGGATGCTACCGCTGCTGCTCAAGCCACAGCTGAGTTTGCAGAACATACAGGCCTAGCTGCCAGAGCAGTTTTGGACTTTCAAGGCAATATTGTATTGATGATGGTGGTTCATGCCACTTAGGTTTCAAGGATGAAAGGTTGGAACATGGGCAATCATTTCCTGGAGATGGTAATGGTAATTTTTCTGTTGGCAGGCAGAATAGGAGCATAAAATTTAAGGATGCTACCTCTGCTGCTCAAGCAGCGGCTGACTTTACAGAACATGCAAGCCTAGCTGCCAGAGCTGTTGTAGAACTTTCAAGGCAATATTGTGTTGATGATGTTGGTTCATGCCACTTAGGTTTCAAGGATGAAAGGTTGGTACATGGGCAATCATTTCCTGGAGATGGTAATTGTAATTTTTCTATTGGTAGGCAGAATTGGAACATGAAATTTAAGGATGCTACCTCTGCTACTCAAGTAGCAGTTGAGTTTGCAGAACATGCAAGCCTAGCTGCCAGAGCTGTTGTAGAACTTTCAAGGAAATATTGTGTTGCTGATGGTGGTTCATGCAACTTAGGTTTCAAGGATAAAATGTTGGAACATGGGCAATCATTTCCTGGAGATGGTAATTTTTCTGTTGGCAGGAAGAATTGGAACATAAAATTTAAGGATATTACCTTTGCTGCTCAAGCTGCGGCTGAGTTTGCAAAACATGCAAGCCTAGCTGCGTGAGCTGTTGTAGGACTTTCAAGGCAATATTGTGTTGATGATGGTTGGTTCATGCAACTTAGGTTTCAAGGATGAAAGGTTGGAACATGGGCAATCATTTCCTAGAGATGGTAATGGTAATTTTTCTGTTGGCAGGCAGAATTGGAACATAAAATTTAAGGATGCTACCTCTGCTGCTCAAGCATCGACTGACTTTGCAGAACATGCAAGCCAAGCTGCCAGATGTGTAAAACTTTCAAGGCAATATTGTGTTGATGTTGGTGGTTCATGCCATTTAGGTTTCAAGGATGAAAGATTGGAACATGGGAAATCATTTCCTGGAGATGGTAATTGTAATTTTTCTGTTGGCAGGCAGAATTGGAACATGAAATTTAAGGATGCTACCTCTGCTGCTCAAGCAGCGGCTGAGTTAGCAGAACATGCAAGCTTAGCTGCCAGAGCTGTTGTAGAACTTTCAAGGCAATATTGTGTTGATGATAGTGGTTTATGCCACTTAGGTTTCAACGATTATAGGTTGGAACATGGGCAATCATTTCCTGGAGATGGTAATGGTAATTTTTCTATTGGCAGGTAGAATTGGAACGTGAAATTTAAGGATGCTACCTCTGCTGCTCAAGCAGCGGCTGAATTTGCAGAACATGCAAGCCTAACTGCCAGAGCTGTTGTAGAACTTTCAGGGAAATATTGTGTTTTGACGGTGGTTCATGCCACTTAGGTTTCAAGGATGAAAGGTTGGAACATGGGCAGTCATTTCCTACAGATGGTAATTTTTCTTTTGGCAGGTAGAATTGGAACATGAAATTTAAGGATGCTACCGCTGCTGCTCAAGCCACGGCTGAGTTTGCAGAACATGCAGCCTAGCTGCCAGAGCAGTTTTGGACTTTCAAGGCAATATTGTGTTGATGATGGTGGTTCATGCCACTTAGGTTTCAATGATGAAAGGTTGGAACATGGGCAATCATTTCCTGGAGATGGTAATGGTAATTTTTCTGTTGGCAGGCAGAATAGGAGCATAAAATTTAAGGATGCTACCTCAGCTGCTCAAGCAGCGGCTGACTTTACAGAACATGCAGGCCTAGCTGCCAGAGCTGTTTTAGAACTTTCAAGGCAATATTGTGTTGATGATGTTGGTTCATTCCACTTAGGTTTCAAGGATGAAAGGTTGGAACATGGGCAATCATTTTCTGGAGATGGTAATGGTAATTTTTCTGTTGGCAGGCAGAATTGGAACATAAAATTTAAGGATGCTACCTATGCTGCTCAAGCAGCGGCTGACTTTGCAGAACATGCAATCCTAGCTGCCAGAGCTGTTGAAGGACTTTCAAGGTAATATTGTGTTGATGGTGGTGGTTCATGCCACTTAGGTTTCAAGGATGAAAGGTTGGAACATGGGCAATCATTTCCTGGAGATGGTAATGGTAATTTTTCTGTTGGCAGGCAGAATTGGAACATAAAATTTAAGGATGCTACCACTGCTGCTCAAGCAGCGGATGACTTTGCAGAACATGCAAACCTAGCTGCTAGAGCTATTGTAGATCTTTCAAGGCAATATTGTGTTGATGATGGTGGTTTATGCCACTTTGGTTTCAAGGATGATAGGTTGGAACATGGGCAATCATTTCATGGAGATGGTAATTGTAATTTTTCTGTTGGCAGGCAGAATTGGAACCTGAAATTTAAGGATGCTACCTCTGTTGCTCAAGCAGCGGCTGAGTTTGCAGAACATGCAAGCCTAGCTGCCAGAGCTGTTGTAGAACTTTCAAGGCAATATTGTGTTGATGATAATGGTTCATGCCACTTAGGTTTCAAGGATGAGAGGTTAGAACATGGGCAATCATTTCCTGGAGATGGTAATGGTAATTTTTCTGTTGGCAGGCAGAATTGGAACATAAAATTTAAGGATGATACCTCTACTGCTCAAGCAGCGGCTGAGTTTGCAGAACATCCAAGCCTAGCTGCCAGAGCTGTTGTAGAACTTTCAAGGCAATATTATGTTGAAATAATGGTTCATGCCACTTAGTTTCAAGGATTAAAGGTTGGAACATGGGCAATCATTTCCTGGAGATGGTAATAGTAATTTTTCGGTTGGTAGGTAGAATTGGAACATGAAATTTAAGGATGCTACCTCTGCTACTCAAGCAGCAGCTGACTTTGCAGAACATGCAAGCCTAGCTGCCAGAGCTGTTGTAGAACTTTCAAAAAAATATTGTATTGTTGATGGTGGTTCAAGCCACTTAGGTTTCAAGGATGAAAGGTTGGAACATGGGCAATCATTTCCTGGAGATGGTAATGGTAAATTTTCTGTTGGTAGGCAGAATTGGAACATGAAATTTAAGGATGCTACCTCTGCTGCTCAAGCAGTGGCTGTGTTTGCAGAACATGCAAGCCTAGCTGCCAGAGCTGTTGTAGAACTTTCAAGGCAATATTGTGTTGATGATGGTGGTTCATACCACTTAGGTTTCAAGGATGAAAGGTTGGAACATGGGCAATCATTTCTTGGAGATGGTAATGGTAATTCTTCTGTTGGTAGGTAGAATTGGAACGTGATATTTAAGGATGCTACGTCTGCTGCTCAAGCAGCGTCTGACTTTAGAGAACATGCAAGCCTAGATGCCAGAGCTAATGTATTACTTTCAAGGCAATATTATATTGATGATGGTGGTTTATGCCACTTAGGTTTCAAGGATGAAAGGTTGGAACATGGGCAATCATTTCATGCTGATGGTAATTGTAATTGTTCTGTTGGCAGGCAGAATTGGAACCTGAAATTTAAGGATGCTACCTCTGTTGCTCAAGCAGCGGCTGAGTTTGCAGAACATGCAAGCCTAGCTGCCAGAGCTGTTGTAGAACTTTCAAGGCAATATTGTGTTGATGATAATGGTTCATGCCACTTAGGTTTCAAGGATGAAAGGTTAGAACATGGGCAATCATTTCCTGGAGATGGTAATGGTAATTTTTCTGTTGGCAGGCAGAATTGGAACATAAAATTTAAGGATGCTACCTCTGCTGCTCTAGCAGCGGCTGAGTTTGCAGAACATGCAAGCCTAGCTGCCAGAGTTGTTGTAGAACTTTCAAGGCAATATTGTGTTGATGATAATGGTTCATGCAACTTAGTTTCAAGGATGAAAGGTTGGAACATGGGGAATCATTTCCTGGAGATGGTAATGGTAATTTTTCTGTTGGCAGGTAGAATTGGAACATGAAATTTAAGGATGCTACCTCTGCTGCTCAAGCAGCGGCTGACTTTGCAGAACATGCAAGCCTAGCTGCCAGAGCTGTTGTAGAACTTTCAAGGAAATATTGTATTGTTGATGGTGGTTCAAGCCACTTAGGTTTCAAGGATGAAAGGTTGGAACATGGGCAATCATTTCCTGGAGATGGTAATGGTAATTTTTCTGTTGGTAGGCAGAATTGGAACATTAAATTTAAGGATGCTACCTCTGCTGCTCAAGTAGCGGCTGAGTTTGCAGAACATGCAAGCCTAGCTGCCAGAGCTATTGTTGAACTTTCAAGGCAATATTGTGTTGATGATGGTGGTTCATACCACTTAGGTTGAAAGGTTGGAACATGGGTAGTCATTTCCTGGAGATGGTAATTTTTCTGTTGGCAGGTAGAATTGGAACATGAAATTTAAGGATGCTACCGCTGTTGCTCAAGCAGCGGCTGAGTTTGCAGAACATGCAAGCCTAGCTGCCAGAGCTATTGTAGAACTTTCAAGGCGATATTGTGTTGATGATAGTGGTTCATGCCACTTAGGTTTCAAAGATGAAAGGTTGGAACATGGGCAATCATTTCCTGGAGATGGTGATTGTAATTTTTCTGTTGGGAGGTAGAATTGGAACATGAAATTTAAGGATGCTACCTCTGCTGCTCAAGTAGCGGCTCACTTTGCAGAACATGCAAGCCAAGTTGCCAGAGCTGTTGTAGAACTTTTAAGGAAATATTGTGTTGTTGATGGTGGTTCATGCCACTTAGGTTTCAAGGATAAAAGGTTGGAACATGGGCAATCATTTCCTGGAGATGGTAATGGTAATTTTTCTGGTGGCAGGCAGAATTGGAACATAAAATTTAAGATGATGGTGGTTCTTGCCACTTAGGTTTAAAGGATGAAAGGTTGGAGCATGGGCAATCATTTCCTGGAGATGGTAATGGTAATTTTTCTGTTTCCAGGCAGAATTGGAACATGAAATTTAATGATGCTACCTCTGCTGCTCAAGTAGCGGCTGAGTTTGCAGAACATTCAAGCCTAGCTGCCAGAGCTGTTGTAGAACTTTCAAGGCAATATTGTGTTGATGATAATGGTTCATTCCACGTAGGTTTCAAGGATAAAAGGTTGGAACATGGGAAATCATTTCCTGGAGATGGTAATGGTAATTTTTCTGTTGGTAGGTAGAATTGGAACATGAAATTTAAGGATGCTACCTCTACTGCTCAAGCAGCAGCTGACTTTGTAGAACATGCAAGCCTAGCTGCCAGAGCTATTGTAGAACTTTCAAGGCAATATTGTGTTGATGATGGTGGTTCATGCCACTTAGGTTTCAAGGATAAAAGGTTGGAACATGGGCAATCATTTCCTGGAGATGGTAAGGGTAATTTTTCTGGTGGCAGGCAGAATTGGAATATAAAATTTAAGGATGCTACCTCTACTGCTCAAGCAGCGGCTAACTTTGCAGAACATGCAAGCCTAGCTGCCAGAGCTGTTGTAGAACATACAAGGCAATATTGTGTTGTTGATGGTGGTTCATGCCACTTAGGTTTCAAGGATGAAAGGTTGGAACATAGGCAATCATTTCCTGGAGAGGGTAATGGTAATTTTTCTGTTGGCAGGTAGAATTTGAACATGAAATTTATGGATGCTAACTCTGCTGCTCAAGCAGTGGCTAAGTTTGCAGAACATGCAAGCCTAGCTGCCAGAGCTGTTGTTGAACTTTGAAGGCAATATTGTGTTGATGATGGTGGTTCATACCACTTAGGTTTCAAGGATGAAAGGTTGGAACATGGGCAGTCATTTCCTGGAGATGGTAATTTTTCTTTTGGCAGGCAGAATTGGAACATGAAATTTAAGGATACTACCGCAGCTGCACAAGCAGCGGCTGAGTTTGCAGAACATGCAAGCCTAGCTGCCAGAGCTATTGTAGAACTTTCAAGGCAATATTATATTGATGATGGTGGTTTATGCCACTTAGGTTTCAAGGATGAAAGGTTGGAACATGGGCAATCATTTCATGCTGATGGTAATTGTAATTGTTCTGTTGGCAGGCAGAATTGGAACCTGAAATTTAAGGATGCTACCTCTGTTGCTCAAGAAGCGGCTGAGTTTGCAGAACATGCAAGCCTAGCTGCCAGAGCTGTTGTAGAGCTTTCAAGGCAATATTGTGTTGATGATAATGGTTCATGCCACTTAGGTTTCAAGGATGAAAGGTTAGAACATGGGCAATCATTTCCTTGAGATGGTAATGGTAATTTTTCTGTTGGCAGGCAGAATTGGAATATAAAATTTAAGGATGCTACCTCTGCTGCTCAAGCAGCGGCTGAGTTTGCAGAACATGCAAGCCTAGCTGCCAGAGCTGTTGTAGAACTTTCAAGGCAATATTGTGTTGATGATAATGGTTCATGCCACTTAGTTTCAAGGATGAAAGGTTGGAACATGGGCAATCATTTCCTGGAGATGGTAACGGTAATTTTTCTGTTGGTGGGTAGAATTGGAACATGAAATTTAAGGATGCTACCTCTGCTGCTCAAGCAGCGGCTGGCTTTGTAGAACATGCAAGCCTAGCTGCCAGAGGTGTTGTAGAACTTTCAAGGAAATATTGTATTGTTGATGGTGGTTCAAGCCACTTAGGTTTCAAGGATGAAAGGTTGGAACATTGGCAATCATTTCCTGGAGATGGTAATGGTAAATTTTCTGTTGGTAGGCAGAATTGGAACATGAATTTTAAGGATGCTACCTCTGCTGCTCTTGTAGCGGCTGAGTTTGCAGAACATGCAAGCCTAGCTGCCAGAGTTATTATTGAACTTTCAAGGCAATATTGTGTTGATGATGGTGGTTCATACCACTTAGGTTTCAAGGTTGAAAGGTTGGAACATGGGTAGTCATTTCCTGGAGATGGTAATTTTTCTGTTGGCAGGCAGAATTGGAACATGAAATTTAAGGATGCTACCGCTGCTGCTCAAGCAGCGGCTTAGTTTGCAGAACATGCAAGCCTAGCTGCCAGAGCTATTGTAGAACTTTCAAGGCAATATTGTGTTGATGATGGTGGTTTATGCCACTTAGGTTTCAAGGATGAAAGGTTGGAACATGGGCAATCATTTCCTGGAGATGGTAATTGTAATTTTTCTATTGGCAGGCAGAATTGGAACATGAAATTTAAGGATGCTACCTCTGCTGCTCAAGCAGCGGCTGACTTTGCAGAACATGAAAGCCTAGCTGCCAGAGCTGTTGTAGAACTTTCAAGGAAATATTGTATTGTTGATGGTGGTTCAAGCTACTTAGGTTTCAAGGGTGAAAGGTTGGAACATGGGCAATCATTTCCTGGAGATGGTAATGGTAATTTTTCTGTTGGTAGGCAGAATTGGAACATTAAATTTAAGGATGCTACTTCTGCTGCTCAAGTAGCGGCTGAGTTTGCAGAACATGCAAGCCTAGCTGCCAGAGCTGTTGTTGAACTTTCAAGGCAATATTGTGTTGATGATGGTGGTTCATACCACTTAGGTTTCAAGGTTGAAAGGTTGGAACATGGGTAGTCAATGCCTGGAGATGGTAATTTTTCTGTTGGCAGGCAGAATTGGAACATGAAATTTAAGGATGCTACCGCTGTTGCTCAAGCAGCGGCTGGGTTTGCAGAACATGCAAGCCTAGCTGCCAGAGCTGTTGTAGAACTTTCAAGGCAGTATTGTGTTGATGATAGTGGTTCATGCCACTTAGGTTTCAAGGATGATAGGTTGGAACATGGGCAATCATTTCTTGGAGATGGTAATTGTAATTTTTTTGTTGGTGGGTAAAATTGGAACATGAAATTTAAGGATGCTACCTCTGCTGCTCAAGCAGCGGCTGACTTTGCAGAACATGCAAGCTAAGCTGCCAGAGCTGTTGTAGAACTTTCAAGGAAATATTATGTTGTTGATGGTGGTTCATGCCACTTAGGTTTCAAGGATAAAAGGTTGGAACATGGGCAATCATTTCCTGGAGATGGTAATGGTAATTTTTCTGGTGGTAGGCAGAATTGGAACATAAAATTTAAGGATGCTACCTCTTCTGCTCAAGCAGCGGCTGACTTTGCAGAACATGCAAGCCTAGCTGCCAGAGCTGTTGTAGAACTTTCAAGGCAATATTGTATTGATGATGGTGGTTCATGCTACTTAGGTTTAAAGGATGAAAGGTTTGAACATGGGCAATCATTTCCTGGAGATGGTAATGGTAATTTTGCTGTTGGTAGGCAGAATTGGAACATGAAATTTAAGGATGCTACCTCTACTGCTCAAGCAGCGGCTGAGTTTGCAGAACATTCAAGCCTAGCTGCCAGAGCTGTTGTAGAACTTTCAAGGTAATATTATGTTGATGATAATGGTTCATGCCACTTAGGTTTCATGGATAAAAGGTTGGAATATGGGAAATCATTTCCTGGAGATGGTAATGGTAATCTTTCTGGTGGCAGGTAGAATTGGAACATGAAATTTAAGGATGCTACCTCTACTGCTCAAGCAGCAGCTGACTTTGTAGAACATGCAAGTCTAGCTGCCAGAGCTATTGTAGAACTTTCAAGGCAATATTGTGTTGATGATGGTGGTTCATGCCACTTAGGTTTCAAGGATGAAAGGTTGGAACATGGGCAATCATTTCCTGGAGATGGTAATGGTAATTTTTCTATTGGCAGGAAGAATTGGAACATAAAATTTAAGGATGTTACCTCTGCTGCTCAAGCAGCGGCAGATTTTGCAGAACTTGCAAGCCTAGCTGCCAGAGTTGCTGCATAACTTTCAAGGAAAGATTATGTTGTTGATGGTGGTTCATGCCACTTAGGTTTCAAGGATGAAAGATTGGAACTTGGGCAATCATTTCCTGGAGCTAGTAATGGTAATTTTTCTATTGGCAGGCAAAATTGAAACATAAAATTTAAGGATGCTACCGCTTCTGCTCAAGCAGTGGCTGACTTTGCACAACATGCATGCCTAGCTGCCAGAGCTATTGTAGAACTTACAAGGCAATATTGTGTTGTTGATGGTGGTTCATGCCACTTAGGTTTCAAAGATGAAAGGTTGGAACATAGGCAATCATTTCCTGGAGATGGTAATGGTAATTTTTCTGTTGGTAGGCAGAATTGGAACATGAAATTTAAGGATGCTACCTCTATTGCTCAAGCAGCGGCTGAGTTTGCAGAACATGCAAGTTTAGCTGCCAGAGCTGTTGTTGAACTTTGAAGGCAATATTGTGTTGATGATGGTGGTTCATTCCACTTAGGTTTCAAGGATGAAAGGTTGGAACATGGGCAGTCATTTCCTGGAGATGGTAATTTTTTTGTTGGCAGGCAGAATTGGAAAATGACTTTTAAGGATGCTACCTCTTCTGCTCAAGCAGCGGCTGACTTTGCAGAACATGCAAGCCTAGCTGCCAGAGCTATTGTAGAACTTTCAAGGCAATATTGTGTTGATGATGGTGGTTTATGCCACTTAGGTTTCAAGGATGAAAGGTTGGAACATGGGCAATCATTTCCTGGAGATGGTAATGGTAATTTTTCTATTGGTAGGTAGAATTAGAACATGAAATTTAAGGATGCTACCTCTGCTGCTCAAGCAGCGGCTAACTTTGCAGAACATGCAAGCCTAGCTGCCAGAGCTATTGTAGAACTTTCAAGGAAATATTGTATTGTTGATGGTGGTTCAAGCCACTTAGGTTTCAAGGATGAAAGGTTGGAACATGGGCAATCATTTCCTGGAGATGGTAATGGTAAATTGTCTGTTGGTAGGCAGAATTGGAACATAATATTTAAGGATGCTACCTCTGCTGCTCTAGTAGCGGCTGAGTTTGCAGAACATGCAAGCCTAGCTGCCAGAGCTGTTGTTGAACTTTCAAGGCAATATTGTATTGATGATGGTGGTTCATACCACTTAGGTTTCAAGGTTAGAAGGTTGGAACATGGGTAGTCATTTCCTGGAGATGATAATGGTAATTTTTCTGCTGGTAGGTAGAATTGGAACATGAAATTTAAGGATGCTACCTCTGCTGCTCAAGCAGCGGCTGAGTTTGCAGAACATGCAAGCCTAGCTGCCAGAGCTATTGTAGAACTTTCAAGGCAATATTGTGTTGATGATGGTGGTTTATGCCACTTAGGTTTCAAGGATGAAAGGTTGGTACATGGGCAATCATTTCCTGGAGATGGTAATTGTAATTTTTCTGTGGGCAGGCAGAATTGGAACATGAAATTTAAGGATGCTACCTCTGTTGCTCAAGCAGTGGCTGAGTTTGCAGAACATGCAAGCCTAGCTGCCAGAGCTGTTGTAGAACTTTTAAGGTAATATTGTGTTGATGATAATGGTTCATGCCACTTAGGTTTCAAGGATGAAAGGTTAGAACATGGGCAATCATTTCCTGGAGATGGTAATTGTAATTTTTCTGTTGGCAGGCAGAATTGGAACATAAAATTTAAGGTTGCTACCTCTGCTGCTCAAGCAGCGGCTGAGTTTGCACAACATGCAAGCCTTGCTGCCAGAGTTGTTGTAGAACTTTCAAGGCAATATTGTGTTGATGATAATGGTTCATGCAACTTAGTTTCAAGGATGAAAGGTTGGAACATGGGCAATCATTTCCTCGAGATGGTAATGGTAATTTTTGTGTTGGCAGGTAGAATTGGAACATGAAATTTAAGGATGCTACCTCTGCTGCTCAAGCAGCGGCTGACTTTGCAGAACATGCAAGCCTAGCTGCCAGAGCTGTGATAGAACTTTCAAGGAAATATTGTATGATTGATGGTGGTTCAAGCTACTTAGGTTTCAAGGGTGAAAGGTTGGAACCTGGGCAATCATTTCCTGGAGAGGGTAATGGTAATTTTTCTGTTGGTAGGCAGAATTGGAACATGAAATTTAAGGATGCTACCTCTGCTGCTCAAGTAGCGGCTGTGTTTGCAGAACATGCAAGCCTAGCTGCCAGAGCTGTTGTTGAACTTTCAAGGCAATATTGTGTTGATGATGGTGGTTCATACCACTTAGGTTTCAAGGTTGAAAGGTTGGAACATGGGTAGTCATTTCCTGGAGATGGTAATTTTTCTGTTGGCAGGCAGAGTTGGAACAAAAAATTTAAGGATGCTACCGCTGCTGCTCAAGCAGCGGCTGAGTTTGCAGAACATGCAAGCCTAGCTGCCAGAGCTATTGTAGAACTTTCAAGGCAATATTGTGTTGATGATGGTGGTTTATGCCACTTAGGATTCAAGGATGAAAGGTTGGAACATGGGCAATCATTTCCTGGAGATGGTAATTGTAATTTTTCTGTTGGTAGGCAGAATTGGAACATGAAATTTAAGGATGCTACCTCTGTTGCTCAAGCAGCGGATGAGTTTGCAGAACATGCAAGCCTAGCTGCGAGAGTTGTTGTAGAACTTTCAAGGCAATATTGTGTTGATGATAATGGTTCATACCACTTAGGTTTCAAGGATGAAAGGTTAGAACATGGGCAATCATTTCCTGGAGATGGGAATGGTAATTTTTCTGTTGGCATGCAGAATTGGAGCATAAAATTTAAGGATGCTACCTCTGCTTCTCAAGCAGCGGCTGAGTTTGCAGAACATGCAAGCCTAGCTGCCAGAGTTGTTGTAGAACTTTCAAGGCAATATTGTGTTGATGATAATGGTTCATGCAACTTAGTTTCAAGGATGAAAGGTTGGAACATGGGCAATCATTTCCTGGAGATGGTAATGGTAATTTTTGTGTTGGCAGGTAGAATTGGAACATGAAATTTAAGGATGCTACCGCTGCTGCTCAAGCAGCGGCTGACTTTGCAGAACATGCAAGCCTAGCTGCCAGAGCTGTTGTACAACTTTCAAGGAAATATTGTATTGTTGATGGTGGTTCAAGCCACTTAGGTTTCAAGGATGAAAGGTTGGAACATGGGCAATCATTTCCTGGAGATGGTAATGGTAAATTTTCTGTTGGTAGGCAGAATTGGAACATGAAATTTAAGGATGCTACCTCTGCTGCTCTAGTAGCGGCTGAGTTTGCAGAACATGCAAGCCTAGCTACCAGAGCTGTTGTTGAACATTCAAGGCAATATTGTGTTGATGATGGTGGTTCATACCACTTAGGTTTCAAGGTTAAAAGGTTGGAACATGGGTAGTCATTTCCTTGAGATGGTAATTTTTCTGTTGGCAGGCAGAATTGGAACATAAAATTTAAGGATGCTACGGCTGCTGCTCAAGCAGCGGCTGAGTTTGCAGAACATGCAAGCCTAGCTGCCAGAGCTATTGTAGAACTTTCAAGGCAATATTGTGTTGATGATGGTGGTTTATGCCACTTAGGTTTCAAGGATGAAAGGGTGGAACATGGGCAATCATTTCCTGGAGATGATAATTGTAATTTTTCTGTTGGTAGGCAGAATTGGAACATGAAATTTAAGGATGCTACCTCTGTTGCTCAAGCAGCGGCTGAGTTTGCAGAACATGTAAGACTAGCTGCCAGAGCTGTTGTAGAACTTTTAAGGCAATATTGTGTTGATGATAATGGTTCATACCACTTAGGTTTCAAGGATGAAAGGTTAGAACATGGGCAATCATTTCCTGGAGATGGTAATGGTAATTTTTCTGTTGGCAGGCAGAATTAGAACATAAAATTTAAGGATGCTACCTCTGCTTCTCAAGCAGTGGCTGAGTTTGCAGAACATGCAAGCCTAGCTGCCAGAGTTGTTGTAGAACTTTCAAGGCAATATTGTGTTGATTATAATGGTTCATGCAACTTAGTTTCAAGGATGAAAGGTTGGAACATGGGCAATCATTTCCTGGAGATGGTAATGGTAATTTTTGTGTTGGCAGGTAGAATTGGAACATGAAATTTAAGGATGCTACCTCTGCTGCTCAAGCAGCGGCTGACTTTGCAGAACATGCAAGCCTAGCTGCCAGAGCTGTTGTAGAACTCTCATGGAAATATTGTATTGTTGATGGTGGTTCAAGCCACTTAGGTTTCAAGGATGAAAGGTTGGAACCTGGGCAATCATTTCCTGGAGATAGTAATGGTAATTTTTCTGTTGGTAGGCAAAATTGGAACATGAAATTTAAGGATGCTACCTTTGCTGCTCAAGTAGCGGCTGAGTTTGCAGAACATGCAAGCCTAGCTGCCAGAGCTGTTGTTGAATTTTCAAGGCAATATTGTGTTGATGATGGTGGTTCATACCACTTAGGTTTCAAGGTTGAAAGGTTGGAACATGGGTAGTCATTTCCTGGAGATGGTAATTTTTCTGTTGGCAGGGAGAATTGGAACATGAAATTTAAGGATGCTACCGTTGTTGCTCAAGCAGTGGCTGAGTTTGCAGAACATGCAAGCCCAGCTGCCAGAGCTGTTGTAGAACATTCAAGGCAATATTGTGTTGATGATACTGGTTCATGCCACTTAGGTTTCAAGGATGATAGGTTGGAACATGGGCAATCATTTCCTGGAGATGGTAATGGTAATTCTTGTATTAGCAGGTAGAATTGGAACATGAAATTTAAGGATGCTACCTCTGCTGCTCAAGCAACGGCTGACTTTGCAGAACATGCAAGCCAAGCTGCCAGAGCTGTTGTAGAACTTTGAAGGAAATATTGTGTTGTTGATGGTGGTTCATGCCACTTAGGTTTCAAGGATAAAAGGTTGGAACATGGGCAATCATTTCCTGGAGATGGTAATGGTAATTTTTCTGGTGGCAGGCAGAATTGGAACATAAAATTTAAGATGATGGTGGTTCTTGCTCAAGCAGCGGTTGACTTTGCAGAACATGCAAGCCTAGCTGCCAGAGCTGTTGTAGAACTTTCAAGGCAATATTGTATTGATGATGGTGGTTCATGCCACTTAGGTTTAAAGGATAAAAGGTTGGAGCATGGGCATTCATTTCCTGGAGATGGTAATGGTAATTTTTTTGTTGCCAGGCAGAATTGAAACATGAAATTTAAGGATGCTACCTCTACTGCTCAAGTAGCGGCTGAGTTTGCAGAACAAGTAAGCCTAGCTGCCAGAGCTGTTGTAGAACTTTCAAGGCAATATTGTGTTGATGATAATGGTTCATGCCACTTATGTTTCAAGGATAAAAGGTTGGAACATGGGAAATCATTTCCTGGAGATGGTAATGGTAATTTTTCTGTTGGCAGGTAGAATTGGAACATGAAATTTAAGGATGCTACCTCTACTACTCAAGCAGCAGCTGACTTTGTAGATCATGCAAGCCTAGCTGCCAGAGCTATTGTAGAACTTTCAAGGCAATATTGTGTTGATGGTGGTGGTTCATGCCACTTAGGTTTCAAGGATAAAAGGTTGGAACATGGGCAATCATTTCCTGGAGTTGGTAATGGTAATTTTTCTAGTGGCAGGCAGAATTGGAACATAAAATTTAAGGATGCTACCTCTACTGCTCAAGCAGCGGCTAACTTTGCAGAACATGCAAGCCTAGCTGCCAGAGCTGTTGTAGAACTTACAAGGCAATATTGTGTTGTTGATGGTGGTTCATGCCACTTAGGTTTCAAGGATGAAAGGTTGGAATATAGGCAATCATTTCCTGGAGATGGTAATGGTAATTTTTCTGTTGGCAGGCAGAATTTGAACATGAAATTTAAGGATGCTACCTCTACTGCTCAAGCATCGGCTGAGTTTGTAGAACATGCAAGCCTAGCTGCCAGAGCTGTTGTAGAACTTTCAAGGCAATATTGTGTTGATGATAATGGTTCATTCCACTTATGTTTCAAGGATAAAAGGTTGGAACATGGGAAATCATTTCCTGGAGATGGTAATGGTAATTGTTCTGTTGGGAGGTAGAATTGGAACATGAAATTTAAGGATGCTACCTCTACTGCTCAAGCAGCAGCTGACTTTGTAGATCATGCAAGCCTAGCTGCCAGAGCTATTGTAGAACTTTCAAGGATAAAAGGTTGGAATATGGGCAATCTTTTCCTGGAGATGGTAATGGTAATTTTTCTGGTGGCAGGCAGAATTGGAACATAAAATTTAAGGATGCTACCTCTACTGCTCAAGCAGCGGTTAACTTTGCAGAACATGCAAGCCTAGTTGCCAGAGCTGTTGTAGAACATACAAGGCAATATTGAGTTGTTGATGGTGGTTCATGCCACTTAGGTTTCAAGGATGAAAGGTTGGAACATAGGCAATCATTTCCTGGAGATGGTAATGGTAATTTTTCTGGTGGCAGGCAGAATTGGAACATAAAATTTAAGGATGCTACCTCTACTGCTCAAGCAGCGGCTAACTTTGCAGAACATGCAAGCCTAGCTGCCAGAGCTGTTGTAGAACATACAAGGCAATATTGAGTTGTTGATGGTGGTTCATGCAACTTAGGTTTCAAGGATGAAAGGTTGGAACATAGGCAATCATTTCCTAGAGATGGTAATGGTAATTTTTCTGGTGGCAGGCAGAATTGGAACATAAAATTTATGGATGCTACCTCTACTGCTCAAGCAACGGCTAACTTTGCAGAACATGCAAGCCTAGCTGCCAGAGCTGTTGTAGAACATACAAGGCAATATTGAGTTGTTGATGGTGGTTCATGCCACTTAGGTTTCAAGGATGAAAGATTGGAACATAGGCAATCATTTCCTGGAGATAGTAATGGTAATTTTTCTGTTGGCAGGCAGAATTTGAACATGAAATTTAAGGATGCTACCTCCGTTGCTCAAGCAGCGGCTGAGTTTGCAGAACATGCAATTTTAGCTGCCAGAGCTGTTGTTGAACTTTGAAGGCAATATTGTGTTGATGATGGTGGTTCATACCACTTAGGTTTCAAGGATGAAAGGTTGCAACATGGGCAGTCATTTCCTGGAGATGGTAATTTTTCTGTTGGCAGGCAGAATTGGAAAATGAAATTTTAGGATGCTACCGCTGCTGCTCAAGCTGCAGCTGAGTTTGCAGAACATGCAAGACTAGCTGCCAGAGCTGTTGTAGGACTTTCAAGGCAATATTGTGTTGATGATGGTGGTTGATGCTACTTAGGTTTCAAGGATGATTGGTTGGAACATGGGCAATCATTTCCTGGAGATGGTAATGGTAATTTTTCTGTTGGCAGGCATAATTTGAACATAAAATTTAAGGATGCTACCTCTGCTGCTCAAGCAGCGACTGACTTTGCAGAACATGCAACCTAGCTGCCAGAGGTGTTGTAGAACTTTCAAGGCAATATTATG
Source organism: Nicotiana tabacum (assembly GCF_000715075.1). Lineage (NCBI taxonomy): Eukaryota > Viridiplantae > Streptophyta > Magnoliopsida > Solanales > Solanaceae > Nicotiana > Nicotiana tabacum. Next base: position 41,813,615 of record NC_134083.1, on the reverse strand, counting down.
TTGATGATGGTGGTTCATGCCACTTAGGTTTCAAGGATGAAAGGTTGTAACATGGGCAATCATTTCCTGGAGATGGTAATGGTAATTATTCTGTTGGTAGGCAGAATTGGAACATGAAATTTAAGGATGCTACCTCTGCTGCTCAAGCAGCGGCTAAATTTGCAGAACATGCAAGCCTAGCTTCCAGAGCTGTTGTAGAACTTTCAATGCAATATTGTGTTGATGATGGTGGTTCATGCCACTTAAGTTTCAAGGATGAAAGGTTGGAACATGGGCAATCATTTCCTGGAGATGGTAATGGTAATTTTTCTGTTGGTAGGCAGAATTAGAACATGAAATTTAAGGATGCTACCTCTGCTGCTCAAGCATCAGCTGTATTTGCAGAACATGCAACCCTAGCTGCCAGAGCTATTGTAGAACTTCCAAGGCAATATTGTTTTGATGATGGTGGTTCATGCCACTTAGGTTTCAAGGATGAAAGGTTGGAACATGGGCAATCATTTCCTGGAGATGGTAATGGTAATTTTGATTTTGGCAGGCAGAATTGGAACATAAAATTTAAGGATGCTACCTTTGCTGCTCAAGCAGCGGCTGAGTTTGCAGAACATGCAAGCCTAGGTGCCAGAGCTGTTGTAGAACTTTCAAGGAAATATTGTGTTGTTGATGGTGGTTCATGACACTTAGGTTTCAAGGATGAAAGGTTGGAACATGGGCAATCATTTCCTCCAAATGTTAATGGTAATTTTTCTGTTGGTAGGCAGAATTGGAACATGAAATTTAAGGATGCTACCTCTGCTACTCAAGTAGCTGGTGAGTTTGCAGAACATGCAAGCCTAGCTGCCAGAGCTGTTGTTGAACTTTCAAGGCAATATTGTGTTGCTGATAGTGGTTCATACCACTTAGGTTTCAAGGATAAAAGGTTGGAACATGGGCAGTCATTTCCTGGAGATGGTAATTTTTCTGTTAGCTGGCTCAATTGGAACATGAAATTTAAGGATGCTACCGCTGCTGCTCAAGCTGCGGCTGAATTTGCAGAACATGCAACCTAGCTGCCAAAGCTATTGTAGAACCTTCAAGGTAATATTATGTTGATGATGGTGGTTCATGCAACTTAGGTTTCAAGGATGAAAGGTTGGAACATGGGCAATCATTTCCTGGAGATGGTAATGGTAATTGTTTTGTTGGTAGGCAGAATTGGAACATGAAATTTAAGGATGCTACCTCTGCTGCTCAAGCAGTGGCTGAGTTTGCAGAACATGCAAGCCTAGCTGCCACAGCTGTTGTTGCACTTTGAAGGCAATATTGTGTTGATGATAGTGGTTCATACCACTAAGGTTTCAAGGATGAAAGGATGGAATATGGGCAGTCATTTCCTGGAGATGGTAATTTTTCTGTTGGCAGGCAGAATTGGAACATGAAATTTAAGGATGCTACCTCTGCTGCTCAAGCAGCGGCTGAGTTTGTATAACATGCAAACCTAGCTGCCAGAGTTGTTGTAGAACTTTCAAGGCAATATTGTGTTGATGATGGTGGTTCATGCCACTTAGGTTTCAAGGATGAAGGGTGTTGGAACATGGGCAATCATTTCCTGGAGATGGTAATGGTAAATTATTTGTTGGCAGGCAAAATTGGAACATGAAATTTAAGGATGCTACCTCTGCTGCTCAAGCAGCGGCTGAGTTTGCAGAACATGCAAGCCTAGCTGCCAGAGCTGTTGTTGAACTTTCAAGGCAATATTGTGTTGATGATAGTGGTTCATACCACTTAGCTTTCAAGGATAAAAGGTTGGAACATGGGCAGTCATTTCCTGGAGATGGTAATTTTTCTGTTGGCAGGTAGAATTGGAACATGAAATTTAAGGATGTAACCTCTGCTGCTCAAGCTGTGGCAAAGTTTGCAAAACATGCAAGCCTAGCTGCGAGAGCTGTTGTAGGACTTTCAAGGAAATATTGTGTTTATGATGGTGGTTCATGCCACTTAGGTGTCAAGGATGAAAGGTTGGAACATGGGCAATCATTTCCTGGAGATGGTAATGGTAATTTTTCTGTTGGCAGGCAGAATTGGAACATAAAATTAAAGGATGCTACCTTTGCTGCTCAAGCAGCAGCTGAATTTGCAGAACATACAAGCCTAGGTGCCAGAGCTATTGTAGAACTTTCAAGGAAATATTGTGTTGTTGATGGTGGTTCATGCCACTTAGGTTTCATGGATGAAAGGTTGGAACATGGGCAATCATTTCCTGGAGATGGTAATGATAATTTTTCTGTTGGTAGGCAGAAATGGAACATGAAATTTAAGGATGCTACCTCTACTTCTCAAGCAGCGGCTGAGTTTGCAGAACATGCAAGCCTAGCTGCCAGAGCTGTTGTTGAACTTTCAAGGCAATATTGTGTTGATGATGGTGGTTCATACCACTTAGGTTTCAAGGATAAAAGGTTGGAACATGGGAAGTCATTTCCTGGAGATGGTAATTTTTCTGTTGGCAAGTAGAATTGGAACATGAAATTTAAGGATGTAACCTCTGCTGCTCAAGCTGCGGCTGAGTTTGCAGAACATGCAAGCCTAGCTGCGAGAGCTGTTATAGGACTTTCAAGGAAATATTGTGTTGATGATGGTGGTTCATACCACTTAGGTATCAAGGATGAAAGGTTGGATCATGGGCAATCATTTCCTTGAGATGGTAATGGTAATTTTTCTGTTGGCAGGCAGAATTGGAACATAAAATTTAAGGATGCTACCTTTGCTGCTCAAGCAACGGCTGAGTTTGCAGAACATGCAAGCCTAGGTGCCAGAGCTATTGTAGAACTTTCAAGGAAATATTGTGTTGTTGATGGTGGTTCATGCCACTTAGGTTTCATGGATGAAAGGTTGGAACATGGGCAATCATTTCCTGGAGATGGTAATGGTAATTGTTCTGTTGGCAGGTAGAATTGGAACATGAAATTTAAGGATGTAACCTCTGCTGCTCAAGCTGTGGCAGAGTTTGCAAAACATGCAAGCCTAGCTGCGAGAGCTGTTGTAGGACTTTTAAGGAAATATTGTGTTTATGATGGTGGTTCATGCCACTTAGGTTTCAAGGATGAAAGGTTGGAACATGGGCAATCATTTCCTGGAGATGGTAATGGTAATTTTTCTGTTGGCAGGCAGAATTGGAACATAAAATTTAAGGATGCTACCTTTGCTGCTCAAGCAGCAGCTGAGTTTGCAGAACATACAAGCCTAGGTGCCAGAGCTATTGTAGAACTTTCAAGGAAATATTGTGTTGTTGATGGTGGTTCATGCCACTTAGGTTTCATGGATGAAAGGTTGGAACATGGGCAATCATTTCCTGGAGATGGTAATGATAATTTTTCTGTTGGTAGGCAGAAATGGAACATGAAATTTAAGGATGCTACCTCTACTTCTCAAGCAGCGGCTGAGTTTGCAGAACATGCAAGCCTAGCTGCCAGAGCTGTTGTTGAACTTTCAAGGCAATATTGTGTTGATGATGGTGGTTCATACCACTTAGGTTTCAAGGATAAAAGGTTGGAACATGGGAAGTCATTTCCTGGAGATGGTAATTTTTCTGTTGGCAAGTAGAATTGGAACATGAAATTTAAGGATGTAACCTCTGCTGCTCAAGCTGCGGCTGAGTTTGCAGAACATGCAAGCCTAGCTGCGAGAGCTGTTATAGGACTTTCAAGGAAATATTGTGTTGATGATGGTGGTTCATACCACTTAGGTATCAAGGATGAAAGGTTGGATCATGGGCAATCATTTCCTTGAGATGGTAATGGTAATTTTTCTGTTGGCAGGCAGAATTGGAACATAAAATTTAAGGATGCTACCTTTGCTGCTCAAGCAATGGCTGAGTTTGCAGAACATGCAAGCCTAGGTGCCAGAGCTATTGTAGAACTTTCAAGGAAATATTGTGTTGTTGATGGTGGTTCATGCCACTTAGGTTTCATGGATGAAAGGTTGGAACATGGGCAATCATTTCCTGGAGATGGTAATGGTAATTGTTCTGTTGGCAGGTAGAATTGGAACATGAAATTTAAGAATGCTATCTCTGCTGCTCAAGCAGTGACTGACTTTGCAGAACATGCGAGCCTAGCTGCCAGAGCTGTTGTAGAACTTTCAAGGAAATATTGTGTTGTTGATGGTGGTTCATGACACTTAGGTTTCATGGATGAAAGGTTGGATTATGGGCAATCATTTCCTCGAAATGGTAATGGTAATTTTTCTGTTGGTAGGCAGAATTGGAACATGAAATTTAAGGATTCTACCTCTGCTACTCAAGTAGCTGGTGAGTTTGAAGAACATGCAAGCCTAGCTGCCAGAGGTGTTATTGAACTTTCAAGGCAATATTGTGTTGATGATGATGGTTCATACCACTTAGGTTTCAAAGATGAAAGGTTGGAACATGGGCAGTCATTTCCTGGAGATGGTAATTTTTCTGTTGGCAGGCAGAATTGGAACATGAAATTTAAGGATGCTACCGCTGTTGCTCAAGCTAAGGCTGAGTTTGTAGAACATGCAAGCCTAGTTGCCAGTGCTGTTGTAGGACTTTCAAGGCAATATTGTATTGATGATGGTGGTTCATGCCACTTAGGTTTCAAGGATGAAAGGTTGGAACATGGGCAATCATTTCCTGGAGATGGTAATGGTAATTTTTCTGTTGGTAGACAGAATTGGAACATGAAATTTAAGGATGCTACCTCTGCTGCTAAAGCAGCGGCTGAGTTTGCAGAACATGCAAGCCTAGCTGCCAGAGCTGTTGTTGAACTTTCAAGGCAATATTGTGTTGATGATTGTGGTTCATACCACTAAGGTTTCAAGGATAAAAGGTTGGAACATGGGAAGTCATTTCCTGGAGATGGTAATTTTTCTGTTGGCAGGTAGAATTGGAACATGAAATTTAAGGATGTAACCTCTTCTGCTCAAGCTGCGGCTGAGTTTGTAGAACATGCAAGCCTAGCTGCGAGAGCTGTTGTAGGACTTTCAAGGAAATATTGTGTTGATGATGGTGGTTCATGCCACTTAGGTTTCAAGGATGAAAGGTTGAAACATGGGCAATCATTTCCTGGATATGGTAATGGTAATTTTTCTGTTGATAGGCAGAATTGGAACATATAATTTAAGGATGCTACCTTTGCTGCTCAAGCAGCGGCTGAGTTTGCAGAACATGCAAGCCTAGGTGCCAGAGCTATTGTAGAACTTTCAAGGAAATATTGTGTTGTTGATGGTGGTTCATGCCACTTAGGTTTCATGGATGAAAGGTTGGAACATGGGAAATCATTTCCTGGAGATGGTAATGGTAATTGTTCTGTTGGCAGGTAGAATTGGAACATGAAATTTAAGGATGCTACCCCTGCTGCTCAAGCAGCGACTGACTTTGCAGAACTTGCAAGCCTAGCTGCCAGAGCTGTTGTAGAACTTTCAAGGAAATATTGTGTTGTTGATGGTGGTTCATGACACTTAGGTTTCAAGGATGAAAGGTTGGAACATGGGCAATCATTTCGTAGCAATGGTAATAGTAATTTTTCTGTTGGTAGGCAGAATTGGAACATAAAACTTAAGGATGCTACCTCTACTTCTCAAGCAGCTGGTGAGTTGGCAGAACATGCAAGCCTAGCTACCAGAGCTGTTGTTGAACTTTCAAGGAAATATTGTGTTGATGATGGTAGTTCATAGCACTAAGGTTTTAAGTATGAAAGGTTGGAACATGAGCAGTCATTTCCTGGAGATGGTAATTTTTCTGTTGGCAGGCAGAATTGGAACATAAAATTTAAGGATGCTACCGCTGCTGCTCAAGCTGCGGCTGAGTTTGCAGAACATGCAAGCCTAGCTGCCAGTGCTGTTGTAGGACTTTCACGGCAATATTGTGTTGATGATGGTGGTTCATGACACTTAGGTTTCAAGGAAGAAAGGTTGGAACGTGGGCAATCATTTCCTGGAGATGGTAATGGTAATTTTTCTGTTGGCAGGCAGAATTGGAATATAAAATTTAAGGATGCTACCTCTGCTGCTCAAGCAGCGGCTGAGTTTGCAGAACATGCAAGCCTAGCTGCCAGAGCTGTTGTAGAACATTCAATGAAATATTGTGTTGTTGATGGTGGTTCATGCCACTTAGGTTTCATGGATGAAAGGTTGGAACATGGGCAATCATTTCCTGGAGATCGTAATGGTAATTTTTCTGTTGGCAGGTATAATTGGAACATGAAATTTAAGGATGCTACCTCTGCTGCTCAAGCAGCGGCTGACTTTGCAGAACATGCAAGCCTAGCTGCCAGAGCTATTGTAGAACTTTCAAGGAAATATTGTGTTGTTGATGGTGGTTCATGCCACTTAGGTTTCAAGGATAAAAGGTTGGAACATGGGCAATCATTTCCTGGAGATGGTAATGGTAATTTTTCTGTTGGTAGGCAGAATTGGAACATGAAATTTAAGGATGCTACCTCTGCTGCTCAAGCACCGGCTGAGTTTGCATAACATGCAAGCCTAGCTGCCAGAGCTGTTGTTGAACTTTCAAGGCAATATTGTGTTGATGATGGTGGTTCATACCACTTAGGTTTCAAGGATAAAAGGTTGGAACATGGGTAGTCATTTCCTGGAGATGGTAATTGTAATTTTTTTGTTGGCAGGCAGAATTGGAAGATGAAATTTAAGGATGCTACCGTTGCTGCTCAAGCTGCGGCTGAGTTTGCAGAACATGCAAGCCTAGCTGCTAGAACTGTTGTAGGACTTTCAAGGCAATATTGTGTTGATGATCGTGGTTGATGCCACTTAGGTTTCAAGGATGAAAGGTTGGAACATGGGCAATCATTTCCTGGAGATGGTAATAGTAATTTATCTGTTGGCAGGCAGAATTGGAACATAAAATTTAAGGATGCTACCGCTGCTGCTCAAGCTGCGGCTGAGTTTGCAGAACATGCAAGCCTAGCTGCCAGTGCTGTTGTAGGACTTTCAAGGTAATATTATGTTGATGATGGTGGTTCATGCCACTTAGGTTTCAAGGATGAAAGGTTGGAACATGGGCAATCATTTCGTGGAGATGGTAATGGTAATTCTTCGGTTGGTAGGCAGAATTGGAACATAAAATTTAAGGATGCTACCGTTGCTGCTCAAGCTGCGGCTGAGTTTGCAGAACATGCTGTTGTTGAACTTTCAAGGCAATATTGTGTTGATGATGGTGGTTCATACCACTTAGGTTTCAAGGATGAAAGGTTGGAACTTGGGCAGTCATTTCCTGGAGATGGTAATATTTCTGTTGGCAGGCAGAATTGGAACATGAAATTTAAGGATGCTACCGTTTCTGCTCAAGTTGCGGCTGAGTTTGCAGAACATGCAAGCCTAGCTGCCAGAGCTGTTGTTGAACTTTCAAGGCAATATTGTGTTGATGATGGTGGTTCATACCACTTAGGTTTCAAGGATGAAAGGTTGGAACATGGGCAGTGATTTCCTGGAGATGGTAATTTTTCTGTTGGCAGGCAGAATTGGAACATGAAATTTAAGGATGCTACCGCTGCTGCTCAAGCTACGGCTGAGTTTGCAGAACATGCAAGCCTAGCTGCCAGTGCTGTTGTAGGACTTTCAAGGCAATATTGTGTTGATGATGGTGGTTCATGACACTTAGGTTTCAAAGAAGAAAGGTTGGAACGTGGGCAATCATTTCCTTGAGATGGTAATGGTAATTTTTCTGTTGGCAGGCAGAATTGGAATATAAAATTTAAGGATGCTACCTCTGCTGCTCAAGCAGCGGCTGAGTTTGCAGAACATGCAAGCCTAGCTGCCAGAGCTGTTGTAGAACATTCAATGAAATATTGTGTTGTTGATGGTGGTTCATGCCACTTAGGTTTCATGGATGAAAGGTTGGAACATGGGCAATCATTTCCTGGAGATCGTAATGGTAATTTTTCTGTTGGCAGGTATAATTGGAACATGAAATTTAAGGATGCTACCTCTGCTGCTCAAGCAGCGGCTGACTTTGCAGAACATGCAAGCCTAGCTGCCAGAGCTGTTGTAGAACTTTCATGGAAATATTGTGTTGTTGATGGTGGTTCATGCCACTTAGGTTTCAAGGATGAAAGGTTGGAACATGGGCAATCATTTCCTGGAGATGGTAATGGTAATTTTTCTGTTGGTAGGCAGAATTGGAACATGAAATTTAAGGATGCTACCTCTGCTGCTCAAGCACCGGCTGAGTTTGCATAACATGCAAGCCTAGCTGCCAGAGCTGTTGTTGAACTTTCAAGGCAATATTGTGTTGATGATGGTGGTTCATACCACTTAGGTTTCAAGGATAAAAGGTTGGAACATGGGTAGTCATTTCCTGGAGATGGTAATTTTTTTGTTGGCAGGCAGAATTGGAAGATGAAATTTAAGGATGCTACCGTTGCTGCTCAAGCTGCGGCTGAGTTTGCAGAACATGCAAGCCTAGCTGCTAGAACTGTTGTAGGACTTTCAAGGCAATATTGTGTTGATGATCGTGGTTGATGCCACTTAGGTTTCAAGGATGAAAGGTTGGAACATGGGCAATCATTTCCTGGAGATGGTAATAGTAATTTTTCTGTTGGCAGGCAGAATTGGAACATAAAATTTAAGGATGCTACCGCTGCTGCTCAAGCTGCGGCTAAGTTTGCAGAACATGCAAGCCTAGGTGCCAGTGCTGTTGTAGGACTTTCAAGGTAATATTATGTTGATGATGGTGGTTCATGCCACTTAGGTTTCAAGGATGAATGGTTGGAACATGGGCAATCATTTCGTGGAGATGGTAATGGTAATTTTTCTGTTGGTAGGCAGAATTGGAACATGAAATTTAAGGATGCTACCGTTGCTGCTCAAGCTGCGGCTGAGTTTGCAGAACATGCAAGCCTAGCTGCCAGAGCTGTTGTTGAACTTTCAAGGCAATATTGTGTTGATGATGGTGGTTCATACCACTTAGGTTTCAAGGATGAAAGGTTGGAACATGGGCAGTCATTTCCTGGAGATGGTAATATTTCTGTTGGCAGGCAGAATTGGAACATAAAATTTAAGGATGCTACCTCTGCTGCTCAAGCAGCGGCTGAGTTTGCAGAACATTCAAGCCTAGCTGCCAGAGCTGTTGTAGAACTTTCAAGGAAATATTGTGTTGTTGATGGTGGTTCATGCCACTTAGGTTTCATGGCTGAAAGGTTGAAACATGGGCAATCATTTCCTGGAGATGGTAATGGTAATTTTTCTCTTGGCAGGTATAATTGGAACATGAAATTTAAGGATGCTACCTCTACTGCTCAAGCAGCGGCTGACTTTGCAGAACATGCAACCTAGCTGCCAAAGCTATTGTAGAACTTTCAAGGTAATATTGTGTTGATGATGGTGGTTCATGCCACTTAGGTGTCAAGGATGAAAGGTTGGAACATGGGCAATCATTTCCTGGAGATGGTAATGGTAATTTTTCTATTGGTAGGCAGAATTGGAACATGAAATTTAAGGATGCTACCTCTGTTGCTCAAGAAGCGGCTGAGTTTGCAAAACATGCAAGCCTAGCTGCCAGAGCTGTTGTTGAACTTTCAAGGCAATATTGTGTTGATGATGGTGGTTCATGACACTTAGGTTTCAAGGATGAAAGGTTGGAACAAGGGCAATCATTTCCTAGACATGGTAATGGTAATTTTTCTGTTGGCAGGCAAAATTGGAACATGAAATTTATGGATGCTACCGTTGCTGCTCAAGCTGCGGCTGAGTTTGTAGAACATGTAAGCCTAGCTTCCAGAGCTGTTGTAGGACTTTTAAGGCAATATTGTGTTGATGATGGTGGTTGATGCCACTTAGGTTTCAAGGATAAAAGGTTGGAACATGGGAAGTCATTTCCTGGAGATGGTAATTTTTCTGTTGGCAGGTAGAATTGGAACATGAAATTTAAGGATGTAACCTCTGCTGCTCAAGCTGCGGCTGAGTTTGCAGAACATGCAAGCCTAGCTGTGAGAGCTGTTGTAGGACTTTCAAGGAAATATTGTATTGATGATAGTGGTTCATGCCACTTAGGTTTCAAGGATGAAAGGTTGGAACATGGGCAATCATTTCCTGGAGATTGTAATGGTAATTTTTCTATTGGCAGGCAGAATTGGAACATAAAATTTAAGGATGCTACCTTTGCTGCTCAAGCAGCGGCTGAGTTTGCAGAACATGCAAGCCTAGGTGCCAGTGCTATTGTAGAACTTTCAAGGAAATATTGTGTTATTGATTGTGGTTCATGCCACTTAGGTTTCATGGATGAAAGGTTGGAACATGGGCAATCATTTCCTGGAGATGGTAATGGTAATTTTTCTATTGGCAGGTAGAATCGGAACATGAAATTTAAGGATGCTACCTCTGCTGCTCAAGCAGCGACTGACTTTGCAGAACATGCAGGCCTAGCTGCCAGAGCTGTTGTAGAACTTTCAAGGAAATATTGTGTTGATGATGGTGGTTCATGCCACTTAGGTTTCAAGGATGAAAGGTTGGAACATGGGCAATCATTTCGTAGAAATGGTAATGGTAATTTTTCTGTTGGTAGGCAGAATTGGAACATAAAACTTAAGGATGCTACCTCTGCTTCTCAAGCAGCTGGTGAGTTTGCAGAACATGCAAGCCTAGCTGCCAGAGCTGTTGTTGAACTTTCAAGGCAATATTGTGTTGATGATGGTAGTTCATACCACTTAGGTTTTAAGTATGAAAGGCTGGAACATGGGCAATCATTTCCTGGAGATGCTAATGGTAATTTTTCTATTGGCAGGCAGAATTGGAACATGAAATTTAAGGATGCTACCACTGCTGCTCAAGCTGCGGCTGAGTTTGCAGAACATTCAAGCCTAGCTGCCAGTGCTGTTGTAGGACTTTCAAGGCAATATTGTGTTGATGATGGTGGTTCATGACACTTAGGTTTCAAGGAAGAAAGGTTGGAACGTGGGCAATCATTTCCTGGAGATGGTAATGGTAATATTTCTGTTGGCAGGCAAAATTGGAATATAAAATTTAAGGATGCTACCTCTGCTGCTCAAGCAGCAGCTGAGTTTGCAGAACATGCAAGCCTAGCTGCCAGAGCTGTTGTAGAACATTCAAGGAAATATTGTGTTGTTGATGGTGGTTCATGCCACTTAGGTTTCATGGATGAAAGGTTGGAACATGGGCAATCATTTCCTGGAGATCGTAATGGTAATTTTTCTGTTGGCAGGCAGAATTGGAACATGAAATTTAAGGATGCTACCTCTGCTGCTCAAGCAGTGGCTAAGTTTGCAGAACATGCAAGACTAGTTTCCAGAGCTGTTCTTTAACTTTGAAGGCAATATTGTATTGATGGTGGTGGTTCATACCACTTAGGTTTCAAGGATGAAAGGTTGGAACATGGGCAGTTATTTCCTGGAGATGGTAATTTTTCTGTTGGTAGGCAGAATAGGAACATGAAGATTTAAGGATGCTACCTCTGCTGCTCAAGCAGTGGCTGACTTTGCAGAACATGCAAGCCTAGCTGCCAGAGCTATTGTAGAACTTTCAAGGAAATATTGTGTTGTTGATGGTGGTTCATGCCACTTAGGTTTCAAGGATGAAAGGTTGGAACATGGGCAATCATTTCCTGGAGATGGTAATGGTAATTTTTCTGTTGGCAGGTAGAATTGGAACATGAAATTTAAGGATGCGACCTCTGCTGCTCAAGCAGCGGCTGACTTTGCAAAACATGCAAGCCTAGCTGCCAGAGCTGTTGTAGAACTTTCAAGGAAATATGGTGTTGTTGATGGTGGTTCATGCCACTTAGGTTTCAAGGATGAAAGGTTGGAACATGGGCAATCATTTCCTAGAGATAGTAATGGTAATTTTTCTGTTGGTAGGTCGAATTGGAACATGAAATTTAAGGATGCTACCTCTGCTGCTCAAGCAGCGGCTGAGTGTGCAGAACATGCAAGCCTAGCTGCCAGAGCTGTTGTTGAACTTTCAAGGCAATATTGTGTTGATGATGGTGGTTCATACCACTTAGGTTTCAAGGATAAAAGGTTAGAACATGGGTAGTCATTTCCTGGAGATGGTAATTTTTCTGTTGGCAGGTAGAATTGGAACATGAAATTTAAGGATGCTACCTCTGCTGCTCAAGCTTCGGCTGAGTTTGCAGAACATGCAAGCCTAGCTGCCAGTGCTGTTGTAGCACTTTCAAGACAATATTGTGTTGATGATGGTGGTTCATGCCACTTAGGTTTCAAGGATGAAAAGTTGGAACGTGGGCAATCATTTCCTGGAGATGGTAATGGAAATTTTTCTGTTGGCAGGCAGAATTGGAACATGAAATTTAAGGATGCTACCTCTGCTGCTCAAGCAGCGGCTGACTTTGCAAAACATGCAAGCCTAGCTGCCAGAGCTGTTGTAGAACTTTCAAGGAAATATGGTGTTGTTGATGGTGGTTCATGCCACTTAGGTTTCAAGGATGAAAGGTTGGAACATGGGCAATCATTTCCTAGAGATAGTAATGGTAATTTTTCTGTTGGCAGGTCGAATTGGAACATGAAATTTAAGGATGCTACCTCTGCTGCTCAAGCTGCGGCTGAGTTTGCAGAACATGCAAGCCTAGCTGCCAGTGCTGTTGTAGCACTTTCAAGACAATATTGTGTTGATGATGGTGGTTCATGCCACTTAGGTTTCAAGGATGAAAAGTTGGAACGTGGGAAATCATTTTCTGGAGATGGTAATGGTAATTTTTCTGTTGGCAGGTAGAATTGGAACATGAAATTTAAGGATGCGACCTCTGCTGCTCTAGCAGCGGCAGACTTTGCAGAACATGCAAGCCTAGCTGCCAGAGCTGTTGTAGAACTTTCAAGGAAATATTGAGTTGTTGATGGTGGTTCATCCACTTAGGTTTCAAGGATGAAAGGTTGGAACATGGGCAATCATTTCCTGAAGATGGTAATGGTAATTTTTCTGTTGGCAGGCAGAATTGGAACATGAAATTTAAGGATGCTACCTCTGCTGCTCAAGCAGCGGCTGAGTTTGCAGAACATGCAAGCCTAGCTACCAGAGCTATTGTAGAAATTTCAAGGCAATATTATGTTGATTATTGTAGTTCATGCCACTTAGGTTTCATGGATGAAAGGTTGGAACATGGGCAATCATTTTCTGGAGATGGTAATGGTAATTTTTCTGTTGGCAGGTAGAATTGGAACATGAAATTTAAGGATGCGACCTCTGCTGCTCTAGCAGCGGCAGACTTTGCAGAACATGCAAGCCTAGCTGCCAGAGCTGTTGTAGAACTTTCAAGGAAATATTGAGTTGTTGATGGTGGTTCATCCACTTAGGTTTCAAGGATGAAAGGTTGGAACATGGGCAATCATTTCCTGGAGATAGTAATGGTAATTTTTCTGTTGGTAGGCAGAATTGGAACATGAAATTTAAGGATGCTACCTCTGCTGCTCAAGTAGTGGCTGAGTTTGCAGAACATGCAAGCCTAGCTGCCAGAGCTGTTGTTGAACTTTGAAGGCAATATTGTGTTGATGATGGTGGTTCATACCACTTAGGTTTCAAGGATGAAAGGTTGGAACATGGGCAGTCATTTCCTGGAGATGGTAATTTTTCTTTTGGCAGGCAGAATTGGAACATGAAATTTAAGGATACTACCGCAGCTGCTCAAGCTGCGGCTGAGTTTGCAGAACATGCTAGCCTAGCTGCCAGAGCTGTTGTAGGACTTTCAAGGCAATATTATATTGATGATGGTGGTTGATGCCACTTAGGTTTCAAGGATGAAAGGTTGGAACATGGGCAATCATTTCCTGGAGATGGTAATGGTAATTTTTCTGTTGGCAGGCAGAATTGGAACATAAAATTTAAGGATGCTACCTCTGCTGCTCAAGCAGCGGCTTAATTTGCAGAACATGCAACCTAGCTGCCAAAGCTATTGTAGAACTTTCAAGGTAATATTGTGTTGATGATGGTGGTTCATGCCACTTAGGTTTCAAGGATGAAAGGTTGGAACATGGGCAATCATTTCCTGGAGATGGTAATGGTAATTTTTCTGTTGGTAGGCAGAATTGGAACATGAAATTTAAGGATGCTACCTCTGTTGCTCAAGAAGCGGCTGAGTTTGCAAAACATGCAAGCCTAGCTGCCAGAGCTGTTGTTGAACTTTCAAGGCAATATTGTGTTGATGATGGTGGTTCATGCCACTTAGGTTTCAAGGATGAAAGGTTGGAACATGGGCAATCATTTCCTAGAGATGGTAATGGTAATTTTTCTGTTGGCAGGCAAAATTGGAACATGAAATTTATGGATGCTAACTCTGCTGCTCAAGCAGTGGCTAAGTTTGCAGAACATGCAAGCCTAGCTGCCAGAGCTGTTGTTGAACTTTGAAGGCAATATTGTGTTGATGATGGTGGTTCATACAACTTAGGTTTCAAGGATGAAAGGTTGGAACATGGGCAGTCATTTCCTGGAGATGGTAATTTTTCTACTGGCAGGCAGAATTGGAACATTAAATTTAAGGATGCTACCGCTGCTGCTCAAGCTGCGGCTGAGTTTGCAGAACATGCAAGCCTAGCTGCCAAAGCTGTTGTAGGACTTTCAAGGCAATATTGTGTTGATGATGGTGGTTGATGCCACTTAGGTTTCAAGGATTAAAGGTTGGAACATGGGTAATTTTTCTGTTGGCAGGCAAAATTGGAACATGAAATTTATGGATGCTACCGTTGCTGCTCAAGCTGCGGCTGAGTTTGTAGAACATGTAAGCCTAGCTTCCAGAGCTGTTGTAGGACTTTTAAGGCAATATTGTGTTGATGATGGTGGTTGATGCCACTTAGGTTTCAAGGATAAAAGGTTGGAACATGGGAAGTCATTTCCTGGAGATGGTAATTTTTCTGTTGGCAGGTAGAATTGGAACATGAAATTTAAGGATGTAACCTCTGCTGCTCAAGCTGCGGCTGAGTTTGCAGAACATGCAAGCCTAGCTGTGAGAGCTGTTGTAGGACTTTCAAGGAAATATTGTATTGATGATAGTGGTTCATGCCACTTAGGTTTCAAGGATGAAAGGTTGGAACATGGGAAATCATTTCCTGGAGATGGTAATGGTAATTTTTCTGTTGGCAGGCAGAATTGGAACATAAAATTTAAGGATGCTACCTCTGCTGCTCAAGCAGCGGCTTAATTTGCAGAACATGCAACCTAGCTGCCAAAGCTATTGTAGAACTTTCAAGGTAATATTGTGTTGATGATGGTGGTTCATGCCACTTAGGTTTCAAGGATGAAAGGTTGGAACATGGGCAATCATTTCCTGGAGATAGTAATGGTAATTTTTCTGTTGGTAGGCAGAATTGGAACATGAAATTTAAGGATGCTACCTCTGCTGCTCAAGTAGTGGCTGAGTTTGCAGAACATGCAAGCCTAGCTGCCAGAGCTGTTGTTGAACTTTGAAGGCAATATTGTGTTGATGATGGTGGTTCATACCACTTAGGTTTCAAGGATGAAAGGTTGGAACATGGGCAGTCATTTCCTGGAGATGGTAATTTTTCTACTGGCAGGCAGAATTGGAACATTAAATTTAAGGATGCTACCGCTGCTGCTCAAGCTGCGGCTGAGTTTGCAGAACATGCAAGCCTAGCTGCCAAAGCTGTTGTAGGACTTTCAAGGCAATATTGTGTTGATGATGGTGGTTGATGCCACTTAGGTTTCAAGGATTAAAGGTTGGAACATGGGTAATCTTTCTGTTGGTGGGCAGAATTGGAACATGAAATTTAAGAATGCTACCTCTGCTGCTCAAGCAGTGGCTGAGTTTGCAGAACATGCAAGCCTAGCTGCCAGAGCTGTTGTTGAACTTTGAAGGCAATATTGTGTTGATGATGGTGGTTCATACCACTTAGGTTTCAAGGATGAAAGGTTGGAACATGGGCAGTCATTTCCTGGAGATGGTAATTTTTCTTTTGGCAGGCAGAATTGGAACATGAAATTTAAGGATACTACCGCAGCTGCACAAGCTGCGGCTGAGTTTGCAGAACATGCAAGCCTAGCTGCCAGAGCTGTTGTAGGACTTTCAAGGCAATATTGTGTTGATGATGGTGGTTCATGCCACTTAGGTTTCAAGGATGAAAGGTTGGAACATGGGCAATCATTTCCTGGAGATGGTAATGGTAATTTTTCTGTTGGCAGGCAGAATTGGAACATAAAATTTAAGGATGCTACCTCTGCTGCTCAAGCAGCGGCTTAATTTGCAGAACATGCAACCTAGCTGCCAAAGCTATTGTAGAACTTTCAAGGTAATATTGTGTTGATGATGGTGGTTCATGCCACTTAGGTTTCAAGGATGAAAGGTTGGAACATGGGCAATCATTTCCTAGAGATGGTAATGGTAATTTTTCTGTTGGCAGGCAAAATTGGAACATGAAATTTATGGATGCTAACTCTGCTGCTCAAGCAGTGGCTAAGTTTGCAGAACATGCAAGCCTAGCTGCCAGAGCTGTTGTTGAACTTTGAAGGCAATATTGTGTTGATGATGGTGGTTCATACCACTTAGGTTTCAAGGATGAAAGGTTGGAACATGGGCAGTCATTTCCTGGAGATGGTAATTTTTCTATTGGCAGGCAGAATTGGAACATGAAATTTAAGGATGCTACCGCTGCTGCTCAAGCTGCGGTTGAGTTTGCAGAACATGCAAGCCTAGCTGCCAAAGCTGTTGTAGGACTTTCAAGGCAATATTGTGTTGATGATGGTGGTTGGTGCCACTTAGGTTTCAAGGATTAAAGGTTGGAACATGGGTAATCTTTCTGTTGGTGGGCATAATTAGAACATGAAATTTAAGGATGCTACCTCTGCTGCTCAAGCAGTGGCTGAGTTTGCAGAACATGCAAGCCTAGCTGCCAGAGCTGTTGTTGAACTTTGAGGGCAATATTGTGTTGATGATGGTGGTTCATACCACTTAGGTTTCAAGGATGAAAGGTTGGAACATGGGCAGTTATTTCCTGGAGATGGTAATTTTTCTGTTGGCAGGCAGAATTGGAACATGAAATTTAAGGATGCTACAGCAGCTGCTCAAGCTGCGGCTGAGTTTGCCGAACATGCAAGCCTAGCTGCCAGAGCTGTTGTAGGACTTTCAAGGCAATATTGTGTTGATGATGGTAGTTGATGCCACTTAGGTTTTAAGAATGAAAGGTTGGAACATGGGCAATCATTTCCTGGAGATGGTAATGGTAATTTTTCTGTTCGCAGGCAGAATTGGAACATAAAATTTAATGATGCTACCTCTGCTGGTCAAGCAGTGCCTGAGTTTGCAGAACATGTAAGACTAGCTGCCAGAGCTGTTGTAGAACTTTCAAGGAAATATTGTGTTGTTGATGGTGGTTCATGCCACTTAGGTTTCATGGATAAAAGGTTGGAACATGGGCAATCATTTCCTGGAGATGGTAATGGTAATTTTTCTGTTGGTAGGCAGAATTGGAACATGAAATTTAAGGATGCTACCTCTGCTGCTCAAGCAGCGGCTGAGTTTGCAGAACATGCAAGCCTAGCTGCCAGAGCTGTTGTTGAACTTTCAAGGCAATATTGTGTTGATGTTGGTGGTTCATACCACTTAGGTTACAAGGATAAAAGGTTGGAACATGGGCAGTCATTTCCTAGAGATGGTAATGGTAATATTTCTATTGGCAGGCAGAATTAGAACATAAAATTTAAGGATACTACCTCTGCTGCTCAAGCAGCGGCTGAGTTTGCAGAACATGTAAGACTAGCTGCCAGAGCTGTTGTAGAACTTTCAAGGAAATATTGTGTTGTTGATGGTGGTTCATGCCACTTAGGTTTCATGGATGAAATGTTGGAACATGGGCAATCATTTCCTGGAGATGGTAATGGTAATTTTTCTGTTGGCAGGTAGAATTGGAACATGAAATTTAAGGATGCTACCTCTGCTGCTCAAGCAGCGGCTGAGTCTGCAGAACATGCAAGCCTAGCTACTAGAGCTGTTGTAGAACTTTCAAGGAAATATTGTGTTGTTGATGGTGGTTCATGCCACTTAGGTTTCAAGGATGAAAGGTTGGAACATGGGCAATCATTTCCTGGAGATGGTAATGGTAATTTTTCTGTTGGCAGGTAGAATTGAAACATGAAATTTAAGGATGCTACCTCTGATGCTCAAGCAGAGGCTGAGTTTGCAGATAATGCAAGCCTAGCTGCTAGAGTTGTTGTCGAACTTTCAAGGTAATATTGTATTGATGATGGTGGTTCATACCACTTAGGTTTCAAGGATGAAAGGTTGGAACATGGTCAATCATTTCCTGGAGATGATAATGGTAATTTTTCTATTGGCATGAAGAATTTGAACATGAAATTTAAGGATGCTACGTCTGCTGCTCAAGCAGCGGTTGACTTTGCAGAACATGCAACCTGGCTGCCAAAGCTATTGTAGAACTTTCAAAGTAATATTATGTTGGTGATGGTTGCTCATACCACTTAGGTTTCAAGGATAAAATGTTGGAACATGGGCAGTCATTTCCTGGAGATGGTAATTTTTCTGTTGGCAGGCAGAATTAGAACATAAAATTTAAGGATGCTATCTCTGCTGCTCAAGCAGCGGCTGAGTTTGCAGAACATGCAAGCCTAGCTACTAGAGCTGTTGTAGAACTTTGAAGGAAATATTGTGTTGTTGATGGTGGTTCATGCCACTTAGGTTTCATGGATGAAAGGTTGGAACATGGGCAATCATTTCCTGGAGATGGTAATGGTAATTTTTCTGTTGGCAGGTAGAATTGGAACATGAAATTTAAGGATGCGACCTCTGCTGCTCAAGCAGCGGCTGACTTTACAGAACATGCAAGCCTAGCTGCCAGAGCTGTTGTAGAACTTTCAAGGAAATATTGTGTTGTTAATGGTGGTTCATGCCACTTAGGTTTCAAGGATGAAAGGTTGGAACATGGGCAATCATTTCCTGGAGATAGTAATGGTAATCTTTCTGTTGGTAGGCAGAATTGGAACATGAAATTTGAGGATGCTACCTCTGCTGCTCAAGCAGTGGCTGAGTTTGCAATGCAAGCCTAGCTGCCAGAGCTGTTGTTGAACTTTGAAGGCAATATTGTGTTGATGATGGTGGTTCATACCACTTAGGTTTCAAGGATGAAAGGTTGGAACATGGGTAGTCATTTCCTGGGGATGGTAATTTTTCTGTTGGAAGGCAGAATTGGAACATGAAATTTAAGGATGCTACCGCTACTGCTCAAGTTGCGGCTGAGTTTGCAGAACATGCAAGCCTAGCTGCCAGACCTGTTGTAGGACTTTCAAGGCAATATTGTGTTGATGATGGTGGTTGATGCCACTTAGGTTTCAAGGATGAAAGGTTGGAACATGGGCAATCATTTCCTGGAGATGGTAATGGTAAATTTTTTGTTGGCAGGCAGAATTGGAACATAAAATTTAAGGATGCTACCTCTGCTGCTCAAGCAGCGGCTGAGTTTGCAGAACATGCAAGCCTAGCTGCCAGAGCTGTTGTTGAACTTTCAAGGCAATATTGTGTTGATGATGGTGGTTCATACCACTTAGGTTTCAAGGATAAAAGGTTGGAATATGGGTAGTCATTTCCTAGAGATGGTAATTTTTCTGTTGGCAGGCAGAATTTGAACATGAAATTTAAGGATGCTACTGCTGTTGCTCAAGCTATGGCTGAGTTTGCAGAACATGCAAGCCTAGCTACCAGAGCTGTTGTAGGACTTTCAAGGCAATATTGTGTTGATGATGGTGGTTGATGCCACTTAGGTTTCAAGGATAAAAGGTTGGAACATGGGCAATCATTTCCTGGAGATGGTAATGGTAATTTTTCTGTTGGCAGGCAGAATTGGAACATAAAATTTAAGGATGCTACCTCTGCTGCTCAAGCAGCGGCTGACTTTGCAGAACATGCAACCTAGCTGCCAAAGCTATTGTAGAACTTTCAAGGTAATATTGTGTTGATGATGGTGGTTCATGCCACTTAGGTTTCAAGGATGAAAGGTTGGAACATGGGCAATCATTTCCTGGAGATGGTAATGTTAATTTTTCTCTTGCTAGGCAGAATTGGAACATGAAATTTAAGGATGCTACCTCTGCTACTCAAGCAGCGACTGAGTTTGCAGAACATGCAAGCCTAGCTGCCAGAGCTGTTGTTGAACTTTCAAGGCAATATTGTGTTAATGATGGTGGTTCATACCACTTAGGGTTCAAGGATAAAAGGTTGGAACATGGGCAGTCATTTCCTGAAGATGGTAATTTTTCTGTTGGAAGGCTGAATTGGAACATAAAATTTAAGGATGCTACCTCTGCTGCTCAAGCAGCGGCTGAGTTTGCAGAGCATGCAAGCCTAGGTGCCAGAGCTATTGTAGAACTTTGAAGGAAATATTGTGTTGTTGATAGTGGTTCATGCCACTTAGGTTTCATGGATGAAAGGTTGGAACATGGGCAATCATTTCCTAGAGATGGTAATGGTATTTTTTCTGTTGACAGGTAGAATTAGAACATGAAATTTAAGGATGCTATCTCTGCTACTCAAGCAGCGGCTGACTTTGCAGAACATGCAAGCCTAGCTGCCAGAGCTGTTGTAGAACTTTCAAGGAAATATTGTGTTGTTGATGGTGGTTCATGCCAGTTAGGTATCAAGGATGAAAGGTTGGAACATGGGCAATCATTTCCTGGAGATGGTAATTTTTCTGTTGGCAGGCAGTATTGGAACATGAAATTTAAGTGTGCTACCGTTGTTGCTCAAGCTACGGCTGAGTTTGCAGTACATACAAGCCTAGCTGCCAGAGCTTTTGTAGGACTTTCAAGGCAATATTGTGTTGATGATGGTGGTTGATGCCACTTAGGTTTCAAGGATGAAAGTTTGGAACATGGGCAATCATTTCCTGGAGATGGTAATGGTAATTTTTCTGTTGGCAGGCAGAATTGGAACATTAAATTTAAGGATGCTACCTCTGCTGCTCAAGCAGCGGCTGTCTTTGCGGAACATGCAACCCTAGCTGCCAGAGCTATTGTAGAACTTTCAAGGCTATATTGTGTTGATGATGGTGGTTCATGCCACTTAGGTTTTAAGGATGAAAGGTTGAAACGTGGGCAATCATTTCCTCGAGATGGTAATGGTAATTTTGCTGTTGGCAGGCATAATTATAACATGAAATTTAAGGATGCTACCTCTGATGCTCAAGCAGTGGCTGAGTTTGTATAACATGCAAGCCTAGCTGCCAGAGATGTTGTAGAACTTTCAAGGCAATATTGTGTTGATGTTGGTGGTTCATGCCACTTATGTTTCAAGGATGAAAGGTTGGAACATGGGAAATCATTTCCTAGAGATGGTAATGGTAATTTTTCTGTTGGTAGGCAGAATTGGAACATGAAATTTAAGGATGCTACCTCTGCTGCTCAAGAAGCGGCTGAGTTTGCAGAACATGCAAGCCTAGCTGCCAGAGTTGTTGTTGAACTTTCAAGGCAATATTGTGTTGATGATGGTGGTTCATACCACTTAGGTTTCAAGGATGAAAGGTTGGAACATGGGCAGTCATTTCCTAGAGATGGTAATTTTTCTTTTGGCAGGCAGAATTGGAACATGAAATTTAAGGATGCTACCTCTGATGCTCATGCATCGGCTGACTTTGCAGAACATGCAAGCCTAGCTGCCAGAGCTGTTGTAGAACTTTCAAGGAAATATTACGTTGTTGATGGTGGTTCATGCCACTTAGGTTTCAAGGATGAAAGGTTGGAACATGGGCAATCATTTCCTAGAGATGGTAATGGTAATATTTCTGTTGGTAGGCAGAATTGGAACATGAAATTTAAGGATGCTACCTCTGCTGCTCAAGCAGCGGCTGAGTTTGCTAAACATGCAAGCCTAGCTGCCTGAGCTGTTGTTGTACTTTGAAGGCAATATTGTGTTGATGATGGTACTTCATACCACTTAGGTTTCAAGGATTAAAGGTTGGAACATGGGCAGTCATTTCTTGGAGATGGTAATTTTTCTGTTGGCAGGTAGAATTGGAACATGAAATTTTAAGATGCAGCTACTCAAGGTGCAGCTGAGTTTGCAGAACATGCAAGCCTAGCGGCCAGTGCTGTTGTAGGACTTTTAAGGCAATATTGTGTAGATAATGGTGGTTGATGCCTCTTAGGTTTCAAGGATTAAAGGTTGGAACATTGTCAATCATTTCCTGGAGATGGTAATAGTAATTTTTCTATTGGCAGGCAGAATTGGAACATTAAATTTAAGGATACTACCTCTACTGCTCAAGCAGCGGCTGTCTTTGCGGAACATGCAACCCTAGCTGCCAGAGCTATTGTAGAACTTTCAAGGCTATATTGTGTTGATGATGGTGGTTCATGCCACTTAGGTTTTAAGGATGAAAGTTTGAAACGTGGGCAATCATTTCCTCGAGATGGTAATGGTAATTTTTCTGTTGGCAGGCAAAATTGGAACATGATATTTAAGGATGCTACCTCTGATGCTCAAGCAGCGGCTGAGTTTGTAGAACATGCAAGCCTAGCTGCCAGAGATGCTGTAGAACTTTCAAGGCAATATTGTGTTGATGTTGGTGGTTCATGCCACTTATGTTTCAAGGATGAAAGGTTGGAACATGGGAAATCATTTCCTAGAGATGGTAATGGTAATTTTTCTGTTGGTAGGCAGAATTGGAACATGAAATTTAAGGATGCTACCTCTGCTGCTCAAGAAGCGACTGAGTTTGCAGAACATGCAAGCCTAGCTGCCAGAGCTGTTGTTGAACTTTCAAGGCAATATTGTGTTGATGATGGTGGTTCATACCACTTAGGTTTCAAGGATGAAAGGTTGGAACATGGGCAGTCATTTCCTAAAGATGGTAATTTTTCTGTTGGCAGGCAGAATTGGAACATGAAATTTAAGGATGCTACCTCTGATGCTCATGCATCGGCTGACTTTGCAGAACATGCAAGCCTAGCTGCCAGAGCTGTTGTAGAACTTTCAAGGAAATATTACGTTGTTGATGGTGGTTCATGCCACTTAGGTTTCAAGGATGAAAGGTTGGAACATGGGCAATCATTTCCTAGAGATGGTAATGGTAATATTTCTGTTGGTAGGCAGAATTGGAACATGAAATTTAAGGATGCTACCTTTGCTGCTCAAGTAGCGGCTGAGTTTGCTAAACATGCAAGCCTAGCTACCTGAGCTGTTGTTGTACTTTGAAGGCAATATTGTGTTGATGATGGTACTTCATACCACTTAGGTTTCAAGGATTAAAGGTTGGAACATGGGCAGTCATTTCTTGGAGATGGTAATTTTTCTGTTGGCAGGTAGAATTGGAACATGAAATTTTAGGATGCTGCTACTCAAGCTGCAGCTGAGTTTGCAGAACATGCAAGCCTAGCGGCCAGTGCTGTTGTAGGACTTTTAAGGCAATATTGTGTAGATGATGGTGGTTGATGCCACTTAGGTTTCAAGGATGAAAGGTTGGAACATTGTCAATCATTTCTTGGAGATGGTAATAGTAATATTTCTATTGGCAGGCATAATTGGAACATAAAATTTATGGATGCTACCGCAGCTGCTCAAGCAGCGGCTGACTTTGCAGAACATGCAAGCCTAGCTGCAAGAGCTGTTGTAGAACATTCAAGGAAATATTGTGTTGATGATGGTGGTTCATGCCACTTAGGTTTCAAGTATGAAAGGTTAGAACATGGGCAATCATTTCCTGGCGATGGTAATGGTACTTTTTCTGTTGGCAGGCATAATTGGAACATAAAATTTAAGGATGCTACCGCAGCTGCTCAAGCAGCGGCTGACTTTGCAGAACATGCAAGCCTAGCTGCAAGAGCTGTTGTAGAACTTTCAAGGAAATATTGTTTTGATGATGGTGGTTCATGCCACTTAGGTTTCAAGGATGAAAGGTTGGAACATGGGCAATCATTTCCTGGAGATGGTAATGGTAATTTTTCTGTTGGTAGGTAGAATTGGAACGTGAAATTTAAGGATGCTACCTCTGCTGCTCAAGCAGCGGCTGAGTCTGCAGAACATGCAAGCCTAGCTGCCAGAGCTGTTGTTGAACTTTCAAGGCAATATTATGTTGATGATGGTGGTTCATACCACTTAGGTTTCAAGGATGAAAGGTTGGAACATGGGCAGTCATTTCCTAGAGATGGTAATTTTTCTGGTTGCAGGCAGAATTGGAACATGAAATTTAAGGATGCTATCGCTGTTGCTCAAGCGGCAGCTGAGTTTGCAGAACATGCAAGCCTAGATGCCAATGCTGTTGTAGGACTTTCAAGGCAATATTGTGTTGATGATGGTGGTTGATGCCACTTATGTTTCAAGGATGAAAGGTTGGAACATGGGCAATCATTTCCTGGAGATGGTAATGGTAATTTTTCTGTTGGAAGGCAGAATTGGAACATGAAATTTAAGGATGCTACCTCTGCTGCTCAAGCAGTGGCTGACTTTGCAGAACATGCAAACTAGCTGCCAAAGCTGTTGTAGAACTTTCAAGGAAATATTGTGTTGTTGATGGTGGTTCATGCCACTTAGGTTTCAAGGATGAAAGGTTGGAACATGGGCAATTATTTCCTGGAGCTGGTAATAGTAATTTTTTTGTTGGCAGGCATAATTGGAACATAAAATTTAAGGATGGTACCGCAGCTGCTCAAGCAGCGGCTGACTTTGCAGAACATGCAAGCCTAGCTGCCAGAGCTGTTGTAGAACTTTCAAGGAAATATTGTGTAGATGATGGTGGTTCATGCCACTTAGGTTTCAAGGAAGAAAGGTTGGAACATGGGCAATCATTTCCTGGAGATGGTAATGGTAATTTTTCTGTTGGTAGGCAGAATTGGAACATGAAATTTAAGGATGCTACCTCTGCTGCTCAAGCAGCGGCTGAGTTTGCACAACATGCAAGCCTAGCTGCCAGAGCTTTTTTGAACATTCAAGGCAATATTATGTTGATGATGGCGGTTCATACCACTTAGGTTTCAAGGATAAAAGGTTGGAACATGGGCAGTCATTTCCTAGAGATGGTAATTTTTTTGTTGGCAGGTAGAATTGGAACATGAAATTTTAGGACGCTGCTGCTCATGCTGCAGCTGAGTTTGCAGAACATGCAAGCCTAGCTGCCAGTACTGTTGTAGGACTTTCAAGGCAATATTGTGTTGATGATGGTGGTTGATGCCACTTAGGTATCAGGGATGAAAGGTTGGAACATGGGCCATCGTTTCCTGGAGATGGTAATGGTAATTTTTCAGTTGGAAGGCATAATTGGAACATAAAATTTAAGGATGCTACCTCTGCTGCTCAAGCAGCGGCTGACTTTGCAGAACATGCAAACTAGCTGCCAGAGCTGTTGTAGAACTTTCAAGGAAATATTATGTTGTTGATGGTGGTTCATGCCACTTAGGTTTCAAGGATGAAAGGTTGGAACATGGGCAATAATTTCCTGGAGCTGGTAATAGTAATTTTTCTGTTGGCAGGCATAATTGGAACATAAAATTTAAGGTTCCTACCGCAGCTGCTCAAGCAGCGGCTCACTTTTCAAAACATGCAAGCCTAGCTGCCAGAGCTATTGTAGAACTTTCAAGTCAATATTGTGTTGATGATGGTGGTTGATGCCACTTAGGTTTCAAGGATGAAAGGTTGGAACATGGGCAATCATTTCCTAGAGATGGTAATGGTAATTGTTCTGTTGGCATGTAGAATTGGAACATAAAATTTAAGGATGTTACCTCTGTTGCTCAAGCAGTGGCTGACTTTGCAGAACATGCAACCTAGCTACCAGAGCTGTTGTAGAACTTTCAAGGCAATATTGTGTTGATGATGGTGGTTCATGCCACTTAGGTTTCAAGGATGATAGGTTAGAACATGGGCAATCATTTCCTGGAGATGGTAATAGTAATATTTCTATTGGCAGGCAGAATTGGAACATAAAATTTAAGGATGCTACCTCTGCTGCTCAAGCAGCGGCTGAGTTTGCAGAACATGCAAGCCTAGCTGCCAGACCTGTAGTAGAACTTTCAAGGAAATATTGTGTTGTTGATGGTGGTTCATGCCACTTAGGTTTCAAGGAAGAAAGGTTGGAACATGGGCAATCATTTACTGGAGATGGTAATGGTAATATTTCTATTGGCAGGCAGAATTGGAACATAAAATTTAAGGATGCTACCTCTGCTGCTCAAGCAGCGGCTGAGTTTGCAGAACATGCAAGCCTAGCTGCCAGAGCTGTAGTAGAACATTCAAGGAAATATTGTGTTGTTGATGGTGGTTCATGCCACTTAGGTTTCAAGGATGAAAGGTTGGAACATGGGCAATCATTTCCTGGAGCTGGTAATGGTAATTATTCTATTGGCATGCAGAATTGGAACATAAAATTTAAGGATGCTACCGCTGCTGCTCAAGCAGCGGCTGACTTTGCAGAACATGCAAGCCTAGCTGCTAGAGCTGTTGTAGAACTTTGAAGGCAATATTGTGTTGATGATGGTGGTTCATACCACTTAGGTTTCAAGGATGAAAGGTTGGAACATGGGCAGTCATTTCCTGGAGATGGTAATTTTTCTGTTGGCAGGCAGAATTGGAACATAAAATTTAAGGATGCTACCGCTGCTGCTCAAGCTGCGGCTGAGTTTGCAGAACATGCAAGCCTAGCTGCCAGAGCTGTTTTAGGACTTTCAAAGCAATATTGTGTTGATGATGGTGGTTGATGCCACTTAGGTTTCAAGGATGAAAGGTTTGAACATGGGCAATCATTTCCTGGAGATGGTAATGGTAATTTTTCTATTGGCAGGCAGAATTGGAACATAAAATTTAAGGATGCTACCTCTGCTGCTCAAGCAGCGGCTGAGTTTGCAGAACATGCAAGCCTAGCTGCCAGAGTTGTTGTAGAACTTTCAAGGAAATATTGTGTTGTTGATGGTGGTTCATGCCACTTAGGTTTGAAGGATGAAAGGTTGGAACATGGGCAATCATTTCCTGGAGCTGGTAATGGTAATTTTTCTATTGGCAGGCAGAATTGGAACCTAAAATTTAAGGATGCTACCGCTGCTGCTCAAGCAGCGGCTGACATTGCAGAACATGCAAGCCTAGCTGCCAGAGCTGTTGTAGAACTTTCAAGGAAATATTGTGTTGATGATGGTGGTTCATGCCACTTAGGTTTCAAGGATGAAAGGTTGGAACATGGGCAATCATTTCCTAGAGATGGAAATGGTAATTTTTCTGTTGGTAGGCAGAATTGGAACATGAAATTTGAGGATGCTACCTCTGCTGCTCAAGCAGCCGCTGAGTTTGCAGAACATGCAAGCCTAGCTGCCAGAGCTGTTGTTGAACTTTCAAGGCAATATTGTGTTGATGATAGTTGTTCATACCACTTAGGTTTCGAGGATAAAAGGTTGAAACATGGGCGGTCATTTCCTGGAGATGGTAATTTTTCTATTGGCAGGCAGAATTGGAACATGAAATTTAAGGATGTAACCTCTGCTGCTCAAGTTGTGGCTGAGTTTGCAGAACATGCAAGCCTAGCTGCCAGAGCTGTTTTAGGACTTTCAAGGCAATATTGTGTTGATGATGGTGGTTCATGCCACTTAGGTTTCAAGGAGGAAAGGTTGGAACATGGGCAATCATTTCCTGGAGATTGTAATGGTAATTTTTCTGTTGGCAGGCCGAATTGGAATATAAAATTTAAGGATGCTACCGTTGCTGCTCAAGAAGCAGCTGACTTTGCAGAACATACAAGCCTAGCTGTCAGAGCTGTTGTAGAACTTTGAGGGCAATATTGTGTTGATGATGGAGGTTCATACCACTTAGGTTTCAAGGATGAAAGGTTGGAACATGGGCAGTCATTTCCTGGAGATGGTAATTTTTCTGTTGGTAGGCAGAGTTGGAACTTAAAATTTAAGGATGCTACCGCTGCTGCTCAAGCTGCGGCTGAGTTTGCAGAACATGCAAGCCTAGCTGCTAGAGCTGTTTTAGGACTTTCAAGGCAATATTGTGTTGATGATGGTGGTTGATGCCACTTAAGTTTCAAGGATGAAAGGTTTGAACATGGGCAATCATTTCCTGGAGATGGTAATGGTAATTTTTCTGTTGGCAGGCAGAATTGGAAAATAAAATTTAAGGATGCTACCTCTGCTGCTCAAGCAACAGCTGACTTTGCAGAACATGCAACCTAGCTGCCAGAGCTGTTGTAGAACTTTCAAGGCAATATTGTGTTGATGATGGTGGTTCATGCCACTTAGGCTTCAAGGATGAAAGGTTGGAACATAGGCAATTATTTCCTGGAGATGGTAATGGTAATTGTTTTGTTGGCAGGCAGAATTGGAACATGAAATTTAAGTATGCTACCTCTACTGCTCATGCTGCAGCTGAGTTTGTAGAACATGCAAGCCTGACTGCCAGAGCTGTTGTAGAACTTTCAAGAAAATATTGTGTTGTTGATGGTGGCTCATGCCACTTAGGTTGCAAGCATGAAAGGTTGGAGCACGGGAAATCATTTCCTGGAGATGGTAATGGTAATTTTTTTGTTGGCAGGCAGAATTGGAACATAAAATTTAAGGATGCTACCTCTGCTGGTCAAGCAGCGGCTGAGTTTGCAGAACATGCAAGCCTAGCTGCCAGAGCTGTTGTAGAACTTTCAAGGAAATATTGTGTTGATGATGGTGGTTCAAGCCACTTAGGTTTCAAGGATGAAAGGTTGGAACATGGGCAATCATTTCCTGGAGCTGGTAATGGTAATTTTTCTGTTGGCAGGCAGAATTGGAACATAAAATTTAAGGATTCTACCGTTATTGCTCAAGCAGCGGCTAACTTTGCAGAACATGCAAGCCTAGCTGCCAGAGCTGTTGTAGAACTTTCAAGGAAATATTGTGTTGATGATGGTGGTTCATGCCACTTAGATTTCAAGGATGAAAGGTTGGAACATGGGCAATCATTTCCTAGAGATGGTAATGGTAATTTTTCTGTTGGTAGGTAGAATTGGAACATGAAATTTAAGGATGCTACCTCTGCTAGTCAAGCAGCGGCTGAGTTTGCAGAACATGCAAGCCTAGCTGCGAGATCTATTGCAGGACTTTCAAGGCAATATTTTGTTGATGATGGTGGTTTATGCCACTTAGGTTTCAAGGATGAAATATTGGAACATGGGCAATCATTTCCTGGAGATGGTAATGGTAATTTTTCTGTTGGCAGGAAGAATTGGAACATAAAATTTAAGGATGCTACCGCTGCTGCTCAAGAAGCGGCTGACTTTGCAGAACATGCAAGCCTAGCTGCCAGAGCTGTTGTAGAACTTTGAAAGCAATATAGTGTTGATGATAGTGGTTCATACCACTTAGGTTTCAAGGATAAAAGGTTGGAACATAGGCAGTCATTTCCAGGAGATGGTAATTTTTCTGTTGGCAGGCAGAATTGGAACATGAAATTTAAGGATGTAACCTCTGCTGCTCAAGCCGCGGCAGAGTTTGCAGAACATGCAAGCCTAGCTGCGAGATCTATTGCAGGACTTTCAAGGCAATATTGTTTTGATGATGGTGGTTTATGCCACTTAGGTTTCAAGGATGAAAGATTGGAACATGGGCAATCATTTCCTGGAGATGGTAATGGTAATTTTTTTGTTGGCAGGAAGAATTGGAACATAAAATTTAAGGATGCTACCGCTGCTGCTCAAGAAGCGGCTGACTTTGCAGAACATGCAAGCCTAGCTGCCAGAGCTGTTGTAGAACTTTGAACGCAATATTGTGTTGATGATGGAGGTTCATACCACTTAGGTTTCAAGGATGAAAGGTTGGAACATGGGCAGTCATTTCCTGGAGATGGTAATTTTTCTGTTGGCAGGCAGAATTGGAAAATAAAATTTAAGGATGCTACCTCTGCTGCTCAAGCTGCGGCTGAGTTTGCAGAACATGCAAGCCTAGCTGCCAGAGCTGTTTTAGGACTTTCAAGGCAATATTGTGTTGATGATGTTGGTTGATGCCACTTAGGTTTCAAGGATGAAAGGTTTGAACATGGACAATCATTTTCTGGAGATGGTAATGGCAATTTTTCTGTTGGCAGGCAGAATTGGAACATAAAATTTAAGGATGCTACCTCTGCTGCTCAAGCAGCGGCTGACTTTGCAGAACATGCAAGCCTAGCTGCCAGAGCTGTTGTAGAACTTTCAAGGCAATATTGTGTTGATGATCGTGGTTCATGCCACTTAGGCTTCAAGGATGAAAGGTTGGAACATGGGTAATTATTTCCTGGAGATGGTAATGGTAATTGTTCTGTTGGTAGGCAGAATTGGAACATGAAATTAAAGGATGCTACCTCTACTGCTCATGCTGCGGCTGAGTTTGCAGAACATGCAAGCCTGACTGCCAGAGCTATTGTAGAACTTTCAAGGAAATATTGTGTTGTTGATGGTGGCTCATGCCACTTAGGTTTCAAGGATGAAAGGTTAGAGCATTGGCATTCTTTTGCTGGAGATGGTAATGGTAATTTTTCTGTTGGCAGGCAGAATTGGAACATAAAATTTAAGGATGCTACCTCTGCTGGTCAAGCAGCGGCTTAGTTTGCAGAACATGCAAGCCTAGCTGCCAGAGCTGTTGTAGAACTTTCAAGGAAATATTGTGTTGTTGATGGTGGTTCATGCCACTTAGGTTTTAAGGATGAAAGGTTGGAACATGGGCAATCATTTCCTATAGCTGGTAATGGTAATTTTTCTGTTGGAAGGCAGAATTGGAACATAAAATTTAAGGATGCTACCGCTGATGCTCAAGCAGCGGCTGACTTTGTAGAACATGCAACCCTAGCTGCCAGAGCTGTTGTAGAACTTTCAAGGAAATATTGTGTTGATGATGGTGGTTCATGCCACTTAGGTTTCAAGGATGAAAGGTTGGAACATGGGCAATCATTTCCTAGAGATGGTAATGGTAATTTTTCTGTTGGTAGGCAGAATAGGAACATGAAATTTAAGGATGCTACCTCTGCTGCTCAAGAAGCGGCTGAGTTTGTAGAACATGCAAGCCTAGCTGCCAGAGCTGTTGTTGAACTTTCAAGGCAATATTGTGTTGATGATAGTGGTTCATACCACTTAGGTTTCAAGGATAAAAGGTTGGAACATGGGCAGTCATTTCCTGGAGATGGTAATTTTTCTATTGGCAGGCAGAATTGGAACATGAAATTTAAGGATGTAACCTCTACTGCTCAAGCTGCGGCTGAGTTTGCAGAATATGCAAGCCTAGCTGCGAGAGCTATTGTAGGACTTCCAAGGCAATATTGTGTTGATGATGGTGGTTCATGCCACTTAGGTTTCTAGGATGAAAGGTTGGAACATGGGCAATCATTTCCTGGAGATGGTAATGGTAATTTTTCTGTTGGCAGGCAGAATTGGAACATAAAATTTAAGGATGCTACCGCTGTTGCTCAAGAAGCGGCTGACTTTGCAGAACATGCAAGCCTAGCTGCCAGAGCTGTTGTAGATCTTTGA